>NC_061811.1:39604068-39933179 GCF_021462225.1 Girardinichthys multiradiatus
CAATCTTTCGATTCCTGTTGTTCCTGAACCCCAGAGATCTCATGTTCTAAGTAATAATGTGTCAATAAACCCATTTGTCAGGCTGGTCCCAGCCACCTTTTTAGGCCTTCTTCACCTAGGAGAAAAATATATGTTCACATAATCAGGCAACATAATCAGGGACGACTCTTCATTAACCTTTCCGGAGAAATCATGAGTATTGTGACTGGCAATGCCTGAAAATAAACAATTTGATCATACAGTCATCCCAGTACAATAAATTAACACGAACAAGAAATCACAATCTTGGGTAGTGAAATCAGCATTTTTTTTTCTTTCGCCATCTTAATTGCACAACACATAATCACATTTGTACATTGTTATTTCCATTATTATTATATACAAAGAAGACAAAAATAAACGACATAGCAGTCTTGCTGTGTACCAGCTTATGAAGGAATAAGAGAAGATAAAAAGTAAATAGTTTAGTTATAAACAGAATCATTTCGTTCAGAAAAATGAAAGGATAGCCTACCTTTGTAGCACCTGGTGGTCTGACACAGAAACTATGGATACTTGGCCTCTTGTCACCCTTTTGCAGCATCAAGTAGTGAAAGTTGAAAAATGTATTTGTACTTCGGCCTACCACAATAAACCTGTTTATGCATAAAACGGTATGTATAATCCACCAGGGATTTTATTGTTTTTAATTCCATCAATTAAATCAACTGTATCATTTAATATAACTACCACTTATATGAACATGAACTCTGCATCTGTATGTGTTGTTTTATTTTGTGTCTTGATGTTAAGTGTATGTGCCATGGTGGTTGTGAGAGTGTGAGTTTGTGGGTCCTTGAGAATGTTGTGGGTATTTCTGTGTGATTTTTCATATTTGTTTGTTTGTTTGTATTACTGTTGTTTATCTTCCTGTTCTGCAAGGACCCTCTCATAAATGAGATGGTACATCTCAAGGGGGTTGTTACCCTTAAAATAATCAGTTGTCAGTGCTGCCAATTATGTCTCTTATTTCTTTCTATACATAATATGGCTCATGATAGGGTTAAATAAAGTCAAAATCAGGTCAAAGGACATTGGATCTTCCCTGCAAATGTTTCTGTTTGGGCATGATAAAGCTGCTCTCTTGTAATCATCTGGTTCCATAACATTATTTGTCGTATTCATCAGGAAGATTATAACGGCTCTGAATTTTCTATTCTAATCTAGCTTTATTTAGATTTATCTATATTTTCTAATACAGTTGTCGGGGTTCTGGGGTCTTTGTTTTTTGCCTGCTGCTTACACTATTTCACCACTAGATGCCGTCTGAGCTCCGGAGGTGAGAAGGAACAGGTGCTCGCAATTTCTCATCACAGAGGAGGAGTATAAGAGAGCAGCTCGCCAGCACTCTTACGCCTGAGTGTTTGCCAATTGTGGCTTGACTCCACTCCAGTTTCAGTTCAGTTGAGTCCTCGTTTGTGCTGATCTCCTTGTCGCAAGTTCTAACTGAAGTTCCTGGATTCCATTTCCAGCTGGCGGCTGCTAAAACCTTCTCCTTTCTGGCTTAAGACCCAAGCGAACCCTGTCCACCCTCCGACGTACTTGCCTCCGAGCCCGGCACCTGTACTCATCATTCAGTAAGAAAACAAATCTCAGAGAAACCTCACCACTGTGTGTGCTGTGTGAAGGATCATACCTCTGTATGCTGTGTGAAGGATCTAGTGGAATACCACTTCAAGCAGGCTCAGAATTCTTCCATCCAGCCCCGCTTTGTCTCCCTCTCATGCAAAGCTCCATCCATCCACCCAGTAAGTCAGAAAGAGTTCATCAAGAAAATTTGATTATTGTTTCCCATCACTTACCAAGCCTTCGCTCCACACAGTGGGTGCAATCCAGTTCCAGTACCTATTCTCACACCGATTCATCAAAATAAACTCTTTAACTTTTTCTCTGTCTCCTGAGTGTTCTCTGCATGTGGGTCAAGTCAATAAACAAAAAGATGACAGAACACTCCAGCCAAATCGACCCAGCACAGACTCTCAGGAGAACAATTTCAGAACACAGCCACCGAATCCACCCTCTGAGCCTTGTTTGAGCAACAGAAACAAACAAACCTCCAGCTGGAACAAATGGCTTCCCTCTTACAGCAAACCCAGTTTTCCAAGACTTCCACTCCATCAGGGGGCGCTGTAGGACCCCCCGTGTCAGAAAAACTTCCTCCGGGAAGTGACATAACTCTTCCTAACCCAGAGAAGTTTTCTGGAGAGGTGGGTAATTGTCGTGGGTTTTTGCTTCAATGCTCTCTTGTTTTTAACCAGTCCCTGATCTCATTTCCTCATGACGATGCAAAGATTTCTTACATTTTAGGGTTATTGACAGGTAAAGCTCTCCGTTGGGCACAGGCCAGATTCCCAAATTGTAACCAGTTCGGCAGCTCCTTTGAGAGCTTCATTCAAGAATTTATGTTAACTTTTTCTTCTGAGTCTGACCCAACTAATGAGAGTCGTCACATGTGGACACTGAAACAGCGAAATAGACCTTTAACTGAATTCACTATAGAATTTCGAACCATGGCAGCAGCCTCGGGATGGGATTCTAACGCCCTTAAAGCAGTGTTTTTTTCAATCCTTGGATGAAGCATTAAAAGATGAACTTGCTTTATTGGATGAACCCAAGGAACTCAATGATTTTATTGCATTGGCAACTCGCATAGACAACAGGATGAGGGACAGAAGGAAATGTCGGTCTGAAAGATTAACCATGTTGGACCACTTGTTGCTTAATATTGGACTACTTGCACAGACAACAGGCCTCCTGATGCTTGCGGCCATTTTGTATCCCGGACAGTGCGCGCCTCCATATCCCGTCGAGCATCACGACTGTTATGACGGGGCGTCTCAAGTCTGACGTCACAAGACGCTATATAGGAAGGCAGACATTTTAAAACTCGCTTTCCAGCTGGCAATCTTGACGGGGTCGCCACGCAACTGGAGCGTCCTTGGAAGTAACAGAGATCCCACGTGGACTTCAGTTATTTCTCTCTCTCTTTGGCCAACGAACAATTCATAACTGAGGTTTTTGGACTAAGAAGGCCAGGAATTTCATTTTGCCGATTGAAGACGTGAGTTAACACGTAACTAAAACACGGAGTTCGAGGAAATGAACCGCCATCGTGTTTCATCCCTAGTCGACTGCTGATGGTCAGATCCTATTTTTCCTTTTCGTCAAAAAGACCAAAGGACAGGACTGACCGCTCTCTTGGTGTAACTGCGGACGCGCAACAACACTCAGCCCCCCTTTTTTTCCTCCCACTCGCTGCCCCGAAGGAAGCTTCAACAAGTAAAACCCATCTTTTATTTAATCTTTTATTTCTTTATCAGAAGGCCTGGGCAGGGTCAGAGGTTGTAGAAGTGATCAGAATCACTGGTTAGGATCTCATGTGTTCTGAATGATATGTGCATGTAACCTTGCTTATTGAAACTTTGATGTGTTATGTTGATATCGGGATCCGCCGCGGTCCTAGAGCTGCTTGTGTTTACTATCTGAGAGTCAACGCGGGTGCGTTGTAAGACTGGACTGTTAAACGACCTCATGGTAAAATTCTCCATTTCCCCTTTGTCTTCAATCTCACTGTGCTAGCTTGCCGCCAAAAGTTAGAACCCTTTGTGCTCAGGAGTTGGGGGGAAGTTTTATGATCAGGAGATCATAAGGGACAGTCGAAGCTGCGCTCCAACCCCCCACCACTCGCCACCACACCACCTTTCATATTCTCATTTTCCTTCTTCTGTTTTGCCATAAACTGCTGGTTGATTCAATACATACCCACTGCCGTTTGTTGAATTTTGCTTATTTAGATGTGTTACCCCTGTGTTTGTAGAATTTTGCATGTTGAGTAGGTGAAAATTAATAAATATTCAAATAGATAAAGAGAGAGCGTTTTGTGTTCATTGTGTGCGAAAGTGATTCATCAGTCAAAATAAGGTTAACGTTCCACACGTTTCGGCAGAAACGGTCGATTAAACAGTGACATCTCCGGCAATAGTTATTAATTATTACGGAGTATTTAACGGTTGTAATTGTCAAAGGCGTTGAGCCACAATTACAACACCAGAAACATCTCTGGTCTCGATTCATAAATGAGGATTTTGGTTAGGAAGTTGATTTTGTCAGGTTATGATTTGTAATTATAATTATTGATCAAGATTAATCAATCCATAATCATAAACCCAACAACCACAAGACCACAAGCTAGCTCTTTGCCTCCTACCCACACCTCTCGATCACCGCCTGCTAGCCACTCGGAACCTGAGCCCATGCAACTGGGACACGCCAGACTCATCCCTGTAGAGCGACTGAGATGCAGAGACTCTAAATTGTGTTTATATTGTGGGTCCCCAGAACACTTTATCACCCGTTGTCCACTACGGCCAAAAGATCGGGTCCATTGGCCATAGAGGGGGGCCAGACGGACCATTCTCACAGAAACCCTTCTTCCAAATTTATGTTACCTGCTACCTTGTTTAATAACCAAGAAGCCTTAAAACTGTCTGCATTAACCATTGTAGATCGATTTTCCAAAGCCTGCCATCTCATTCCTCTCAGGAGACTTCCCTCAGCCTTTCAAACGGCCCAGCTACTTGTCAAACACGTTTTCCGACTACACGGAATTCCTCAGGACATCCTCTCTGATCGGGGTCCCCAGTTCATCTCCAAGGTATAGAAACAGTTTTGTTCAGCACTAGAAGCCAAAGTGTCACTCACCTCGGGTTACCACCCACAATCTAATGATCAGACAGAAAGGATGAACCAAGAACTAGAGGTTACTCTCAAATGCTTCACATCATCCAATCCCTCGGATTGGAGTGTTTATCTTCCTTGGGTTGAATACTCCCATAATTCACACGTCTCAGCTGCAACTGGTTTTTCTCCTTTAGAGATTTCTCTGGGCTATCAGCCTCCTTTGTTCCCCGCAGATAAGAAGGAAATCGCTGTCCCCTCTGTGGCCCACCACATTCGCCGAGCCAAACACATATGGAACGACTCCATCAGAGCCCTGCAAAGAACCGCCAGCCAAAATAAACGGTTCGCAGACAGAAGGTGCACATCGGCTCCTCAGTATCCCCCCGGAGAGAAGGTTTGGTTGTCCTCACGCGATATACCTTTTAAGTTCATGTCAAGGAAAGTTTCCCCCAGATTCATTGGTCCATATGAAATTGAATCAGTGATCAGCCCCACCACTGTCAAACTTCGTCTTCCATCCTCCTTTCATATACATCCAGTTTTCCATGTTTCTCAGTTGAAACCAGTATTGTCCATTCTACTTTGCCCTCTGGTCGAACCCCCTCCACCCGCCCGGGATTTCCAGGGGCATCCAGTGTACACTGTTCGGTGGATTGTGGACTCCTGTCGGCGGGGTAGAGGTCGGCAGTATCTCGTTGACTGGGAGGGTTACGGTCCAGAGGACCGTTCTTGGATCCCTCGCTCCTTTATCTGTGATCCGTCCCTGATTGCTGATTATCATTCCTTTGTTTCTTCATCTTCTGGGCCGCCAGGCGGCGGCCGTTGAGTGGGGGATGATGTCGGGGTTCTGGGGTCTTTGTTTTTTGCCTGCTGCTTACACTATTTCACCACTAGATGCCGTCTGAGCTCCCAGAGGTGAGAAGGAACAGGTGCTCGCAATTTCTCATCACAGAGGAGGAGTATAAGAGAGCAGCTCGCCAGCACTCTTACGCCTGAGTGTTTGCCAATTGTGGCTTGACTCCACTCCAGTTTCAGTTCAGTTGAGTCCTCGTTTGTGCTGATCTCCTCGTCTCAAGTTCTAAGTGAAGTTTCTGGATTCCTTTTCCAGCTGACGGCTGCTAAAACCTTCTCCTTTCTGGCTCAAGACCCAAGCGAACCCTGTCCACCCTCTTTTTCTCTGTCTCCTGAATGTTCTCTGCATGTGGGTCAAGTCAATAAACAAAAAGATGACAGCAGTAAGTCCTTATTATTTTTAAATTGGGGTCACTAGTTTTTATTAGTTGCTATAATTCTAATAATGCTAAGTGCTAATTTCATTAGTTCTAGTGCTTGTTTTACAGTCTTTCCATACATCGATTGGTTTCAAAATCTGGTTCAATTACATTTAACTGTAACTGATACTTGTTGAAAAACTCACTCCTCATCCATTTAGAAGGCTCAATGAAATTGGTGAACACAAAAATTAAGGGCATGTTATGTCTTATAATATAGTTTGTCTTACCCAGTTTTATAAACACACCATACAGTTTCAGTCAGCTATAGTTTTTACCTTTTAATAACACTTTGTATTTATTTCAAGTAACTAAAGTTTTCTCCATTTCAGTCCAGTTAAGTAATTCTGTTAAGGTGCATTTCATCTTGTGTTAAATTTGAGTCTAATTTGATCATTCTGAACCTGACTGGAAAAAGTCCAAACATCTGTTAAAATCCTTTTGTTTTATTATAAAGAACTGACCTAATATTATTATGGTACTGTTGAGGATCAGACCTGCTGTTGTAGTCTCTAATTATTATTGTGGCAAATCTTAGGTGACATTTAGATTATGCCTTATTTAATAAATAAAAAAATATTTTAAATTCTTTTACCCTTCAAGTAGGCGGTCCATAGCCAGGACTGCTTCCCCAGTTTACCTCTTGTTTGAACTGTTTCCCCAGACCTAAAAACTCAAAATTCCAATAAGTTTCATATCAGAAAACAATTTCAATTAAATGTACCCTGCCACATATACCCTAATTTTTACATAACATGAAACAGACATTCATTTCACTAAAACAGACAGACAAAATGGACAGACATTGGCCACATAACAGTTTGATTACTCTGTTTGTAAAAGAATTGTGAAAAATTTAAGACAGGTCTATGAGCTTTCTTATTTTTATCAGTATTTTCAATACAGGTAGAACTATTGCTATCTTTATATGATTTGGGAAAAATTCTGGAAACCTTTTTGAGATAGAAGTTTGGCAATGATCATCAGAACATCAGTCCTTTATTAATGCTTTTAAGGTCCCTCAAAAACACTCTACAATGAAATCAGTCCTTCCCATTCACACTCTGACAACTTTTCACCATAACTGTCATGAATATCCACTTGATGGTTTTTATGATTTTGTGTGATGACTGATTTGATGTGTACTTGATTGATGTTTTTAATGATTTTATGTTTTTATAATGTAAAGCACTTTGAATTGCCCTGCTGCTGAAATGTGCTATACAAATACATTTTTACTTAGTTACTTACTTACTTCTCTGTCAGAGCAATTTTTATTTGCAAAAATGTGAATATAATTTTCGTTTTATATTCTTATACTACACATCATTTACTCATTATCCTGTTTATTTCCACTAGGTCTGTTTTGAATGCTTTAATTGGTTTTCATTCCACCCAGAATCAATAAGGTGGTGTTAGTGGGTCCCACCTTAAAGGTATTGTTTATCCGGTTCTTCCAGTCTGGAGAAGTGTCATGTTATCATTGTCAAGTCAGTGAGGTACATGAGTCAGCCAGAACCTTGGTCTTTTGGTCTTGGGTCGTTTGGTCAGTTGGTCTGTGCACATAATGTTTCATAGATCCAGCCTATGATTAGTCAGCAAAACTTCCACACAGTGTGATGTTATTTCTGCGGTAGGTGAAATTGTTAGTATCTTATGTAGACTGACATATACTGTTGCATTTGGAGAGGATCTCAGATTAAATAAACCAAGTTAGAGCTTCAATACAGGTTAATTTTGTGTCTGCAGACTTTAGCCATTTTTTCTTTTTGTATACATAGTTCTGTTAGCTCTCCATACTAACCCATGAGATGCTTGTTTGAAAACCTGCCCCAATTAACGTTTTACTCCCATTTTTCTTTCAACTTCCCCTGGATCTTTTTTGGAGAAAATGAGTGCCATCGTCAGATCTCATGATTTCAGGCACTCCCATGGTGTGATTTACTGGTCTTTCCCTTTTTAGAAGGAACCTTTTCCTTCAGTTTTGTGTTCTGCTCCCATGTTGGTGAAATCAATCATTATTTGCTTCCATGGAGCACTGTGGACTGGAAGACTGCCCAGTCCTGCTTTTAATGAAACTTTTGATTAAACAGATTGCAGATTTCATGCGGTTGCACAAAATATGGTTGACATTTTTCAAATTATGCTTCAATTTATGACTTTTGAGAAATGGGACCTGTAGCTTTGAACCAGCACAGAGACTTCTGCTGTTTTCCTACTTCCCCCTGTTGAGAGAGAAAAGGTTATCATATCTAAGGGTCTACTTCTAGAGAATCACATAAACTTCTGGTGGGCCGGTTTTGGCCTGTGGGCCTTGAGTTTGCCACATGCCGGGTAGAGCTACAATCTTTATTAGAGATCTCGGAGACAGGCTTCTGCTGTGTGCAGAAGTTATATCTTTGTTTTCAGGTAGCTGCATGTCTGTGTCAAGTGTAATGCTGCAGTCATTTCACAGAGCTGAGGAAAGAATTTAACTTCTCTCAAAAGAGGAAAAATCAAAATTGCACACAATCTGGGTCAAATATGGAATTATTTCCCTGTAAAATGAATCTTCTGCAGGTGATTTTCAACAGGCCTCCTCATTATGACTGTGTTAGTTAAAGGCTGCTCTTCCTGTTCTCTCTGTTCTTTAATTTTCAATCTTGTCTGACACGATTCTTGAGTAGACTAGGTTTGTTTCGTGAGTTTTTAACAGAAAGCGGGGGAGGTGCACACTGAGTTATAAAACTATTTCCTTCACCTGTTGAATCGAAGTGCCACGGCAGCTGTAGGACAGAGTGGGAAAGATTATTTACCTATGAAATCTCCATGAATTTCCAAAACATTCCCTCAACCTGCATGTATTTGCACCAGCTGTTAAGAGTCCAATTATTGTTTTGTGGTTTTAGCTGGATTTATGATTCGCTGTTTGCCGTTTTCCAGCAGTGCCTGCAAGAACGCTGTTGGATAAAGGCTATTACTCTCATTCATGCTCACTCTAAGTTTATCACGGGGCCGCCCCCGTGACTTCCTTTTTATTCACAACACTCAGTTCTGGCCAACCGGGACGTATGACACGCTATGTTCCAAGCTCCCGGTCCAATTGAAAGCGCTCTAATCGGCTTCCAAGACACCAGAACACATTCACTCCACCGGAGGATGGATTCAGTGTGCAGTCCTTGTTATCACCGCTAGGTTTCTAGACTACACACTTCCTCAATCCACCGATCTGTTTCACACAGTATGGCACAACAAGTTATGTAAAAACATTAATCACAATACTACTGTTTACCGAGGCAAGCCTGTAAAAACAGGCGGAGAATATCTTTTGCTACGCCGGAGTTTCAACCGATCTCCAATCCTCCAAAGCCAATTATTTTCTTATTCAACCACTCTGAGAAATTTCCTGATTACTCTCAGTCAACATCAATACTACTGTTTATCGTGAGTCGTAGCTGTGAAAACAGGTGGGGCCTTATTTTGTTTAACTTCGTACGCAAGTTTCCCAGAGTGTCAAGATCATTGAGTCATCAATCAACCAATCCACAGATTAAATCCATATAGATCAATTCACCAATTAATTCAACCAATCACTCACCTTGAGGTTAACCGATCCCCGCTCCTCGGGCCGAATCCACTATCTTATTCAAACCTTTCTTCGTTAAATCACTGATTAGATTTTTCTATCTCATGCATGAGTTCTCTATTTCGTCTTTTTACGTCTTTTTACCTCTTCATCTTTTTCACTATTTTCCACAACAATATAGACTAAGTGGATGTCAATCCGTACTTAAATTTGGATCGGTGTAAGTCCAGAAAAAGAGACGCGAGAGCCGAGCCTTGCAGTAAAAGCGTCTGTCTACCAGGTATTTCTGCCTACCTGAAGTGGTCTGTACTGAAGGCTTGGTCCTCCCGCCGCCGCTGTCTGGGGTCCTCCTTGCAGGATTTGTCTCGTTTGGAACCTGGACAGTCGGATGAACCCCCACTGTTGTAAAATGGGAGTTTTTACACTCTTTCCTCCCTGTGCACCACTGGGTCCGTTTCTCTCCAGTTCCGAGACCCAACCAGTAAAACCAGCAAAGAATTTACCTTGTGAAATAATGAGAAATGGTTAAGTATAAAATCAAGATTTAATGCCAAAATGATCAGTGTACAGAGTATACAATTGAACAGATACAGAGTGATATTCACCTTCGGTACCGGGCCCCCCTCAGCCCATCTTAGGGATGAACCGGGAGGAGCAAAGAATGGAGCGTGAGTCCTGCGTTTATCTATGCTTGCTCTTAACTCTCCTAAAGGGTGTCAACCCCTTGTACGAGTTTATCTTTGACTATGTGTTGTGTCTTATTGTCATAGTTTTTAAGGCCGACTTGACCCACATGCAGAGGACACTCAGACAGAGAAGAGTAAATTAAAAGTTTTCTTTTATTTCTTTTCAGACTCAGGAACGAGGGGAGCAGAATGATCAGGAGTCAGGATGTAAAAGAAGAACAGAGGTGAGCGGAGGAACAGATTGGATAATTCAAGCAAAGATCTATGCTCACTTTTCGGGAGGCGATCGATCCGCCGGGGTGAGAGCCTGCGCGGAAATGGTTGGAGCGCTCTGATGTTACAGGTAGCAAAGTGGGTGGACAGGTTGCGCTTTCAGCTGGACGACTCGCAAGGGCAGCTGCCAGATGCAGCAGATTCCAATCTTGACGGGAGGTGGGTTCAGGAGGGGAAACCCAGGTTGGCGTGGACAGCCTATGACAAAGGGAAGAGACAGATAGTTAATCAAGGCTAAAAAAAAACAAGTGGAGCTTCCAGAATTCAAAAGATGCTGGCCAGGTAAACACTACCACGGTAGGCAAACACTCAGGCGTAGAAAAGCCAGCAAACCACCCTCATATAGTCCTCCAGCTGATGAAGCAACGACGTACACCTGTCAACACTCCGGTCTGCAGCTCCAGCGTCTCTTAGGGTTGAGAGAACGTTAGTAACAGGCAAGTTGAACAACAGACTGTGACACTTATGTGATATCAACTGTTCAATCAATTGTTTTGTAAGCTGTAGCAGTGAGCGGTGCGGCAGATAAACAACAAGGGCAGATATATTTAATTAGGTCAGCAAAGAGATGATTAGAAAAGGCCACAGAATCATACATCCATAACACTGTCAGTGGATCACTGCCTTCCTCATGGACAGGCAGCAGCAGGTCAGGCTGGGGAACATCTTCTCCCACACAAGAACCATCAGCATCAGTGCCCCCCAGGGGTGTGTTATCTCCCCACTCCTCCCTCTACACAAATGACTGCACCTCAGCAGACCCATCTGTGAAACTCCTGAAGTTTGCAGATGACACCACTGTTATTGGAGTGATCCAGGACAGTGATGAGTCTGCATACCCACAGGAGGTGGATCGGCTAATACACTGGTGTCACTGGTCAGAACCACCTGTAACCAATTCAAGACTGTGGAGATGATGGTGAACTTTGGGAGAACACCACCCTGTTATGGATGTATGATTCTGTGGTCTCTTCTAATTATCTCTTTGCTGCCCTAATTAAATATATCTGCCCTTGTTGCTTATCTGCCACACCGCTCACTGCTACAACTTACACAACATAACAGTTGATATCACATAAGACGCAACACATAGTCAAAGATAAACTGATACAAGAGGATGACACCCTTTAGGAGGGTTAAGAACAGGCATAGATAAAAGCAGGACTCACGCTCCATTCTTTGCTTCTCTTGGTTCATCCCTAAAATGGGTTGAGGGGGGCCCGGTACCGAAGGTAAATACTTTGCTGGTTTTACTGGTTGGGTTTCCGAACTGGAGAGAAACGGAGCCGGTGGTGTACAGGGAGGAAAGAGTAAAAACTCCCATTTTACAACAACCCCCACATACCCCCTTACTATCCTCAACAACACTGTGTCTGCTGTGGACCACTTCTGGGTCCTAGGAACCAATATTTCTCAAAACCTGAGATGGTCCTCACACATAGACACTGTTTGGAAGAAGGCCCAGCAGAGACTGTACTTCCTGAGGCAACTCAAGAAGTACAACCTTCCACAGGAGCTGCTGGCCATCTTCTACACTGCCATAATTCAGTCTGTCCTTTCCAACTCATTGTGATTTGGCTCATCCACAAAACATGACAGGTCCAGACTGCAACCGCCAATCAGGTCTGCAGAGATAATCATCAGGGCTGACCTTCCCTCTTTCCAGGACCTATACAGGTCTAGGGTCAGGAAAAGGGCAACTAAAATCTCTGCAGACCCCACACACCCTGCACACAAACTCTTTAAGTTTTTGCCTTCAGGTGGTGCCACAGAGTGCTGTTTGCTAAAACCAGCCGCCACAGAGTTGGTTTCTTCCCCAAGGCTGTTTCTCTGACAAACAGTTGACAGTTCCAGACAGAGTTCCAGAACAACACCATGCATACTTGGACTGATCTCATATTATATTCTATTGTAAATTAAATTGTGTATATATGTACACTTAAAAAAATATATTTTTTATTATTGCGAGCAAAGTGTACCGGAGTCAAATTGCTTGTTTGTCTGTACAAACTTTGCAATAAAGCTGATTCTGATTCTGATTAAATATTTTGTAAAGCCATATTTTATTAAATACTGTTCAAATTAACACAAAACTGTGAACAATTCCACCGACCGGGACCAAGAGCAAACTGAAACAAAAACAAAAAAAATTCTTTGTGCAGTAGTTTGACCAAGTTGACCAAGTATATTGTAATTTTTAAACTAGAGCAGAATAAAGATGCAGAGGTTAGTGAAACCCCTCCTTGAACCGTCACCTTAACGTGGTGGAGGGGTTTGAGTGCTCAAATGATCCTAGAGGCTATGTTGTCTGGGGCCTAAATGCCCCTGGTAGGGTCTCCCATGGCAAACAGGCTCTAGGTGATGGGTCAGACAAAGAATGGTTCAAGAACCCCTCATGAAGAACAAAATATCGAGGCACGTGACGTCGCCCAGTACGGCGGAGCCGGGGTCCCACCCTGGAGCCAGGCCTGGGGTCGGGACTCGTCGGAGAGCGCCTGGTGGCCGGGTTGCTCCTCGCGGGACCCGGCCGGGCCAATCCCGAACGAGAGACGCGAGGCCATCCCCCAGTGGGCCCACCACCTGCAGGGGGAACCGTGAGGGACCGGTGCAAAGAGGATTGGGTGGCGGACGAAGGTGGAGACCTCAGCGGCCCGATCCCCGGATGCTTAGGCTGGCTCTAGGGACGTGGAATGTCACCTCGCTGGGGGGGAAGGAGCCTGAGCTTGTGCGGGAGGTCGAGAGATATCGATTAGAAATAGTCGGGCTCGCCTCCACACACAGCGTGGGCTCTGGAACCCATCTCCTTGAGAGGGGTTGGACTCTCTTCTACTCTGGAGTGGCCCACGGGGAGAGGCGGCGGGCTGGTGTGGGTTTGCTTGTTGCCCCCCAGCTCAGCCGTCTCGTGTTGGGGTTTACCCCAGTGGATGAGAGGGTTGTATCCCTGCGCCTTCGGGTTGGGGAGAGGTCTCTGACTATCATTTCAGCCTACGGGTTGAGTGGTAGTGCAGAGTACCCTGCCTTCTTGGCGTCCCTGTCGGGGGTGCTGGATAGTGCCCCTCCCGGGGACTCCATTATTCTGCTGGGGGACTTCAACGCCCACGTGGGGAACGACAGTGACACCTGGAGAGGCGTGATCGAGAGGAATGGCCTCCCGGATCTGAATCCGAGTGGTGTTTTGTTATTGGACTTCTGTGCTAGTCACGGATTGTCCATAACGAACACCATGTTCAAACATAAGGGTGTCCATCAGTGCGCTTGGCACCAGGACACCCTAGGCAGGAGGTCGATGATCGACTTTGTTGTTGTATCATCAGACCTTCGGCCGCATGTTTTGGACACTCGGGTGAAGAGAAGGGCTGAGCTGTCCACTGATCATCACCACCTGGTGGTGAGTTGGATCCGCTGGAGGAGGAGAAAGCCAGACAGACTTGGCAGGCCCAAGCGCATAGTGAGGGTCTGCTGGGAACGCCTGGTGGAGCCCTCGGCCAGGGATGTATTCAACTCCCACCTCCGGGAGAGCTTCGACCAGATCCCGGGGGATGTTGGAGACATAGAGTCCGAGTGGACCATGTTCTCTGCATCTATTGTCGATGCTGCTGCCCATAGCTGCGGCCGTAAGGTCTGCGGTGCCTGTCGTGGCGGCAATCCCAGAACCCGGTGGTGGACACCGGCAGTAAGGGATGCTGTTAAGCTGAAGAAGGAGTCCTATCGGCTGTGGTTGGCTTGTGGGACTCCTGAGGCGGCTGACGGGTACCATGAGGCCAAGCGTGCTGCGGCCCGGGCTGTGGCAGAGGCAAAAACTCGGGCCTGGGAAGAGTTCGGTGAGGCCATGGAGAAGAACTACCGGTTGGCCTCGAAGCGATTCTGGCAAACCGTCCGGCGCCTCAGGAGGGGGAAGCAGTGCTTTGCCAACACTGTTTATAGTGGGGGCGGGAGACTGCTGACCCCGACTGAGGACATTATCGGGTGGTGGAAGGAGTACTTCGAGGATCTCCTCAATCCTGCCATCATGCATTCCGTGGTGGAAACAGAGGCTGGGGACTCGGGGTTGGACTCTTTCATCACCCAGGCTGAAGTCACCGAGGTGGTTAAAAAGCTCCGTGGTGGCAAGGCTTCAGGGGTGGATGAGATCCGCCCTGAGTACCTCAAGTGTCTGGATGTTGTAGGGCTGTCATGGTTGACACGCCTCTTCAACATTGCGTGGCGGTCGGGGACAGTGCCTCTGGACTGGCAGACTGGGGTGGTGGTCCCCCTTTATAAGAAGGGGGACTGGAGGGTGTGTTCCAACTACAGGGGGATCACACTCCTCAGCCTCCCTGGTAAGGCCTACGCCAGGGTATTGGAGAGGAGAGTCCGACCGATAGGGACGTCTGGGCGTCTCTGCTGAGTCTGCTGCCCCCGCGACCCGGTCCTGGATAAGCGGAAGACGACGAACGAACGAGGTTAGTGAAACATTAAGTGTTCCTTACTGATATAAAACAAACATGTTTATCAGAATGGTAAATGGTAAATGGCCTGTACTTGTATAGTGCTTTATCAGGTCTGAGGACCCCACAGAGATGTATGGTCAGGGATAAAGAAGATCACAGGCTTCAAGCAGGAGGACAGAGCCAATGAACTGAACACATTCTTCAACTTCATCAACCTTAGCCTGGCCCAGAAGAAGGTTCCAATGTTGTGGAAAACCTCCTGTCTTGTTCCGGTACCAAAGAATACTCACCCATCAGTCCTTAATGACTATAGACCTGTTGCCCTGACATCCCTCATCATGAAGGTCCTAGGGAGACTCCTGTTGGCCCACACAAGTAAGCAACAAACCCACTGTCACGTGGACAAAGCCAGCAGCACTGTGAGGTTCATGTTCTTTGATTTCTCCAGTGCATTTAACACTGTTAAACCTTTGTCAGGAACCCCAGAAAACTCAGGTGGAGGCCTCAACAATATCCTGTATCAAAGACTACCAGACAAACAGACCACCGTTTGTGAGACTGGAGGGTTGTGTGTCTAACCAGGTAGTCAGCAGCACAGGAGCACCACGGGGGACTGTACTCTCACCATTCCCTTTCACTCTGTACACCTCAGAATTCCAGTACAAGACAGATTTCTGTCATCTGCAGATCACATTAGAGGCAAGTGATAACACCATTAGGCTAAGGAGACAAATCTGTGGGACAGAGTGAAAATCCCACATGTCAAAGATAGTATATTTTTACAATGTGTTTTCCAATTGAGTGGATTAATGCAAACTTAAAAAAATTATCAAATAGTAACAATTTGATGTAAAAATTTGAAAATATTGTCAGATGGCCATGGCTTCTTCATTTAAATGCTGGATTTTTAATGCTGCTTTATCAAATAATTGCAGAAAGAAAAACTTTTAAACAAGAAAGCATGGATTCCTACCAAACTGAAGAGGATTACCAGGCATGGTGTGTACAAGCAGTGTGTCCAATTTGGTTAGGATTTTTAAAGTATAGTGGGAAATATGCTGATTTCGTGAAAAGCAGAGTCACAGACTTTAAAATAGAGCTTAGAGTGGACCATATGTTCAAAAGTATTCAAGGAATTATTCCTGAAAATCTGTGCTCATTTGGACAAACGATTGTTTTTTGGTATTGTTTAGGGGTCAGATGAAGGATTTTGTTTTTACTTTTGTTAAGTCCTGCCCACTTATGTTGATTACCAATGATTACCATATGTAATATACCATCTAAGGCAGGGGTCCCCAATTAAAATAGCAGGAGGTCCACTACCGCCATCATCCAAACACTTTGCTGTCTGAACATTTTAAATCAACTGACAAAAATATTTTCCTTCATTTTATTTAATATTTAATTAACACTAGTTTTTTTCAAATGCCCATGAAATCATCTGCTGAACAGAAATGTGCAATCCAATTTAAGCACCAATATTAAATGCACTTTGAATTGCGCAGTCTAGTTGGGTCTTGGTAAAACAGTCCTGCTCTCCCTGTTGTTCTTGTGGCGGGCATGGCATTTGCTTAACCATTTCCTTAAGTTGCTGTCCTTCTTTTGCATCTGAAAGTGTTTCTGCCACTGCTTTCATGCACTCTTTGATTGTTTCCCAGTCAGTGAAAGGTTTTTTTGTGTTTTCCTAAAATCCACTTTAATCACAGTAAACACTTGTATGTTCGCTGTTGTGCTGTAAGAGATTGTGTTATCAGCTGTGTAGTTCGCTCATACTGTCCCCTTTGTTTATTTATTCTCCTTGTCCTATCATCAGACCCATGCAGATAGCGGAGGTTGAAGTTCTTATGTTTGGTTTCATAATGTCTCTTTGGAAGTCCAACAGATTCAGAAGGCAGACTGGCCTTACACCCTACGTAAGTTAAAAGGAAAGCATATGCTTCTCTCTATTCTTCTTTAAACGTGCAATTTTCAAAGTCCACTTTTTTCTTTTTTCTTTTTTTTGGCAGCACGAGAGGCCTTTATTTTTTCATTTTTCCGATAGTAGGTAAAAAGGAAAGAGGGAGGGAAACATTTGGCAAAGGTTGCCGGGTATAGAACTCGAACCCGGGACAGCCGCAATGAGGAGTATAGCCTCTGCACATGGTCGCGCGCTTAACCCCTACACCACCAGCATCGCACCCACTTTATGTATTTTTGATAAAGCCATATTCTTTTAGTCACTCATCTGTGCACCACCAAGTCATTGTACTCTGAGCAAGCATGAGATCCCAAATTAATAATTCAACAGCTATTAACAGTAATGTTAATAGCAGCCCAGCGAACTACACTGATGGCCGGAGGCGGGGCTTTAGCTGCCATAGCTCCAGCAGTCAGTGGGTCAGTGGAAACACAACTGGTACCAAGTAGAGCGTGTTGAAGAAAAATAAAATTTTCTAAAGAAAGAGAATGATGATAACCAATCAAACAGGCACTACGTCGGACCTGTTCCCGGTGCATGTTGGACTCCGGCAGGGAAGCCCTTTGTCAACGATCCTGTTTATAACTTTTATGGACAGGATTTCTAGGCGCAGCCAAGGACCGGAGGGGGTCTGGAGGATTTTGTCTCTTCTTTTTGCTGATGACATGGTCCTGCTGGCCCCCTCCAGTCAAGACCTACAGCATGCGCTGTGGCGGTTCGCAGCCGAGTGTGAAGCGGCTGGGATGAGGATCAGGCCCTCCAAGTCCGAGGCCGTGGTTCTCGACCGGAAAAGGGTGACTTTTCCTCTTCAGGTTGGAGGGGAGTTCCTGCCTCAAGTGGAGGAGTTCAAGTATCTCGGGGTCTTGCTCACGAGTGATGGGAGAATGGAGCGGGAGATTGACAGACGGATTGGTGCGGCTGATGCAGTAATAGGGGCGATGTGCCGGTCCGTTGTGGTGAAGAGACAGCTGAGCCGAAAAGCAAAGCTCTTGATTTACCAGTCGGTCTACGGTCCTACCCTCACCTATGGCCATGAACTTTGGGTCATTACTGAAAGAACGAGATCCTGGATACAAGCGGCTGAAATGAGCTTCCTCCGTTGGGTGTCCTGGGCACTCCCTTAGAGATAGGGTGAGGAGCTTGGCCATCCAGGAAGGGCTCGGAGTAGAGCCGCTGCTCCTGGACATCGGCTCCTCAGCTCAGGCATCTATACCGGATACCTCCTGGACGCCTTCCTTGGGAGGTATTCCAGGCACGTCCCACCGGGAGGAGGCCCAGGGGATGGCCCTGGAATGACTATGTCTCTCAGCTGGCCTGGGAATGCCTTGGGCTCCCCCCGGAGGAGCTGGAGGAGGTGTCTGGGGAGAGGGACTTCTGGGCGTCTCTGCTGTGTCTGCTGCCCCTGTGACCCGGTCCCAGATAAAGCGGAAGACGATGAGTATGAGCTTTATTAATTTAGCCTTGTAAGCGAGACAGGTCTTTCAGCATCAGACGTATTACTGAGCAGAGCCGAGACCAATCTGATGGGACAAATGTTGACACTTCCTTATATCAGCTTAGCAAAAAACCCATGTGGCCTAGCACCCCTTCTAGGAAGAGCAGAGGTGAGAATCAACCTAACTTTCATGCAGACATCTCGACTCCTCTGCAACAAATGTTCTGGTGTTGAACCAGCAGGAGTTCCAGGGGCAGGAAGGGAAACGCAACACCTTTTGTTCAGGCACATTTTCCCCATTAGCTTGTAAATGCAGTGGGGGGAACCAACATGAGAGAGCAGAAAGGAAGGTGGAATCCATTGTCAGGTCAGACTCATCGTCACCTCAGAAGGACAAAAGCAATTTAAATTTCCTCTCACAAGCGAAACCGAGTGGAGCGGAGCCGCACTGCATAAACCGAGCCAGTGGAAAACAAGTATCGCCTACTGTCGGAGTCTGGGAGTTCCATGTATTTTTGCCTGCTGCTAACACTTACTCACCACTAGATGCCACCAAGAACCTCTGGTGCCGAGGGTAGCAGGTGTTTCCCATTGCCATCAACCTGGAGGAGTATAAGAAGGTGGAGCTGTCAGCACTCCAGTGCCTGAGTGTTTGCCTTTGTGGTAACTTCTCCTGGCCAAACTCTATTGTCTAAGTCCAATCTAAAGGTCACAGTTTATTTACCTGTTTGTGTGCTCCTTCCTAGGAAACCTACAGTCCTAGTCTCAAGCTCCTGAGATCTTCAGTCCTGGCTCTAGGGATGTCAAAATGAGGCTTTTTGAAGCATAGAATCATTTTGAACCATTGTGTCATAAAGTGGTTCACTAATCGAAGCTTCATTCAATTCCCTTGGGTGAGATCTAGTGGCAGCAGTGATTGTTGTACCAAATGAAGCCCAGCGAATGTGATGCACCTCTTGTGTAAATAATATCACTTATTTATGTATATATGTGTGTTGTACATATATGTTTTTAGTAACCCATTAAAGATTCGAGTAATTAACTCACGAAAAAATAATAATTTAAAAACAATGTGAACTGTAGGGGATTACATATGAAAAAAAGCCTTTGGCTAATTCTGACTTCTTTAACTTGAATTTTCATTTGTTTTATGAAATTCCACTGTCCCACTTTAAATAAATAACAAAATATAAATAAATTATGTCATTATGTTCGAAATAGCTCGGACCCACATACAGAGAACCCTCAGGAGGAGGAAGTAAAATAAAGGTTGTTTATTGAAGATATAGTCAGGAATGGAATGGACGAAATATCTCACTGTAAGGAGAGAAGTGAAGAGAATAGATGAGTACGGGTAAGGGAGAGAAAAACGATACTAAGAGTAAATAGTTATTTTGACAATAAGATCAGCTTACTGAGTTAGGATGGTCAGGTCGCCAGGGGGAATGAGATTCAGCATCCAGGTCTTAAGCAGTTATATCAGTAGAGAGTTCACTTGGTGGTGTTCTGTGGAGCTCAGGTTACAGTAAACAAGTACGATGTGCGGTGGCTTACGTTGGAGGGTGGACAGGGTATGCTTGTGGCTTGGCTCAGGAGACGAAGAGGACAGGAAGCTGCCAGATTGATGCAAATCCAAACAAAGCTAGATCACAGGATAGGAATCCTCAGAACGAAGACAGGCTTGATCATCCAGAGTAACCTTCAGAAACGTACACCTGAGAGCTCCAGCACCACCTAAGAATGAACACATGTAGCAAGCACAAAAACACAAACACAAACACACACAACCCAGATCGTAACAAATAAAGTGGACATTTTTGATTTCTCATTCATATTTTTTTTGGGAGTGTGCTTGGTGTACTGAGTGTTTTTTGACATTGTGCTTGGTTTAATAAAGAGGGTGCTTGTGTTACTTCAGGGGTTTTTATTCAAGAAAAGTAATTTCTGCACAGCAGAAGGACTCAAACAGTTTCTTTTTTTTTTGAGACAATTTCTCCAGCTGTGGAAAATACTCTTTCACAGGGAACAGAGGAGGCTGAAGTGACAAGGAACTGTTTGGCTGGGTGGTATAGGTTTGGATACAATGAAAGGCTGGAAGTCCACAAGAGCTTCATCAAGCTCTTGCTTCCTGGATCCTAAAAAAAAAAGAAAGAAAAGTAACTTCAATTTAACAAACATTTAACTGTCATTCTGTCTAATTCTGCATGTATATCTATGTTATGCTGACCTTGATTGGTGGCACGAGGCTGAGTGTTCTCGTGTTTGGCTCTATAATGCCTCAGCATTGATGATGTGTTATTATTATATGTCAGCAGCTGCGGGCAAAGCAAACACTGCACCTGTAAAACCAAGATAACAACCCGTTACCGCACCTCTTGCATAACATGATACTATGACTATAACACTACTGCATAGTATAGGCAATAGGCTTTCTAATAAACACTTTGAATGTACATTACCTTATTAGGTGGCAGCAAATTGAAATATTCCCACACTTGGGAACGCTTCCTAGATGGTTGCTCCATGATAGAATAATCCACCAAAACTCCGAATATCCACAAACGAGAGCTGTTCGTAACGTATAATATGTGTAGAACGGGGATGTGAACCGGGGCTTGAGCCATCTTAAATACACTGAATTGCGCCAAATGTTTGAAACTCCACCAGTCAGCTCAAAGCAGTCAGCTGACTCAGTCTGAATGAAGCAGTGAAGTGGTTCACACATGATTGGTGACGTCACATGAAGCAAGCTCCGGCCCACTGCTTCACTATAACTGCCCTGTTGAGTTTGAAGCATGGTTTGAAGCCTCGGTGTTAGGGGTAACATCACTACATGGCTCCAAGCTTCAGTCTGTATCCTGTCTCAGTCAAAGACCACAAGCTCCAGCTGACAGTTCAAGTCCTTCGTCCTCAGGCAAAGCGAACCCTACTCACCCTCCACCAACTAGCTCCACAAACACCTCTCCAGGTAACCACCATTCATACAAATAAATATTTGATAATCCAACCATCAAGTAGTCACCAGAACCTTGACCAGAGCGCTCACCATTTACTTGGAAGCACCCTGATTCTGCAGCAGCTTATACCCGTACTCCCAGGCTACACATCATCCTCCCTTATCCAGCCACCTCTCATCAACTTTAAGTAAAGAACTCAGATTCAGTTTTCAGTTGTTCGTGGCAGATTTCAGAGTACTTGCCTGATCTTCTCCATACAGTGCTGTGCTTCCAGTTCCATATCACATTCCTGAGCAATAATAAACTTGTTTAACTTGTCTCCTGCCTCCTGAGTGTCTATCTGCATGTGAGTCCAAAACAATTAAAACGATGACACTTACACTGAACGCAGTGCAGCTATGGCGAGCCACCTGTGCCACAAAACACTACTTTTACCACACGTCTGGTTAAGACGTGTTAACCTTGCTTACTATTACTTGTAGATGAGCTTTCACACACACACCAGAATGATAAAGTATGAATGCTAATGTTTTCACTTTTCTTAGAACAGGACAATAATCCTCAGTGACCTACAGTTTGACATAAAGTTTAGTGCAATGGGTTGATTGTGGAACGTACTGTAAAAGGAGCGATTAGAGTGCAGCAGCCACACTTAGATTTAGGGTTCGACACCTGCTATTACACACTCTATCAAATAGACATCAGAATGATGACACAGTCTACTGATAAACACTGAGGGAGTTTACATCCCTTGCAAAGGGTACCAGACATAAAAACCATGTGTGACCTCCTTTCAGGGCAGTTTCGTCACTTCAATCATCGAGCGGGTTAAGGATGGGAGCCATCAGCGTTGATCTCTGTAACCGTTCCTCTGCCTTATTTAGAATAAAAGTGTTGCGAGTATAGAACAGCTGGAGAGTCATTCCTTTTAAGAGAAAGTGACTGTACACAGAGATGACGCTTCAGGGAAAAATAATTCGGGGGAGATCCAAGGCATCTCACCGCCAACAAGGTGTGGTAGCTCGAACAAATTGGTGCTTCTGCCCGTGCCACGGAAGCACTTCATCCTCTTTCTAGGGGCCACGAATGGACTGGATACCACAGCCTGCAGCCGCACATTATAAGGTGATGAGATTCCTCTTAAAAATCTCCAGTGTTTTTTTCTAAAAACACTTTGGCTATGTTGTTAGTTCTGAGTAAGCTGGATTTTTGTACCCTTGGAGGCAGAGAAATGATTCAGAACGTTTTTATTAAGATTTTGAGAAAACGAAAGAAGAATATAAGACGTGCGGGAAAATCCAACTATAGCGGTGTGAATCGGGGAAGGAATTGATCCAGCCTTCTGAGAATATTATAGTCTAAGACACGCAAGGGAAGATAGCTTTCCCTCATATGCAATATAAAAGCTACCTCCTTGAATGAGGCATGTAAAACGGCTAGGGTTGTTAGGTCCAGAATTTCCATAAGAGATTCAAAAAATACTTCCGGGAGAAGTGTATGGCTTTCAGTGGTCTCCCTTATCTTCTTAAAAGAACTCAAAGCTGCCCACTTCTTTCAAAGTAAACACACAGAGATATAGATTCGCATACTCAGCTAGGTTGTCAGGTCCAGAGCCTCCATAAGAGGGTCGAAAAATACTGCCAGAGGGAGTGTACGAATTTAAACGGCCTTCTAACCTTCGTACTCGTACTCGTACTCATACCCATCGTCTTCCGGTTATCTGGGACTGGGTTACGGGGGCAGCAGACTCAGCAGAGACACCCAGACGTCCCTCTCCCCAGACACCTCCTCCAGCTCCTCTGGGGGGAGCCCAAGGCATTCCCAGGCCAACCGAAAAACATAGTCCCTCCAGCGCGTCCTGGGCCGTGCCCTGGGCCTCCTCCCGGTGGGACGTGCCTGGAACACCTCCCAAGGAAGGCATCCAGGAGGCATCCGGTATAGATGCCCGAGCCATCTCAACTGGCTCCTCTTGATGTGGAGGATCAGCGGCTCTACTCCGAGCCCCTCCCGGATGGCCGAGCTCCTCACCCTATCTCTAAGGGAGTGCCCGGCCACCCTATGCAGGATGCTTATTTCAGCCGCTTGTATCCGGGATCTCGTTCTTTCACGAACCCAAAGTTCGTGGCCATAGGTGAGGATAGGAACGTAGACCGACCGGTAAATCGAGAGCTTTGCTTTTCGGCTCAGCTCTCTCTTCACCACAATGGACCGGAACAGTGCCCTCATTACTGCAGCAGCCGCACCGATCCGTCTGTCGATTTCTTGCTCCATTCTTCCCTCACTCATGAACAAGACCCCAAGATACTTGAACTCCTCCCTGCCGGAGTCCAACATGCACCCGGAACAGGTCCAACATAGTGCCGGCAATGCGGACCAAACTCCTGCCCCGCTCGTACAGGGACCGGATGGCCCCTAGTAAAGGACCCCCGATTCCATACTCCTGGAGCACCCCCCACAGGGCATCACGAGGGACACAGTCGAATGCTTTCTCCAGGTCCACAAAACACATGTGAACCGGTTGGTCAAAATCCCATGAACCCTCAAGTACCCTGTAGAGGGTATAGAGCTGGTCCAGTGTTCCATGGCCGGGACAAAAACCACACTGCTCCTCCTGAAGCCGAAGTTCAACTATCGGCCGGACTCTCCTCTCCAATACCCTGGCGTAGGCCTTACCAGGGAGGCTCAGGAGTGTGATCCCCCTGTAGTTGGAACCACCCCAGTCTGCCAGTGCAGAGGCACTGTCCCCGACCGCCACGCAATGTTGAAGAGGCGTGTCAACCATGACAGCCCCACAACATCCAGTGACTTGAGGTATTCAGGGCGGATCTCATCCACCCCCGAAGCTCTGCCACCGCGGAGCATTTTACCACCTCAGTGACTTCAGCCTGGGTGATGAAAGAGTCCAACCCCGGGTCCCCAGCCTCTGTTTCCACCAGGGAATGCATGATGGCAGGATTGAGGAGATCTTTGAAATACTCCTTCCGCGGCCCAATAATATCCCCATTTGAGGTCAGCAGCCTCCCACCCCCACTGTAAACAGTGTTGGCGAAGCACTGCTTCCCCCTCCTGAGGCGGCGGATGGTTTGCCAGAATCACTTCGAGGCCAACCGGTAGTCCTTCTCCATGGCCTCACCGAACTCCTCCCAGGCCCGAATGTTTGCCTCTACCACAGCCTGGGCCGCAGCACGCTTGGCCTCACGGTACCCGTCAGCCGCCTCAGGAGTCCCACAAGCAAACCACAGCCGATAGGACTCCTTCTTCAGCTTGACAGCGTCCCTTACTGCCGGTGTCCACCACCGGGTTCGGGGATTGCCGCCGTGACAGGCACTGCAGACCTTACGGCCGCAGCTACGGGCAGCAGCAGACCCTCACTATGCGCTTCGGCCTGCCAAGTCTGTCCGGCTTTCTCCTCCTCCAGTGGATCCAACTCACCACCAGGTGGTGATCAGTGGACAGCTCAGCCCTTCTCTTCACCCGAATGTCCAAAACATGCGGCCGAATGTCTGATGATACGGCAACAAAGTCGATCATTGACCTCCTGCCTAAGGTGTCCTGGTGCCAAGTGCACTGATGGACACCCTTATGTTTGAACATGGTGTTCATTATGGACAATCCGTGACTAGCACAGAAGTCCAATAACAGGGACTTCTCGGATTCAGATTGGGGAGGCCATTCCTCCCGATCACGCCTCTCCAGGTGTCACTGTCTTTTCCCACAGGGGCATTGAAGTCCCCCAGCAGAATAATGGAGTTCCCGGTGGGGGCACTATCCAGCACCCCCGACAGGGACACCAAGAAGGCCTGGTACTCCGCACTACTGCTCGGCTCGTAGGCTGAAACAACAGTCAGAGACCTATCCCCAACCCGAAGGCACAGGGATGCGACCCTCTCATCCACTGGGGTAAACACCAACACAAGATGGCTAAGCTGGGGGGCAACAAGCAAGCCCACAACAGCCTGCCGCCTCTCCCCGTGGGCCACTCCAGAGTAGAAGAGAGTCCAACCCCTCCCAAGGAGATGGGTTCCAGAGCCCACGGTGTGCATGGAGGTGAGCCCGACTATTTCTAGTCGATATCTCTCAACCTCCCGCACAAGCTCAGGCTCCTTCCCTCCCAGCGAGATTACATTCTACGTCCCTAGAGCCAGCCTAAGCATCTGGGGATCGGGCCACTGAGGTCTCCACCTTTGTCCGCCACCCAATCCTCTTTGCACTGGTCCCTCACGGTTCCCCCTGCAAATGTCCGCTCTCTAAACAACAAGATGGACGAGCTGCTTCTCCTCACCGGTAAAAACTCAGACCTCTGCGGATCAACGGTTCTCTGCTTCACCGAGACATAGCTGAGTGAAAACATCACGGACCGCGCACTGCTGTTGCCGGGCTTTCAGCTGCTCAGAGCAGATCGCAGCGCGGAGCTATCGGGGAAGAAGCGAGGAGGCGGAATCTGCTTTTATATAAATGAAGGTTGGTGCAGAGACGTAAAAGTGCTGGGGAAAACATGTAGTCCGGATCTGGAGTCATTTTCCATAAACTGTAAACCGTTTTATTCACCGAGAGAGTTTTCCTCGTTTATAATAATCGGCTCATATTTTCTACCGCATGGCTGTACCTCTGCAGCTAAAAAACATCTCGCTGAGCTGATTACAGACATGGAGAAAAAATACACGGACTCTTTCATCATAATACTGGGAGATTTTAACAGAGCAAACTTCTCCCATGAACTCCCCAAATACAGACAGCATATTAAGTGTCCCACCAGAGACAAAAACACACTAGACCATTATTACACAGCTTTAAAGGACTCATATTATGCTGTTACGAGGGCTGCTCTGGGTTTTTCGGATCATTATCTAATCCACCTCATCCCAACCTACGTCTTATCAGCCGCGGTTCCCGCTGGGAATTGTAGGAGCAGACTATCCTGCGGTACAAAATGGCCGATGACGTTGGAAAGGCATAGTGGCGTCCAGCAACATGCAAATGGTCCAATATTCAGCAAACAAGTCGTCCAACACAATAAAACCAGCAAAGTATTTACCTTCGGTACCGGGCCCCCCTCAGCCCATCTTAGGGATGAACCGACAGGAGGAAAGAATGGAGTGTGAATCCTGCTTTTATCTATGCCTGTTCTTAACCCTCCTAAAGGGTGTCATCCTTTTGTATCAGTTTATCCTTGACTATGTGTTATGTCTTATGTGATATCAACAGTTATGTTGTGTAAGCTGTAGCAGTGAGCAGTGTGGCAGATAAACAACAAGGGCAGATATATTTAATTAGAGCAGCAAAGAAATGATTAGAAAAGACCACAGAATCATACATTCATAACAAAACTGTGCTGTATTGCCTGTTTGGCCAGAGCATATGAAAGTGTGTGTGTGTGTGTGTTCCTGTCTTGGCATCACAGTGAGAACCATTTTCCCAATTTCACCATCAAATTGAGGACCGTTAGTACCAAAGTGAGGACATTTTGCTGGTCCTCAAGACCTATTTTGCTAACGGTTAGGTTTAGGACTAAGATGTGAATTGAGTTTAGGTTAAGGTTAGGGTTAGGCATGAACTGGTAATGGTTAGGTTTAGGGTTATTGTCAGGGTTAGGGCATAGAAAGGGTTGAAAATGACTGAAAATCAATGGAAGTCAATGGGAGTCGACAGATGGTCCTCACTACATATAGCAAAACAAGTGTGTGTGTGTGTGTGTGTGTGTGTGTGTGTGTGTGTGTGTGTGTGTGTGTGTGTGTGTGTGTGTGTGTGTGTGCGTGTGTGAAGCAGAAGAATGACTGAGATATCACGAGTAAATGAGATCCCTGCTTAGCAAGCATGGGAGACAGGGAGGAAATGTATATTAGCGAGCATTCACCACAAAGATGCTTTAACAATAAAAAAAATTGTTTGATGAGGCGTGTTTGGGTCCCAAAATAATGAACGAGTCACCGGAAAATGGTAAGAAACTATTTTTAATCATTAACAGAGACAAAGTGGTTCCACTCTTTAAAGTTTTGCACATTTATTTTTGAACAGGATCCTGAGTTAAAACAAGATAAGGTCGAATATAGCATTGCTGACACAATACATGGTGGAGAAGAGACTTTTATTTTTTTTAATTTGGTATTTACAGTTTAATCGAAGTTTTATGTAGCCAAAGTCTGTCCGTTTCATCTGTCTGTTTATGTGGAATGAATGACTGTTTCATGCTAATTAAGGTATACGTGGCATAATGAATTTCAAGACATACAGATAGGAGTACAAGTGCTGTTAACTCTCTAAAATTTCAAAAAGAATACAACAACCATTGCCTACTGCCCAGACAAAAAATAATGTCATATATTTAAGACTTGGCTTTTCACCGGAAATGGTAGGTCCATTAAATTATACATTTGATTTAATTGATGCCATGAAAAACAATTGCACAGACTATTTATGCATAAATAGGTTAATTGTGACAGGCTTAAATATGAATTAAATTTTCAACTTTCACTACTTGATGGTGCCACGAGATGTCACTGCTGGACAGAATACGCTTTTTCTGTCATAAAGTGGTTTGCGGGCGGACCAAAGTGCAGACAAGAGCTGGGCAGCAACATGTTGTAAAAGGTCTTCAGCTTTATTTCCAGAGATTTTCCAAAGAAACCAATCAAGGCACTGCAGATACAAACAAAAGTCCAGATGCAAAAACTTACAAGAAGGGTTCTGCAGGAACTCAGCACAAATACATGGGTAGAGAACGGGGTATGACAAACACAAGGAACCAGCAACGAACAGAGACACCAAACCAACTAATATACTGGGGAAAGACAAAGGCAGGTAATCAAGGGAACTGAGAACAGGTGCGGCAAGGAACCATGGGAGCAGAAGGAACAGGCGAAACAAATAAACAATAAAGAGAAACCAAGACCTAAGCAGAACAATAGACTGAGATAAAATAACCAAAACATAAGAAATCTAGAATAACCAAGAGGTAAAGGAAACAGAGGAACTGGAAGGAACAGAAAAATAACAAGAACCTAAGGCCTAAGCAAAAGGAAACCCTGACTACAAGTAAACAAACAAACACTGATAGAAACAAACTGAGAATAAAGCAGAGGACTAGAATAAAAGTAATCAATAACTCAAGCTGACCTAACAGGAATCAGAACTGGAACACTAGAAACTAAACATAAAGAACTAAACTAGACAGAACAGAATAAGAACACAGAAAGGGAATAAAGACGAGGAGGAACAGAAAACTGACTAGAAAAACAAGAAGTGTGCAAGGTGAAAAAGAATGCCAAACCATAAATAAACACAGAGATATTAAAAGAGGAGCTAACGAATCCAGGAAAACAAAGAACCCTAATACAGAGACTAATCAATAATAGAACCATACAAAGTAATAAGGAAACAACCATGAGGAAAGTTAATGAGGGAGGAGAACAACAAAACACCAGAAGGCAGTAGAGGGAGCAAAACAAACTAATAAACTTAATAGAAACATCTAGACAAAATAAACCATCACAAGAAACCATAAAACGTTTTCCTTTTCTAATGAGAATGATTCCCTTTTTAACTAATCTATCTGCATTTGCCTTTCTAACTTAAAAGTTGTTAATATGTGTCTACTTTGCATGTGATAATACTGAAATTAACAATGTACAATTTTGACTATGTGTTGTGAAATGAAGGGGGGGGAGAGAGAGAAGAAGAAATAAAAAAGATTTTGCCATAGGTTTCTGACTGAATAATTTGATGGTAAAAGATTTGGCGGCCCAATCTTCTATAAGAGGGGAGGCCGAAGCCGGCATGCGTTGTGTGTCTTAGGTGTTTGTCTAAATTTCTGTCAATATTTCAATATTTGTCTTAAATGTTTGTCTGACTAACCTTTAAACTTTAGACAGAAAAATAGTAATAATACTAGGATGGAAACAGGAAACAATGACTGGTTACGGTGATCAGAGGTTTAATAGGAATGAATACCTAAATGATGGTATGATTGTGGTTGTCCAGAATATGAAAATGACTTTATCTAGTATCGGGGTTAGGTGTAACAGGGAAGGACCATAAAGGTCTAATTTAGGTAGATGTAATTACATTATTAACATACTTGAAAAGTTATTTGTCCAAAAAACTAGACACCTTCATGGAAAACGATGAGATTATTTTGTGCTGGGGATGATTTCAAAAATGATTATGGAAATTAACGGTTTGGACATATCTAACACTGACTAGTGGGTAAAGGACGATAAATTATCAATTGACTGTTCAAAAATAAATATTATTCTGGTCAAAGGTGAGAGGATGAATCTAATGGATTATCCGTTTATAACAGTTGAAACATTTCACCAGGGTGGTTAAGAGACCTGAAAGCAGAATCAGAGTACAATTGGCTAGAGGTTTGTTCTGATAAGAACATGACATGGCTGGAGGTGCTGCCTTGGTTATGTTTGAGATCATCACCCATTAAACGCGTTGGTTTAACACCACATAGGCTGCTGACAGGGAGAACTGTGCACCAAGTCTGGTTTCACAGTGAGAGGAATTAATACGTTAAGCTTAACAATTGTAATCTGCTGTGCAGTTCTTGTCTCATAACACACAGGAGGCACTGAACAAAGAACTCAGGCAAGAATCTGGAACAGATTGCACCTGGGAAGTGGATATACAGAAAGGTGTTTCACAGATCTTGGAAGGACCCCAGTTGGATTAGACATTTTGGAAGCTTCACCACATACAGTGTGAAGGTTTGGTTGGATGAGGGACAAACTAAGGGCGAGCCTTTCTCTAAAGGAAACCTTAGAGTAATCAGAAAGCACCGGTGGGAGTACATGCAAATAGGTTCAGTCGGCGATCTTTGGACTTAGGGGCTTGGTTACTTCAAAAGAGGGATCATGATAAAGGAGTAAATACTGAAAATTTCAGTGGTTGTGTGAGTTTAAAGGAGCATGTCCCAGTAAACTTGAAAGAAGTTCTCTGCTTTTGAACCTGGTGGTACAAAAATCAAAAAGGGAAAGAGGATTTCTGAAGTGTGAATAACCAACTAACAAATGTGTACTTCTGTGTGTCAGTAAATACTTGAGGAACAATTTGCATGAGGGGTTGAAGGCATGCTCAACTATAGGTCAATTCGAATAACTTAATGAAGAAAAATTATAAATTCCTATGTGCTTCTGAATTGCTTTTTCATAGATAATTGCTGTTTGCAACTTAGATTGTAAATTAGCTTGATATGAGGCTTTGAATTTTTTAGCTCCCGTGTCACAACGGTTTTGGGCTACACTTAGGTCAGCTTTTCCTATTAGAATGTAGAACACAAATCAGTTGAAACTAACCAGTTTATGCAGGAGTCTTGTCGTCTACAGATGTTCTCAGATGACTCAGCTGTGGTTGGTTGTATCAGAGAGGATGTTGAGGTTGAGTACAGGGCTGCTGTAGGCAGATTTGTCACATGGTGTGGGCTGAGCTACCTGCGGCTCAGTGTGACAAAGACTTGGAACTGGTGGTGGATCTGAGGTGGAGGACTAGGATGCCAGTGACCCCTGTTTTCATCCAGGGAGTCAGTGTGGACATTGTGGAGGAATATAAATATCTGAGACTCCACATTGATAAGAAACTGGACTGGGTCAAGAACACAGATGCTCTCTACAGGAAGGGCCAAAGTCGCCTCTATTTTCTGAGGCAGTTGAGGTCCTTCAACATCTGCCGGACCTTGCTCAGAACGTTCTATGAGTCTGTGGTTGCCAGTGCTATCCTGTATGCTGTGGTATGCTGGGGCAGTAGGCTGAGGGTGGAGGACACCATAAGACTGAACAGGCTGATCCGCAAGGCCAGCGAGGTCGTTGGAGTGAAACTGGACTCTCTGACAGTGGTGTCAGAGAGAAAGATCCTGCCCAAGGTGAAGGTCATCTTCGACAACGAGTCTCATCCACTTCATGATGTGCGGGCCGGCTACAGGAGCACCTTCAGCCAGAGACTCATCACACCAAAATGCACCACAGAGAGCCACAGGAAATTATTTTTGCCTGTAGCCATCAGACTTTAAAATGCCCAACTCTGAATGACTTAATCAAATTTTTCTCTGGGCTCATTTCTAGATTTATTTACAGATTAACATATTTCCACATGCTTATTATTTTATTTATTTATTTATTTATTTTCAGTCATATTTAAAATACTTAATTATACATTTCTATCACTTATGGTTATATTTGTATTATTAATATTTAACACCTTGGATGGAGTAGCTAGTCAAAGAATAAGCAATTTCCCTTTGGGATCAATAAAGTATATTCTATTCTATTCTATTCTATTCTATGACAACAATGCATGTGTTTGGTGGGGACATGCACGGACAGCTCTCAGCACCTCGCTAATTTCTTATCAAAACAGAACAGCTTTGGATGTGTTCCTAGCAAAAAAAAAAAAAGGAGGGGTGTAGTATTATTGGAGAAGCTTGGTGTTCTTGTATTCCCAGCACCTGACTGATCCCTAATAAAGGCACTAAGAGGATTTAAAGAAGACATATCATGCAATATCCACTTTTCTAGCTCTTAAATACATCTATTTTTGTGTATTGAGAATCTCTGAAAGTCTAGAAAGTTTGAATTTAGTCACTCCAGATCTTGCAATGATGCTTTTTGGGTCATATTTGGTCAGTCTGTTCAGATTTTTCCATTTTCCGTTCTGTATTACGTCACAGTATTTTCTGTGGAACCTCTAAAGATGGTCATGGACGGCTAACCAATCCAGTGAATCCGCCATTTTTCTCTCGCAATATTCTTGTAGTTGAAGTTGAAGGATGCCGAAGCAGCAAGTGGAAAACATCTAAATGCTCTGTTGTCGGGTGTATTAACCCACACCAGTCATTACACCGCCCCCAGGATCAGAACATCTTCTAAGTGCCTGGTTAAATTTTATTTTTCATGGAAATGTACCGACATCAGTGGGGAAAGTCCTCTTTGTTTGCGCAAAGCATTTCAGGGAGGAGTGTTTCAGCAACCTCGGCCAGTATGAAGGAGGATTAGCCAAAAGACTCCCTCTGTCTGAGGGGTCAGTTCCTTCATTCTATGGAAGCAATGGACAGAGCAAAGTGGTAAGCTGCATATAACAGTAAAATGACAGCAAGCTTGATTGTTGAGGTTTTGATATAACTTACTGGCTGTTGTTCTGATAGCACAGCTTCTTACCTCCTGCTAATGTTAGCACTGTGCGCTCACTTTTAGGTCCTTAAAGATATCGCCTTATTGTGTGTTTTGAATAACAATATTAAACAAACAGTTTTGGAATCTGGTTGCCCTTTTTGCCCTAGAAAACACATGATCCAAATGCATTCAGTGATGTTCTTGATGCTAGCATTAGCTAACTCGTTAACTACATTGGGGTCTTGTTAAAACTTGTGTTCATTCAATTTGTGGTGGCATTTACATTTTAAAAAGGTATCTTACATGTAGTTTGTGTAAAAATATTGTCAGTAACATTAGTGATGGGATTACAGATTTTTTTGTGAATTCCATAACTTTTCTCTGCTATTGTTTAAGAATTTACATTTTTCAATTGCCTACTAGGGCAGGGGTGTTCAAAGTCAGTCCTCGCAAGGTCCTGACATTTCCCTGCTTTAACAAACCTGATTTAGATGATTGCACCTCAACAAAGCCTGTTAATCAATCATTGCTGTTGTTTGTTGGATTTGATAGCTTACAGCTACAATATTAGTTTTAGTGCTGTTGTTCTCATGCATTAGTAAATGTATCACATTGTTGGTGCAATGATTTTTGGATATACGTCTTGTTTTTTAGACATTTGTTCATATTTATTGAGGGCAAGTAAAGTAAAGGAATCTTGTTTTATTCAGAGGTCTAAAGCAATGAGACAGGAGCCTTCATTTACCAGCAAAAGCCGAACCGGGTGGAGTGGAAGGCTCCGCAGCCTGGAGGGGGCGGAGGTGTGAAGTAGAGGCTGACATTTTTTCGGGAGTCCCACGGGTCACGGGATTCCCATGGGAATTCCGCGGGATGGGAGACAGCATCAGTAAAGATCACGTGATTGGGACGGTACAGGATAAAAAATGAACGGGAGCAGACGGGAGCGGGAGTTAACCAATAGGAGGGAAAATAAACTAGGATCAATTGTTCTTGGAAATGTAAAACTGAGACTTTGTTATAAACTTTAAGAAAAAAAAACTTGGATCGACGCCGCCATTGTGTAGTTTGTTTCCAAGAAGCCTATACTATAATGCGAGTCAAACGAACTACACGACCCACAAGCCAACAGTACTTCTGAGCGATGTTTTCCACCTGCGTTCAGAATGGAGGGAGCAAACGCAGGTGGAGAACTGGACGTGGTAAAACTGGATTTGTAACGTAAAGTCAGAAGTAAGGATTTATCTATTAAACTCATAGAGCTGACAGGAAAGTCGCAAATATTACCGAACTTCGGGAGAGTTGAATGCAGCAGTTTTAACACACAGTCAGCTGCTTGTAAAACGGGTTTAGTCATAATCAAGTTCACCAGTAATTAAGGGACACTTGTAAGACAGATTCTGGATTAAATCAGCCCTGCATCTCTTCATTCGTCAAACCAAAAGTACCATCATGTGTCAATCTCATCTGACCAACAAAACTGCTCTATGTGCACCAAAGATTTAACAGCCTTTGCCACAGTAGAGGGGAAAAGTACGGAGCCCGAGAGGGGACATGGCGGATTTATTTTTTTTTTGCATCCTCACGCAATACTTTTGCATTCGGCATTTTGGAACAGCAGCACAGATGACAAATTGCTCATAAAACAAACAGCACTGATATGTCATTGATATGGTTTATTAGTCATATGCAGGTTAACACGCAGTCAACAATGCGATGAAATGCTTAGGATAAGAACCGTTCAAATCACAATAAAAACAAAAACACTAATGGTGTACAAAGAAAAGTACACATCATGCAGCAGTAATAAGCAAACAAAGTGTCACAGATGTGGTTTCGTGCAGTATTATGGTCCAGAGTTCAGTAGTTTGACAGCTTGTGGATAAAAACTGTCTTTTAGTCTGATTTGAAGATAATTTTATTTAAGGCCGATTTCATAATAAAACTCAATAAATCTCAAAACGGGTGTAGTGTTTTTCATTTTTGCAGTTATCTGGTTTGGAAACTATCCCACAAAGTATTGCAAAATAACGCAAAGACTATTGCGAGATCACGCAAAGACTATTGCATGAGAACGTAAAAAGTATTGCGTGGGAACACAAAAAGAGAAAAAATTCCCCATATCCCCTCGCGGACCTCGTTGAAAGGCTTCATCAAGGGAAGATATTAAATAAATATGTTGTGAAATAGAAAAAAATTGAATGTACAATTTATTTAATACATCATTAAATATTAAGTGTACCACTAATTACGTTATGTCGTCTTAAAAATTATACTTAATTATGGCACATTTAATTGCATAATAGTCAATTTCATGATATAATGGTACATTTATTGTTTCTAATGATGTATTAAATAAATAAATGGTACCTTTAATTCAATGGCACATTTAATGTTACATTTCGTTCATGTTACATTTACTTCACTTATGGGACATTCACAACATTTATTTATTTAATGATGATTTTATTGTATTTATTTTGTCCACTTTGACCCTCCATTCTTGATGCCTGTATAGGAGGTCATGTCAGAATTTGTATCAGGTGTGTTGGAGCAGACACACATCTAAAACTTGCAGGGAAGGGGTCCCTGAGGACCAGGGCTGTGAATCATTAAGGTACAGTTTCTAAATTATGAAGCCCTTTTGTTCACCAAGTACAGTTTCTCTTTCGTTTCAGCCATTTCAGTGGGAGTCAATTTACCAGGAGTGGGACGGGATAGGATTTTTTTCGTTATGCTGGCCTGGGATTGGGATGGGACAAGACATTTTTCTGTGGGAGCGGGATGGGACAGGAGAGAAAATCCACTCCCGTGTCACCCTCTAGTGTGAAGTGCCTCATTTGCATTTGAGGAAACCACAGCAAAACGAGACGGTCAAAAAGGAAGCTTAAAAAATGAGTGAAATTAACACTTGAGGAGCTACAATAATGGCAAATTCAAACCAAACCATTGCAGTTCCACTTCATACAGACCACAGCTGAATATTTAAATAGGAAAAGGAAGGATTTAAAAGCATGATATGTCCCCTTTAAATCACTGTCCATTAAATTAAAATCACACTCAGGATTTGATGGACCATTTACAAATATATTTGAGACGTGGTTTGGAAAATGGGGAAACCTATTGGTGAGTATGTTTCACTACAATGATTATTGTGACTGAGTGATCACAGCTGTTGTGCACCGTGTATTTGAACTCTCATCTTTCGGTGCATAGAAACAACCGGCGGCTCCCTGGATGCAGAAGGATTGAGAGTCCTTACTGCCTATCAAAGGTCAATGGTAAAGTAGCAACTTCACTGCATGAGTATGAGGAGGAGGAGGAAGCTGTGTTCTGCTTTACAGGAGTATCAGGTGTGATGGAGAATGACCCATGATCGAAGATGAAGACTGCACTATGGGCTGATATCCTTTACAAAGATTTCTATGCCTTAATGACAAATGACTGAAAGTGACAGAAGACTTGATGGAATGTATGGATACTTTGTTTAACTTCATTACTGATTAATTGTGTGAAATGTTTAATTTGAGAATATGTCATGAATGTATTAAAGCTTGCGGTATAAATTGACGAATCACATTGCAACTAGAATTTGGACATACATATTGATCAGACTCTTTAAAAAGGATTACAAAATCTGCAGTATTGGAGAACACTAAAATAATATACTGATTAAATATATTGAAGTCAATAATAGAGGATATATGATTAAACTTATGGGCTTATTAACTATCACCAGTTAACTTCAAACTAGATTGGTTTATGGTTAAGACAAAATGACTCCTTTCTGGGCATAGGAAGGTTTTTAAGGGACATTTGGGTTGAAGAAATTGCTAATAGATAATCCAAACTGCATTTTCATTTTCTTCTTCAAGACTGCTTATTGTGTTACTTAATTAAAATGATAAATAAAATAACGTTTAACATTTAAGTTTCAAAACATGTCCCAGCAAAATGAAAACAGTTTGAAAGATCTATTAGCAATTTCATTTATGAAGATATGACTTTAAAATTAAAAAGCATTTCTGTTAATACATTTTAATTTTCCAATTTGACATTTGAAAATAAATTTTGGTCACTTTTTACTGGGGCATTTTAATTAATTTACAAATGGAAAAATGAAAATGCAGTTTAAATTATTTATTTTTAATTTTATTTATGAGTCAAAAAATGCAGCTTCATTTTGAAAATGAAAAAGCATTTTATTAATACATTTTAATTTGAATATTGGGACACATTTGCTTCCCTACACGGAGCTACTCCACAGAAATGATACCTGTGGACATTTGGTGGTTGTAATTTTATTAAATACAAGAAAATAAATGTATGTTGTGTTTGCAATTTTTCCAAAAACAACTTTAGAAAAATTTATTTTTTGTTACACCTTTTTTTTATTTCCCAGTTTATTACTATGAATTACGTATTTTCAGAATCTACCAATACACTGTACAAAGAAAAAAATAATCAAATTAGACAAGCATGTTGGGATTGAAAAATTTGATGTCAAATATAAAGTGCACTAAATGTTTTTTTACTTGTAGTTTTTTGTTTTGTTTTTTTGTTTTTGGAGTAGATGGTGTATATTTGTTAAAACAGTTCAAAGTACTTCCAGTGAAAGTATCTGCTGTTTACTATATGTTTACTTGATTAGAAAAAAGCTTAGTAGATATATAAAATATCATTAAAACATTGATCTTGATTTCAAACAAGAGGTCTCACTTTAACATGTAGATATGTCTCTGAAGAAAATAGGATAGAAACAAGCCTGTTTTTAAATCCTTAGTTACTCAAGGTGGGTACAATAGCCAGAAATTTCACTCAAGAGTAGCTACACCTCACTACACTATTTATCAAGTAAAAAAGAAAGATAACTACTCCTAAAGTACACTTTCTTCAAAAAGTTACTCAAGTAAATGTAAATAGTTACTACCCATCTCTGTTCTTCATGCCATAAATTACAACAGATGACTTTTCTTTTTGTAACTGCCTTTCATCATGCTTGGAAATCAAATGAAATGTCATATTTTGTGGTCAACAGGGCAGCCAGCATGATCCAGCAGTATGTTGATGGCATGAATTCCTGTGGTCAGTTCTGGCAAATGGTGAAGAGATTCTGGAAGCAGTTTTTTCTTGTCTTTACCAACAATGGAAAGAAACTAAGGTACTGCTTCCAGAATCTCTTTACCATTTCCTGGAGACCTGGCAGGAGCAACCATAAGAAGGAGGAAGAAGCAACCATTTTCCAGTGGGAATGGTGGATTATTGTCATTGAATGTGTGTCTGTGTTTAATGTGATGTCTGTTCTAGTAACATAATGTGTTTGTTTCATCACATATGAACAGGTAAACAGTCTGCCATACTGAATGGTATATAATTTTTAATTTCCGTTTCACATTGTTCATATCACCCAATCGGCATACTATCAATCACAAAACATTAATCAACTTTGTACCTTCCTTACTAGCCATGCTGCTGCCATCCTTGTGCATAGTCTTATAACCTCCTGAATTATTGCAACTATTTTATTTGGTCCCTCAAACTCGTTGAAATCTGTAGCTCAAGTCATAAGTTGTACTCCAAGAGAATACATTGCAGTTCTTAAAAAGCTTCACAAGCTAGAATAAACTTTTAAATGTTCTCACTTTTAAGTGCATCCACACCCTTGCCCCTAATCTCTGTAACCTGCTTCCCATTGTCACTGCTTCCTGCCCTCTCAGATCTTAGTCTGCCACTCATCTTGTTCCTTTTAAGTGTCATATCATGGGGAGCAGATTTATCAGTAGCTTCTACTCTGCTTTTACTCACTCCCTGCAGTCAATAGGAATATTGAGTCTCTTCCCCTATTAAAATCACAGCTTGAAACACACACATTCAAACTGGCTTATTAGCCTTACAAGTTTTACTCATTGTCATTTCTTGTAGACTTGAGAATTTTATTTTTTTTCATTTTCCTATGTAAGGTGATCTTGAGTTAGCCGACGTTTATTGGGATGTGGCCCCGCTTTGATGGAGGGGCTGAACTGCTTTGTGGCCATGCGGGCGTGCCACGCGGGGGTTCCACCCGCACCCTCGCATGGCCGTGGTGCGCCATGCAGAGGTGCGGGTGGCCGGTGGGCTGGGGCGCCCCCGGGTTTGGGGTTGGTGGGGTGCCCGGTAACTGGGGCCGCCATGGCCTTCTTTCCATGGCCTCCTTCTGTGGTCCTGGCCCGGGGTCGGGTGCTGGGCTGCGGTTGGCGGTCGGTTGGGTGAGGCGGCAGAGCATGTCTTGTAACTGCACCGGGACGGCTGGTGGGGTGTGCTTGGCCTGGAACGGTTGGCCCGCATGGCCCAGGTCCCCGGCCGGTGCATGTATCCCTCTCGTGGACTGGTGGGCTGGAGCTGCTGGCACTGTCTGGGGGGGTGGGGCGGGCTTAGAGCTGTGCTGCTCCGCTGGCTGTCTTGTCTGAAGGAGGATCGGGGCGGTGGACTGGGGGGTGGCGTGGAGGGGCTGCGGCCTGTGGGGTGGAGGGATTGTGCCCACTTCTAGGGCGTGGGGTCACTGGCGTTTGGATCGGCTGGGCGGCGATGGTGGAGCTGAGCTGGATAGTGTTTCTCCCTGGGCGGTCGTTGCAGTGGCATTGATGTAGTGTTTTTTGTTGTTGTGGGGAGCGTGGTGGGGTCACTGGCCCTGGGTGCCTGCCGCTGGCCGGGGACCTCTGGGTGGATGAGTTTGTCCCATCATGGTGTGGGGTCGGGGGTCCGGTTGTGGGTGCTGTGCTGGGTGGGGTCTGCCCTGTTGCGCCGGTAGGCGGGGGTGGCGCTGCGCAGGGCCCTTGCCTTGCCGTTGCGGCGCGCTGTGGGTGGGGGAGCAGGGATGTGTTCGATATCGGTGTCCTTGTTGGGGGTGGCCCTGTGGGGAGGTTCTTGTTCTTGTTGGGGTTCACTGGGGGTGGGAGACTCATGGGGTTGAGATCAGGGCTCGTTGGGGGGTCGGGACTGCTCCGTCCTGGGGCGGCTTCGGTTGGCGGGTTGCTTTGGGCCATGTGGGCCCCTCTTTTGTACATAGCCCCCTCTCCGGAGGTGGATGGGGGTTGTTGGGGACTGGGCAGGGGGGCGGGAGCTGGGCCGGGGTCGCCCGGGTCTGGGCAGTACCGGCGCTGTCCGCCTGCCTCTGCCCCAGGAGTGGAGGGGACTACCTCCTGGGTCTGGGGGCTGGTTGCCCTGAGGGGGTACAGGCGCCTGGACCTGGGAGTATAGAGTATGCATGGGGAGTGTGAGTGACTGTATGACGTCCACTGTTGTTATCCTTATGTTGGGTGTGAGTGATTTTATGTGTATGCATGAGGGTGGGAGTGGGTGATTGTGACTGTGTGTGCCTGTTTTTTTTTTTGTTTTTTTTTTTGCGACAGTTTGGGTCCTGAACTGCTCCCTCTCCTGGATCAGCTTCCTCCCCGCCACACCGCCTGCTGGTGGTTGGAGTCTCTGCCCACTGGTGTACTTGTGGTTCTCGGTGTCCGCGGCCGGGTGCTTTGGTGTGGGCTGGCTCACTCCCGGTGGCTGCTTGCCAGGGCCTGGCCCCCTGGGCTCTGTCGGGCCTCTGCTTGGGGGGAGGTGTGTCCCGGGGTCTTGGGCCTTTGGGTCCATGGCTGGATCTGCTTGGGCGTGGATGGCTGCCGGCGGGGCCTGTGGACTCGTCGCTGCGGCTCCCTGGGGCTTCTGCACTGTCGCTGCTGGGTGGTTCCCCTGGGACTCTCCACTGCTCTTCTCTGGGGGGGTTGCGGTAGTCCCGGCGGTGGTTCTCCTGGGGTTCTTGTGCTTTGGGGGGCCTTTAGATGTCTGTGACTCAGATCTCCTCAGTGTCCGTCCAGGGACCATGGGGCAGGCCTGTGGGTCCTCACACTCGCTATTGCATATTTTTGTGGAGAAACCTTGTATACAAAAGTGCGTCCACACTCATACTCACAGGTGTTAAGCTTCAGGTGTTGACAGATACACAGATGTTCTATTTTGGGCTGCACCTCTCACTAAGTACATTTTACATTCAGAATTACCGTGTACTATTTTGCTAAAAAAAACAAACAGCTGTAGGTGTATAAGCAAGCAGGGTGTAATCTTGTATTCTCTTTATCCATCTTTCTCTCCTCCACTCTTTCCTCCTTTTCTCCCCTTTTTCCCCATCTCTCTCTTTTTTGAGCTTCGTTTTTCCTTTTCATTTCAGTCTCCGTGTCCGTAACAATTGAAATATTCCCAAAGAAGTTTATAATAAAGTTTCTTCTATAAATATCAAGCAGAGCTTTAAAGCATTAGCTGTGATGCTCTGCTTGTGAAAGTAAATCTGTTGGGCAATTTCTTGGCACTCAGACAACAATTCTGAGCGATACTTTGCCGGACAGGACACAAAAAAAAAAAAAAACATTATTGTCATGAACCTAACATCACACCTGTTAGTGTAAAGATTTATTTTATTAATGATTTCGAAATTGGGTGATACCTGACCCAGCTGAACACAATTTCAAAATACTGTAATTTATTAGTGGATCAACTATTTGAGTCTGAAAAAGCTCATAATTTATATAGATTAATGAACAGATTTGTACAGATTAACTATAAAACTGCCAGTTAGGATTAGGAAATTAAGGCGATGTTAAGAAAGCAACTGAAACTTTTTTTGTTCTTTAACGTCACAATGTTATGACCTTTCTTTTTCAACAGAGAAAGAGGTGCACCACACACTCGAACAGGTATTTGACTGGTTGCTGACTGCATACCTTATGCATCGATATGCAGCTTGACCCTGTTTTTTCCAAGAGCCGTTGGAGATGAAGAAGACTTCAGGGAACTTCTTCATATTGCACTGAAGGGCTCAATGGGGTCGGTCTGGGAAGGTTTAGTAGGGCTGGACTGGATCTGTTCTGGGTTTTTGCTTGTGGCGGGGGTACTTGGAGCGGGTGTGGAGCTTGTGCTGTGTGGGTGTTGCTTCGTTGGCTTTTCGGGGATGAAGCTCTCCTGTGGGAGTATGCCCATGTGCTGTGGGGGGGTGATTCAGGGCGTTTGGGTTCGGAGGCATGTGTTCGATATCTGTGTCCTGGTTGGGTGTGGTCCAGTGGGGAGATTCATGTCGGGTTCATTGGGGGTGGGGGTCTCATGGGGTTGGGATAAGAATTTATTGGGGCAGCTCTGGTTGGCGGGCTTTTTTGGACCATGTAGAGCTCTCTTTTGTACATGGCCCCCTCCCCAGATGAAGATGGGGCTGTTGGGGACTGGGGTCAGGGCGGGGGGTCGGGTTCCGGGCCGGGGTCGCTCAGGTTCAGGCATGAGCCCGGGCTAGCCCAGACCAGGTTCAGGTGCTGGGGCAGTCTGCCTGTGTTGTAAATATGAATCTGAGAATATTATTTAATATTAATATTTTAATATTAATATTTTAATATTAATATTTTAATATTTTATCAAACAATATTTCGGTCTGTTAAGGATTGTCCTGTGAATACCAGCCCAGTAAGGCGATGGTATTAGTACAGAATAGAAAGGTGTGAGACGAGCTCTGGCATTATTGAACAGCATAAACTCTGCACATATATGGAAGGAATTCACACAATTCCTTAAAATACAAGAATTTATTAACAAAAATAAGTCAACTCAAAGTCAAACATATTTCAATCAACAAACTCTTTACTATGCTAAAACAATTCAACTAAACTACAAAGCATAATTAAAGAATAATGAAGACTAATGGGCTATGTACAATATAAACAAGTTGATTAAAGATGATTGGAAATCATGACCAAAAAGAGTGATGCAACATTACCATGCAATGTTTATGTTTGAGAACCAAGGATTATCTTGAAGAATCTGGAAGTGAAGTGAAGCTAGTCTTGGAACTAACTTAGGAAATAATCAGCAAACGTTTAGACAACCCTTCACAATGCAAGATCAGGTAAAATATTATTTTAATGAAATAATGTTTTAAATAATGATCTGCCGAATAAAACCAACCTCCTGGATGACTAATTCTCAACGGTGTCTAATTAATTGCCTTTATTTATTGAAATAATATTTAAAGAAATATTATTGAGTATTTTGGAAAAGAGCCAAATCTTTCTGGAGAAATGGGGCTTAATGGTGTTTATTTAGTTATCAACTCTAGTAAATAATGTTCAGGGACTATTATTCACTAGTTTGAAAACCAACAACCTTTCTGTTGACTAGCCTTAATGCTAGCACACACGTGTTCTTACCGGCTGGCCGTTGGGCTAACAAAGAAGCTAATAGCTTAGCACCAGAATCAACACATACCTTTAAAATACCAGGTTAATAAAAGGGTTAAAATGCATAAGCGCGGACAGCGCGTTATGAGCCATGTTCTGGTTAAAACCACCCGTTAAATAAAGTTTATCTTAACTTTAAAACATACAAAGAACACGAACCGGCCTGTGTGCTACAGGTAGAATGCTAGCACAAAGATAGCCGAGTTCCACAAAACAAACTTCATAACATGAAAACGTTTAGATCATTTCACCCGAAACCTATCTGTTAATCTGCCCAAACCTAACCTCTGACCATAGCGAGGATGTGTTGTCCAAGGGCGATGAAGTTCGACGAAACGTCCACAGTCAACAAGCGGAACTTCTGCGTTCGCTCTGTGAATGATAAGGTTAGCTTCCCGCTAACTTCCTCAGTTCCTCCCGATCAGAAGGTGCGTTCATTCTGTGAACAAAAGGTTAGCTTCCAGCTAACCTCCAGCTGTGGATGAAGAACGAACGTTGTCCGCTGCAGTCTCTACCCTTCAGGCTGAGAGACTGCGTCCTGGCCGGGGCCTTTCTCTCTCTCGAACACCGTTTGCATCTGCGGGCCTCGGAGAGACAGTCAGCAATGCTTGGACCTTAATTATCCCCGTTCATGAATGAAAATACCGGATACACAGACAGTATTTCATTCTACTTAACTTTGCATATGATCGATGATCGTATGGCTTTGGATCCAGTTGAATTTATGTATTTTAGCCAGCAAAAGACATTCGTGCGCTGGGCCTCTCCTGAACCGTCCTCCTCGGAGGCGTGTGGAAAGAGAAAGACTTGTGGAAAGGTGGGGGCTTTTATTTGGGTAATGGCACCGCAGGAAGTCCGCAATTATCCCCTTTTCTGGCTGTGCCGGAAGAAGGTTAATGCACTTTATTTTGAAAAGTTCCAGGAATGTCCGTACCAGAGTTTTAGTTGAAATCCATGGCTGTATGGTCCCAACACCTGTCTCCACCCCTGGAGGGAAGGGGACCACCTCTTGGGTCCTTATTTTGACTGACAAATCACAGTTGCACAAAATAAACACAAAACACCTTCTCTTTATCTATGAGAATATTTATTAAATCACAGCCTGATACAATCCGCTCTTCCGATTTAATAATCTTCACCTACTCAAACATGCAAAGTTCTACACAAAAAGGGCAAAATATCTAACTAAACAAAATAAAACAAAACAGCAGTGGGTGTGTATGAGGTCAAACCAGCAGTTATGGCAGTTATGGCAAAATAAAAGGTGGAATACTCACTATTGCATATTTTTATGGAAAAACCTTCTATATACAAGAGCGCTCACACTCAGACCCACAGGTGTTTAGATTCAGGTGTTAACAGATAAATAAATGTTCTATATTGTACCCTGCACCTTTCGGTAAAAAAGCTGGTAATATGAATGTTTCTGCAGGTGTAGAAGCAAGCAGGGTGTTATCGTGTATTCTCTTCATTCTTCTTTCTTTCCTCCATTCTATTCTCCTTCTCTTCCCTTTTCCTTTTTGCCCCCTTTCTCTCTTTCGTGCTTCTTTTTTTTTCTTTTCCATTTCTGTCTCTTTGTCCATAACAATTTAAATAATCCCAAAGCAGTTTCTAATAAAGTTTCTTTTTATGAATGTCAAGCAGAGCTTTGAAGTGTTTGATGTAATGCTCCACTTGTGAAAGTAAATCTGTTGGGCTTTTTCTTGGCACTCGGACAACAATTCTGAGTTCAACTCTGCCAGACAGGACATGGTAAAAAAAGAAAAAAAAAGAAAAAGGAAGTGTGAAGACATTTATATTCAAAGGGAAAGCAACAATGTGAAGTGCCTTTAATTAATTTTCCTACAAAAATGTACATAATGAAGTGATAAAACTGGAGTGAAAGGTAAAAGGAAAACGTTTTTGTCAATGAGTATCTAGGAAACCTATATATCACAAGGCAGGCCTGCTAATTGCTAAGGCAGAATACAGTCTACATAGACAACAGATTATAAAGTGTCCATTAAATATAATGGGACTCCAGAACAGCCAATCTGGTATCAAAAATACAAACTAATTCACAGAAAAATTTCAGTCTAAAACCGAAAAACCAAATGTTACTGAATAGAATAGCCATTCTTGTAAAAGTTGGTGCTAACCTTCAGTCTGAGTAAAATTGTAGCTTAAATGTACAAGTGAGGGAATATACAGGGGTTGGACAATGAAACTGAAACACCTGTCATTTTAGTGTGGGAGGTTTCATGGCTAAATTGGACCAGCCTGGTAGCCAGTCTTCATTGATTGCACATTGCACCAGTAAGAGCAGAGTGTGAAGGTTCAATTAGCAGGGTAAGGGCACAGTTTTGCTCAAAATATTGAAATGCACACAACATTATGGGTGACATACCAGAGTTCAAAAGAGGACAAATTGTCCTCTTTTGAACTCTGGGGACAAAAGAGGACAGCACGTCACATCTGTGACCAAGACAGCAAGTCTTTGTGATGTATCAAGAGCCACGGTATCCAGGGTAATGTCAGCATACCACCAAGAAGGACGAACCACATCCAACAGGATTAACTGTGGACGCAAGAGGAAGCTGTCTGAAAGGGATGTTCGGGTGCTAACCCAGTTTGTATCCAAAAAACATAAAACCACGGCTGCCCAAATCACGGCAGAATTAAATGTGCACCTGAACTCTCCTGTTTCCACCAGAACTGTCCGTGGGGAGCTCCACAGGGTCAATATACACGGCCGGGCTGCCATAGCCAAACCTTTGGTCACTCATGCCAATGCCAAACGTCGGTTTCAATGGTGCAAGGAGCGCAAATCTTGGGCTGTGGACAATGTGAAACATGTATTGTTCTCTGATGAGTCCACCTTTACTGTTTTCCCCACATCCGGGAGAGTTACGGTGTGGAGAAACCCCAAAGAAGCGTACCACCCAGACTGTTGCATGCCCAGAGTGAAGCATGGGGGTGGATCAGCGATGGTTTGGGCTGCCATATCATGGCATTCCCTTGGCCCAATACTTGTGCTAGATGGGCGCATCACTGCCAAGGACTACCGAACCATTTTTGATGACCATGTGCATCCAATGGTTCAAACATTGTATCCTGAAGGCGGTGCTGTGTATCAGGATGACAATGCACCAATACACACAGCAAGACTGGTGAAAGATTGGTTTGATGAACATGAAAGTGAAGTTGAACATCTCCCATGGCCTGCACAGTCACCAGATCTAAATATTATTGAGCCACTTTGGGGTGTTTTGGAGGAGTGTCAGGAAACGTTTTCCTCCACCAGTATCACGTAGTGACCTGGCCACTATCCTGCAAGAAGAATGGCTTAAAATCGCTCTGACCACTGTGCAGGACTTGTATATGTCATTCCCAAGACGAATTGATGCAGTATTGGCCGCAAAAGGAGGCCCTACACCATACTAATAAATTATTGTGGTCTAAAACCAGGTGTTTCAGTTTCATTGTTCAACCCTTGTATGTGTAGATGAAAAGATGTCAAGAGAATGGTTGAATATCCCAGTTTTTTATTTTTATTTGTAATAATACAAACCTTGGAAGTTAAAAGATTTTATTTCCGAGACCCATTTTTACCACAACGATAAACCATAGGAAAAGCTTAAATTTAACATGAAAGATTTCTGCAAATACCTCTACATTATCTTTTCATATGTTAAGTATTTTGAGCAGTTTTTGTTTCAGTCAGTCAGTCAGTCAGTCAGTCAGACTGACAGTTTTTGTTTCATTCTCTTATTATTATTTTTGCCCTTTGAGAGACATGTATGAGTAATGACAAAAAGCCCCTGGATAATTATTTAGGGCTGTGACACGCAGAAGGAACAATAGGTGTATGCCTTTTTGGGAAGTCTTGCTTTGATTGAAAACATGTACGGTAACAAGATAATTCCGGTAATGATATAGGGGAATTTGACATTATTTTAGGGACAAATAAAAAAAATTGTTGTGTTATTGAACACCAGATAGTTGTATTGATCATTTTATTGGAACCATTTCTGAGTTGTATAAAAAACAAAATAATCAGATAGAAAATTTCTATAAGCTTTTTGGTGATTCAGTCTTATGATATTCATTTTTGTTTCACTTATTAAAATGCTTACAGAAATGTCCTATAAAGGAGATTGATAAACTGAAGAGTAATTTCATCATTGTGTTACATGCATGAGATTTTAATATCTAAAACTGTCAGCTGACACTAAAAAACTACCCTCTAGATATCTTTGACATTTACTATAAAGAAGAATAAGAAAGAAGTACAGGTATGGAGGACCGATCCTGACAAATTTAAAAATGAAAGCAGAAATATATATATTTTGTTTTTCCTTTTCCTTAGACATGCATTTTCATCAAGAAATGTATATATTTTGTTTTTCCTTTTCCTTACACATGCGTTTTCATCAAGAAATGTATATATTTTGTTTTTCCTTTTCCTTACACATGCGTTTTCATCAAGAAATTTATATATTTTGTTTTTCCTTTTCCTTAAACATGCGTTTTCATCAAGAAATGTATATATATTTTCCTTTTCCTTAGACATGCATTTTCATCAATAAATGTAAATATTTTCTTTTTCCTTTTCCTTAGACATGCATTTTCATCAAGAAATTTAAATATTTTCTTTTCCTTTTCCTTACACATGCCTGTGTTCTTTTTACATTTGCTCGTCTCTCATTTTCCTTTACCGTATACATTTCTCCTTCATTATGCAAATGAGGGCTGCCTTCTTCTCTCCAGCTCCTCTACTATTGGTCAATAAACAGGAAGAAGGAGGATCCATGTGCAGGCCAAGGGTGTGTCCCTATTCAGGGGCTGGATCCTTCCAAGTCCGTACTTGTGGGCCGATTACATCACAGAGCGGCGCGGAAGGTCTGTCAAATGCGGCAGACAAATGTGTCCTTCTTTTGCCCGATTTGAAGGATGCGTTGTGAGTATCCTTCGCACTCCATCTTTTCCCATGATTCATTAAGGGTCGAAGCGGATTGGTTAAACAGGGGCAGCCATTGCGGACTACTGTGGCAAGAGCTGTGAGTAAACTGTGAAAAATTACACTTTCTGTGACACAAATGAACTTTTACAATATTTTTAGTGCGGGAATATAACTGTGTAGACATGAAAAATCTGCTTGATTTATCAGGACATTGCTTAGTTTCAACGTGCTCCGACGAGTTCGGAGTTTTCCGCTCCTGCCGTAATAACTCCCGGCTTGCCTCGCCAGCCCTACCGGTGGTGGGGCAAGCTAGCCCGGTAGAGATTTGACCGGACTATCGGCACTGACCTCCTGCTGCCACTCATCACAGTGAACGTTAAACACAAGTGATTTCTAACAGTTTGTGTTAGTATTATTTTAATGTATTGTGTCATTTGTTCATGTAAGTCGATTTGACATTGCAGGTGATATTAAACTTAAGCTGAATAAATTGACAATTTTATGTAATCTTACCGTGTGATTGAGAATAAATAAGCTTTTAAATATTCAATTTTGATGAAGAAATGTGCTATATGTGTTTTTAAAAGTGTATTTATAATTCAGCTAGCATTATAATTCGTGATTCCAGGTACAGCTGAAGAGAAATACATGTTCAAATGCAAGCAAATCTCAATAAAGAAGTGAAAAGTTTGAAAGAGCTTGTTTTAGGCATTTGCATAGGACAATTCTGGAAAAGATGGGCCAACAGGTGTCTTCATGCAGCTAACGACCTCAAACAGGTGCTTCTAATTTAGAATAATAAGTGGAGTGGAGGTTGACTTTTTAAAGGCGGACTCATAGGTCTTTGAGGGCCAGAATTTTTGCTGATTGGCAGGTGTTCAAATACTTATTTGCAGCAGTAACACACAAATAAATTATTTGAAAAATGTCTCTCACAGTGGATGTGCACCTAAGATGAAAGTTTGGAGAACTTGCAAAGTCGCAGGGTGTTCTAATACTTATTTTTCTCTCTCTTTATCTATATATCTATATCTCGTTCGTTCGTTCGTTCGTTCGTTCGTTGTCTTCCGTCGCGGGGGCAGCAGACTCAGCAGAGACGCCCAGACGTCCCTCTCTCCAGACACCTCCTCCAGCTCCTCCAGGGGGAGCCCAAGGCGTTCCCAGGCCAGCCGAGAGACATAGTCCCTCCAGCGTGTCCTGGGCCGTCCCCTGGGCCTCCTCCCGGTGGGACGTGCCTGGAACACCTCCCGAGGAAGGCGTCCAGGAGGCATCCGGTATAGATGCCTGAGCCACCTCAACTGGCTCCTCTCAATGTGGAGGAGCAGCGGCTCTACTCCGAGCTCCTCCCGGATGGCTGAGCTCCTCACCCTATCTCTAAGGGAGTGCCCGGCCACCCTACGGAGGAAGCTCATTTCAGCCGCTTGTATCCGTGATCTCGTTCTTTCGGTCATGACCCAAAGTTCATGGCCATAGGTGAGGGTAGGAACGTAGACCGACCAGTAAATTGAGAGCTTTGCTTTTCGGCTCAGCTCTCTCTTCACCACAATGGACCGGCACAGCGCCCCCATTACTGTGGCAGCTGCACCGATCCGTCTGTCGATCTCCCGCTCCATTCTTCCCTCACTCGTGAAATAGACCCCGAGATACTTAAACTCCTCCACTTGAGGCAGGAACTCCCCTCCAACCTGAAGAGGACAAGCCACCCTTTTCCGGTCGAGTACCATGGCCTCGGACTTGGAGGAGCTGATCCTCATCCCAGCCGCTTCACACTCGGCTGCGAACTGCCACAGCGCATGCTGTAGGTCTTGGCTAGAGGGGGCCAGCAGGACCACGTCATCCGCAAAAAGAAGAGACAAAATCCACTGGTCCCCAAACCAGACCCCCTACGGCCCTTGGCTGCGTCTAGAAATCCTGTCCATAAAAGTTATGAACAGGACCGGCGACAAAGGGCAGCCCTGCCGGAGTCCAACATGCACTGGGAATAGGTCCGACTTAGTGCCGGCAATGCGGACCAAACTCCTGCTCCGCTCGTACAGGGACCGGATGGCCCCTAATAAAGGGCCCCCGATTCCATACTCCTGGAGCACCCCCCACAGGGCATCACGAGGGACACAGTCGAATGCCTTCTCCAGGTCCACAAAACACATGTGAACTGGTTGGGCAAACTCCCATGAACCCTCGAGCACCCTGTAGAGGGTATAGAGCTGGTCCAGTGTTCCACGGCTGGGACGAAAACCACACTGTTCCTCCTGAAGCCGAGGTTCGACTATCGGTCGGACTCTCCTCTCCAATACCCTGGCGTAGGCCTTACCAGGGAGGCTGAGGAGTGTGATCCCCCTGTAGTTGGAACACACCCTCCGGTCCCCCTTCTTATAAAGGGGGACCACCACCCCAGTCTGCCAGTCCAGAGGCACTGTCCCCGACCGCCACGCAATGTTGAAGAGGCGTGTCAACCATGACAGCCCTACAACATCCAGAGACTTGAGGTACTCAGGGCGGATCTCATCCACCCCCGAAGCCTTGCCACCGCGGAGCTTTTTAACCACCTCGGTGACTTCAGCCTGGGTGATGAAAGAGTCCAACCCCGAGTCCCCAGCCTCTGTTTCCACCACGGAATGCGTGATGGCAGGATTGAGGAGATCCTCGAAGTACTCCTTCCACCGCCCGATAATGTCCTCAGTCGAGGTCAGCAGTCTCCCGCCCCCACTATAAACAGTGTTGGCGAAGCACTGCTTCCCCCTCCTGAGGCGCCGGACGGTTTGCCAGAATCGCTTCGAGGCCAACCGGTAGACCTTCTCCATGGCCTCACCGAACTCTTCCCAAGCCCGAGTTTTTGCCTCTGCCACAGCCCGGGCCGCAGCACGCTTGGCCTCACGGTATCCGTCAGCCGCCTCAGGAGTCCCACAAGCCAACCACAGCCGATAGGACTCCTTCTTCAGCTTAACAGCATCCCTTACTGCCGGTGTCCACCACCGGATTCTGGGATTGCCGCCAAGACAGGCACCGCAGACCTTACGGCCGCAGCTATGGGCAGCAGCATCGACAATAGATGCAGAGAACATGGTCCACTCGGACTCTATGTCTCCAACATCCCCCGGGATCTGGTCGAAGCTCTCCCGGAGGTGGGAGTTGAATACATCCCTGGCCGAGGACTCTGCCAGGCGTTCCCAGCAGACCCTCACTATGTGCTTGGGCCTGCCAATTCTTTCCGGCTTTCTCCTCCTCCAGCGGATCCAACTCACCACCAGGTGATGATCAGTGGACAGCTCAGCCCCTCTCTTCACCCGAGTGTCCAAAACATGCGGCCGAAGGTCTGATGATACGACAACAAAGTCGATCATCGACCTCCTGCCTAGGGTGTCCTGGTGCCAAGTGCACTGATGGACACCCTTATGTTTGAACATGGTGTTCGTTATGGACACTCCGTGACTAGCACAGAAGTCCAATAACAAAACACCACTCGGATTCAGATCGGGGAGGCCATTCCTCCCGATCACGCCTCTCCAGGTGTCACTGTCGTTCCCCACGTGGGCGTTGAAGTCCCCCAGCAGAATAATGGAGTCCCCGGGAGGGGCACTATCCAGCCCCCCCGACAGGGACGCCAAGAAGGCAGGGTACTCTGCACTACCACTCGGCCCGTAGGCTGAAATGATAGTCAGAGACCTCTCCCCAACCCGAAGGCGCATGGATACAACCCTCTCATCCACTGGGGTAAACCCCAACACGAGACGGCTGAGCTGGGGGGCAACAAGCAAACCCACACCAGCCCGACGCCTCTCCCCGTGGGCCACTCCAGAGAAGAAGAGAGTCGAACCCTTCTCAAGGAGATGGGTTCCAGAGCCCACGCTGTGCGTGGAGGCGAGCCCGACTATTTCTAGTCGATATCTCTCGACCTCCCGCACAAGCTCAGACTCCTTCCCCCCCAGCGAGGTGACATTCCACGTCCCTAGAGCCAGCCTAAGCATCCGGGGATCGGGCCGTTGAGGTCTCCACCTTCGTCCGCCGCCCAATCCTCTTTGCACCGGTCCCTCACGGTTCCCCCTGCAGGTGGTGGGCCCACTGGGGGACGGCCTCGCATCTCTCGTTCGGGCTTGGCCCGGCCGGGTCCAGGAGCAACCCGGCCACCAGGCGCTCTCCGACGAGTCCCGACCCCAGGCCTGGCTCCAGGGTGGGACCCCGGCTCCGCCGTACCGGGCGACGTCACATGCCTCGATATTGTGTTCTTCATGAGGGGTTCTTGAACCATTCTTTGTCTGACCCATCACCTAGAACTTGTTTGCCATGGGAGACCCTACCAGGGGCATTTAGGCCCCAGACAACATAGCCTCTAGGATCATTTGAGCACTCAAACCCCTCCACCACGTTAAGGTGACGGTTCAAGGAGGGGATATATATCTATATCTATATAGATATATATCTATATATAGATATAGATATATCTATATCTATATATACTGTTCAAAAAAATAAAGGGAACACTCAAATAAAACATCCTAGATCTGAATGAATGAAATATTCTCATTGAATACTTTGTTCCGTACAAATTTGAAAATGCTGTGTCGAAGCCGTCTCTGCTTCCCCAGGTTCGTTGATTTGGGCACAGGTTTCAAAAGAGTGAAATAAACACCAAATACAATCAGCTTAAGTTCGCCTTTGCGCAGAGTGAGAGAGATGCTCCAACCAACGCCTGCGAGCCCAACTCTGCTCTCTCTCTGGTTCCAGCTCATTTTATTAGGTCTCCAGGGTGTGTTCACATTTCCTTCTTTACATATATCATATCACTCAGTTGTATAACATAACAGTTCCTTATGTCCAAATAAGGAGTGCTTCTTGTTATTTCTTCCAGCAAGCTCATCTTGTCTTGTCTCCGGCCCTCCCTGTCCTTCACCAATTTATGACCTTGCACTCCCTATCCTCTACTCCCTGTCCTCTATCTGCACATTCCAGTTACACACATAGATAGTTTATATTCTACAGCTGACAACAAAATCCTACAAAAATCATCAATGGAAATCAAATTTATTAACCAATAGAGGCCTGGATTTGGAGTCACACACAAAATTAAAGTGGAAAAACCCACTACAGGCTGATCCAACTTTGATGCAATGTCCTTAAAACGAGTCAAACTGAGGCTCAGTGTTGTGTGTGGCCTCCACGTGCCTGTATGACCTCCCTACAACGCCTGGGCATGCTCCTGATGAGACAGCGGATGGTCTCCTGAGGGATCTCCTCCGAGACCTGGACTAAAGCATCCGCCAACTCCTGGACAGTCTGTGGTGCAACGTGACGTTGATGGATGGAGCGAGACATGATGTCCCAGATGTGCTAAATCGGATTCAGGTCTGGGGAACGGGCGGGCTAGTCCATAGCTTCAATGTCTTTATCTTGTAGGAACTGCTGACACACTCCAGCCACATGAGGTCTAGCATTGTCCTGCATTTGGAGGAACCCAGGGCCAACCGCACCAACATATTGGTCTCACAAGGGGGGCGAGCACATGGAGGGCCGTGCTTCCCTCCAAAGAAATGCCACCCCACTGTTGGAGTTGTCCTTCTAAACTCCTGCGTGTTCGTTTATTTGGCCAAAGCATCTTAATTCTGCGTGAGAAAAACTAAACTTAAATGTCTAAGAAAACAAAACACGGACTAGAGGTTGAAGCTGATTCACCCGGCCGGGGAGAGAGGTGCTGTCTCTGTGTAATCAGGAACACTTCTGCTTTTTTTCTCCCCTGCACCGTTCTTTTATTGAACACACACATACTACAGGAAATATACATTTTACATTTGTTGTACACCGCCTTCTCAGTTTTCTCACAAATTCTTTTGCTGAAGTCCATTTCTCACACACAGGAAATATACATTTTGCATTTGTTGTGCAGCACCTTCTCAGTTTCTCACACATTCTTTTGCTGAAGTTCATTTCTCACACACAGGAAATATATATTTTACATTTGTTGTGCAGCGCCTTCTCAGTTTCTCACACATTCTTTTGCTGAAGTCAGTTTCTCACACATTCTTTTCCAATGGTCAGTTTCTCACACATCTTCAGGAATCTTCAGGGAGAGGAGTACCATGCCTCCCTAATACACTGCCAGCTTCTCACGATACAGACAGAAAACACCTGCAAGCTTTAACCTTGAATAATAAACACTCATTGTGTGACCACACTAGAAGCTACTGTTTAAGGATTTTTCTAACTCTCAAAAGCATAACTAAAAACTCCTAATAATAATCAATCTATAAGCAGCAAATCCCAAATATATCTTAGCTTTAGCTACTAATGATAAGGCATTTATATTTCCACACCACACAATTACTGACCCACTGCCAAACCGGTCATGCTGAAGGATGTTGCAGGCAGCAGATTGCTCTCCACGGTGTCTCCAGACTCTGTCACGTCAGTCACATGTGCTCAGTGTGAACCTGCTTTCATCAGTGGCGAATTTGCCAATCCTGGTGTTCTCTAGCAAATGACAAGCGTCCTGCACGGTGTTGGGCTGTGAACACAACTCCCATTTGTGGACGTCGGGCCCTCATACCATCCTCATGAAGTCGGTTTCTAACCGTTTGTGCAGACACATGCACATTTGTGGCCTGCTGGAGGTCATTTTGCAGGGCTCTGGCAGTGCTCCTCCTGTTCCTCCTTGCACAAAGGCAGAGGTAACGGTCCTGCTGCTGGGTTGTTGCCCTCCTACAGCCTCCTCCACGCCTCCTGGTGTACTGGCCTGTTTCCTGGTAGCGCCTCCAGGCTCTGGAGACTACGCTGACAGACACAGCAAACATTCTTGCCACAACTCGCATTGATGTGCCATCCTGGATGAGCTGCACCACCTGAGCCACTTGTGTGGATTGTAGAGTCCGTCTCATGCTACCACGAGGGTGAAAGCACCACCAACATTCAAAAGTGACCAAAACATCAGCCAGAAAGCATAGGTACTGAGAAGTGGTCTGTGGTCCCCACCTGCAGAACCACACCTTTATTGAGTGTGTCTTGCTAATCGCCAAAGATTTCCCCCTGTTGTCTATTCCATTTGCACAACAGCAAGTGAAACTGATTGTCAATCAGTGTTGCTTCCGGGGTATAACTAATTGTAATATTTTGTGAGCACCGTCTTCTAATTCTGCATATTTCTGATTACAACTAAGTGATGTGGACCACATCACTTAGTTGTAATCAGAAATATGCAGAATCATCAGCCCTTTAAACTTAATGGATGATGACGTGGACAGCGGAAAAAGGCATCACAAACATCTGCAGACCACCTGTGCGATGCTTCGCTCACCATCCAGAAAGACAAACCACAGGTCTCAGTTGCAGCATCCCATCCAAGTCTTTGACCTTGCGAGAGATTTAGCCACACCGCCAGAGACTTTCTGTTCAGAAAGACATCTGCCTTTTTGTTCTGTTAAAGAGGTGTTCCAGGAACCGGTCACTCAGGTTGATCCTGCTGTCACCATTGGAAATACTTGTACATAGTTTTATTTTATGCCTTTTGTGTCTTGTAATCTTGATCTGTTTGAACATTCTTTTTTTCCACGTTCTGTTTAAAACGCTATTTGTAATTTTCAAAATAAACTTTGTGTTTAGAAATTAAATGAAGTTGATGTATTGTTAGGTCAAATGGAAATAAAATACATTAGTGACAAAAACAATTCTGAAATTTATTAGAACAGCTTAAAAATTTAAGAAACTATCTGAACAAACGTATTTATTTATTTCTTATGTAGCACCTTATTGTGGTGCCATTGTTGGGATTATGATTATTGATTAATTAATATCGATTAATTAATCAATATTAATCAATCAATATTAATTGATCAATATTGATTTATTAATATTTATCAAGAATTATAATTTAAAATCATAATTTGAGAGAATTAATTTCTTAACCAAAAATCATTATTTATGAATCGAAGCAAGAGATGTCCTCTGGTGTTGTAATTGTAGCCTAAAGCCCTTGATAATTACAACCGTTAAATACACAGTAATAATTGATAACTATTACTAGATGTCACTGTTTAATCAACCGTTTCTGCCAAAATGTGGGGAACTATGACCTTATTTTGACTGACAAATCACTCTTGCACAAAATAAAGACGGAATCAAACCAGCAATTATGGCAAACAAGTGATAATGTGACACTGAGCGAGGCTCGGGGAGGCCACACCCCAAAGTATAGCTCAGCGGGACACAGGCAGTCATAAACTTCCTCCAAGCAAAGTTGTAAACCCAGAGGACAAAGGGTAATAAATGTTTGGCGGCAAGCTAGTAAACACGAGGTGGAAGACAAAGTAAATGGTTGATTTTCACAATAAGGTTGTTATAGCAGTCCAGTTTCACAGTGCCCCTGAGCTTGCTCTCAGGCGTTTAAACAACACAGCAAAACACACACAGCTGGGAAGCACAGCGGCTTTCAGATGTCCACAGCAAATCAAAGTTTCAATAAAATGTTGCACGCACATACAGTTTAGAACACATTAGACTATAAGTGGCAATTCTAAATCGCACGCTATTCCTAATAAAGAAATAAAAATAAAATAAAAGGATGGATTTTACTTGTTGAAGTATTCCTTCTGGGGCAGCGAGTGAGAAAGGGGGGCGGGAGTTACTGCGCATCAGTAGTTAAACCCAAGAAGAGCGGTCAATCTCCATCCTCTGGCCTCCTTGGCGAAAGGGGAAAATATGATCTGACCGTCAGCAGTCGACTGGAACAAAAACAAGGGTGGCAATTCGTCTCCTTGAAACTCCGTGGTTTTTTGGTTACGTGTTAAACCCACGTCTTCGATCAGTAAAGTTGAAAGAAAATATTTACATTTCTTGATGAAAACACATGTCTAAGGAAAAGGAAAATCAAAATATATACATTTCTTGATGAAAACGCATGTCTAAGGAAAAGCAAAAACAAAATATATATATTTCTGCTTTTATTTTTAATTTTGTCAGGATCGGTCCTCCATAACACGCACTGTCCGTCATAATCGAGCCCCCTAGAATATGGGGCTCTGAATTTCTGTATCTGTGTAGCGGTGGATCCTTAACCTACATACCTTATCAACCAGTTTGGACCTTTTACACTATGGGCTGCTGATGCTGAATGTGTTTAAATGGAAAACAATAATAATAATAATGATAATGAAAACCATATGAAAAACTTACGGGCTTGTTGCTCCCTTTAAAACAGAAAATGCTTTCCATGTCCTGTTCTGCCCACTGCGCAGGTTTGGAACCCTGATAATAATAATAAAAATAGGGTTCCCTGGTTGAACAGCATGGCCTTCATTCTCTCCTGCTTGTTTGGAGCCCTAATAAAGGTCTCAAAATAAATGACAACACCACAAAATATAAATAAATAAACAAAACAAATATGATTAAAGCTGCAAGCAGCATTGAAGGCCCTTGCACCTCAGCGCAACTCGGCCTGTGCAGCGACCGCGGGACCCTGGCATCGCCGGCTGCACGACACCAACGAGCCCGCCGTTCAGTTCCAAATGTCACCTATAGGTGGCGCTGTGGGCGTCATGTCATGATCTTCACTCATGCAGAATTCTGGTCTGGTGAGAAGTATTCAAAATTTGGGGGAGTCCGACCTTCCACATGGAAGCTGCACTCACTTGTTTATTAGTGGGTGGGGCTGATATGATGTCATGAACTGACTGTGGCAATATGTCCATCATTAACTCATGATCATGTTTACTACATTTCATGTGGATCCAATGATGTATGAGGGAGATATAGCCCTTGAAATATCCTAGGGGGCACTATTGATCCAAATTTCAATGTAATCCAATAGAACTGTTTGGGGGCTGACAAACATCAACCATATTCAGTTTGGAGTAAATTGGACCTTCCATATGGAAGCTACACTAATTTTTTTCTGAGTGGGCGGGGCTAAAATGCTGTCATCAGTGGACAGTGTGAACATGTCCATCATTAACTCACGATCATGTATACTACATTTCAAATGGATCCGATGATGTATGAGGGAGATATAGCACTTCAAGTTACCTAGGGGGCGCTGTTCATCCAAATTCCAATGTCAACCAATACGGCTGTTTAGGGGGTGAGAAAGATCAACCATATTCAGTTTTGAGTGAATCAGACCTTCCAGAAGGACGCTGCACTGGCACCGGGAAAGTTATTGCAATTTTTTAGTTTGTGCGCAAACGCCAAGTTCGTGTCCCGGCCACGCCCCCTAAACATGGCCGAAAACTCAGGATTTTGATAACTTTTAATCCCCCATGCCTTAACTGCATATTGACCAAATATGAACCCGATAGCTCAAAATCCCTAAGAGGAGTTCGTTAAAGTTCGAGGTGAGTAAAAGTGAAAAACGGGCAAAAATCGGCCTTTGAACCAAAATGGCCAACTTCCTGTGCATTTTAGGGCATACCCCCAAGAGACTTTTTTTCTTGTTTTGAGGAGTTCTAGCATTGTGCCGAATTTCAGATCTCTACGACTTATGGTTCGGGCTATCTCACGTTTGTGGGCGTGGCAACGTGGTTTGGCCACGCCCACTGACAACGACATTAAGGAACAAGAATTTTACGCGGGGGAAGTTTGGTGACTTTTGGGGCATGGCAAAGTTCCCATATTGCCCCGCAAACACGCAACGGAAAAAAGAACTAGAAACCTGCAAGCAGCTTTGAAGGCCCTCGCACCCCTCAGCGCAACTCGGGCTGTTGAGCGACCGCAGGAGACTGGCATCGCCTCCTACACGCCACATACGATGACACCGCGTCAGTTCAACACGTCGCCAGTAGGTGGCACTTTGAGCAACATGTCATATTATCTTTGGTCATGCAGAGTTTCAGTCTGGAAAAAAGCATTCAAAATTTCGAGTAAATCTGACCTTCCAGATGGAAGCTGCACTTACTTGTTTGTGTGTGGGTGGGGCTAAAACGACATCATCAATTGACTGTGTCAAAATGTCCATCATTAACTCATGATCATGTATACTACATTTCAAGTGGATCCGATGATGTATGAGGGAGATATAGCCCTTGAAGTGTCCTAGGGGGCGCTATTGATCCAAATTTAAATGTAATCCAATAGAGCTGTTTGGGGGCTGACAAAGATCAAGAATATTCAGTTTGGAGTGAATCGGACCATGCATGTGTAATTTAGAAGCAAACGTATGGCCGTGGCGTGACATCATAATACGCCACGCCATCATAGCCACACTCTCCAGCTAAAGTAGTAAGTACTGTCTAAGACCATCATGTTATCTGTTACTTGGGACAGTTTCACATTGATTAGGTGAAGAACATCAAACACTGATTCTGTAAAGGAAAACTGGACAAATTCTGTTATCGGGGGGCGGGGCTTCGATGATGTCAGCATCTGACAAGTGAATATTGTTCAGGCCTAGAGGCAGATCAATCCCAGAAGATTTCATTAGTCTGTGACTTTCCTTGTAGGAGCTATATCAATTTAGTGTTTTATGGCGAGAAGTCATATTTTGAGGCGTGGCCATGCCCACACGCTTTCATGTATCAAAACGCTTTTGATAACTTTTAATCCCCAATCCCTTAAGAGTATACTGATTGATTTAGAAGTCTGTAAATCAAAAGCTGTAGGAGGAGTTTGCTCAGATATGCGTGCTAGAAACGGTCAAAACTGGGTCAAAATGGCAACTTCAATCCAAAATGGCCGACTTCCTGTTGGGTTTGGACCAATGCTCCAATAGAGTTTTTTGTAGGTCCTGAGAAGTTACATATGTGTACCAAATTTCAGATTCCTCGCTCAAAGCATGGCTTGGGGCTGATTTTTTCTAATTTTGTAGGGGGCGCTGTGGACGAATTAGGCCACGCCCACCGAATATGTCATCAGATATCTGTTGGGGACTGGAGAAGGATCAATCACATTGAATTTGTTGCAGATCAGATGATCTATGTGGAAATTAGAGGCAAACGTATGGCCATGGCGTGACGTCTGACTTCGGCGCGCCGCCATGGCCACGCCCTTTTATGAAAAGACACTGTGCCTCAAACGAAGTTAGACCCACTAGTTATCTGTCTTCTGACACACTTTCAAGTTGATTGGGTCAAGAGGGTGAGAGGGGTTTGTTTCCAAGTGAAAAAAGTGACTTCCTGTTCTGAGGGGGCGTGGCTTTGATGATGTCAGCATATGTCCTCCTTCATGCCAACTTTGGTGTGATGTGGAATTTGTTTGGGAAAGTTATTGCAATTTTTCACTTTCGGCGCGAACGCCAAGTTCGTGTCCCGGCCACGCCCCCTAAACATGGCCAAAAACTCACGATTTTGATAACTTTTAATCCCCCATGCCTTAACTGCATATTGACCAAATATGAAGCCGATAGCTGAAAATCCCTAGGAGGAGTTCGTTAAAGTTCGAGGTGAGTAAAAGTAAAAAATGGGCAAAAATCGGCCTTTGAGCCAAAATGGCCGACTTCCTGTGCATTTTAGGGCATACCCCCAAGATACTTTTTTTCTTGGTTTGAGGAGTTCTAGCATTGTGCCAAATTTGAGATCTGTACGACTTACGGTTTGGCCTATCTCACGTTTGTGGGCGTGGCTAAGTGGTTTTGCCACGCCCACTGACGACAACATTAAAGAAAAAAAATTTCACGCGGGGGACAATTTTGGGGAAAATTTGGTGAGTTTTGGGATATGGCAAAGTCCCCATATTGCCCCGCCAAAAGTCCCCGGAATAATAATAAGAATTCGAGCGATTACAATACAGGTCCTTCTCAAAATATTAGCATATTGTGATAAAGTTCATTATTTTCCATAATGTCATGATGAAAATTTAACATTCATATATTTTAGATTCATTGCACACTAACTGAAATATTTCAGGTCTTTTATTGTCTTAATACGGATGATTTTGGCATACAGCTCATGAAAACCCAAAATTCCTATCTCACAAAATTAGCATATCATTAAAAGGGTCTCTAAACGAGCTATGAACCTAATCATCTGAATCAAAGAGTTAACTCTAAACACCTGCAAAAGATTCCTGAGGCCTTTAAAACTCCCAGCCTGGTTCATCACTCAAAACCCCAATCATGGGTAAGACTGCCGACCTGACTGCTGTCCAGAAGGCCACTATTGACACCCTCAAGCAAGAGGGTAAGACACAGAAAGAAATTTCTGAACGAATAGGCTGTTCCCAGAGTGCTGTATCAAGGCACCTCAGTGGGAAGTCTGTGGGAAGGAAAAAGTGTGGCAGAAAATGCTGCACAACGAGAAGAGGTGACCAGACCCTGAGGAAGATTGTGGAGAAGGGCCGATTCCAGACCTTGGGGGACCTGCGGAAGCAGTGGACTGAGTCTGGAGTAGAAACATCCAGAGCCACCGTGCACAGGCGTGTGCAGGAAATGGGCTACAGGTGCCGCATTCCCCAGGTCAAGCCACTTTTGAACCAGAAACAGCGGCAGAAGCGCCTGACCTGGGCTACAGAGAAGCAGCACTGGACTGTTGCTCAGTGGTCTAAAGTACTTTTTCGGATGAAAGCAAATTCTGCATGTCATTCGGAAATCAAGGTGCCAGAGTCTGGAGGAAGACTGGGGAGAAGGAAATGCCAAAATGCCAGAAGTCCAGTGTCAAGTACCCACAGTCAGTGATGGTCTGGGGTGCCTTGTCAGCTGCTGGTGTTGGTCCACTGTGTTTTATCAAGGGCAGGGTCAATCCAGCTAGCTATCAGGAGATTTTGGAGCACTTCATGCTTCCATCTGCTGAAAAGCTTTATGGAGATGAAGATTTCATTTTTCAGCACGACCTGGCACCTGCTCACAGTGCCATAACCACTGGTAAATGGTTTACTGACCATGGTATCACTGTGCTCAATTGGCCTGCCAACTCTCCTGACCTGAACCCCATAGAGAATCTGTGGAATATTGTGAAGAGAACGTTGAGAGACTCAAGACCCAACACTCTGGATGAGCTAAAGGCCGCTATCGAAGCATCCTGGGCCTCCATAAGACCTCAGCAGTGCCACAGGCTGATTGCCTCCATGCCACGCCGCATTGAAGCAGTCATTTCTGCAAAAGGATTCCCGACCAAGTATTGAGTGCATAACTGTACATGATTATTTGAAGGTTGACGGTTTTTGTATTAAAAACACTTTTCTTTTAGTGGTCGGATGAAATATGCTAATTTTGTGAGATAGGAATTTTGGGTTTTCATGAGCTGTATGCCAAAATCATCCGTATTAAGACAATAAAAGACCTGAAATATTTCAGTTAGTGTGCAATGAATCTAAAATATATGAATGTTAAATTTTCATCATTACATTATGGAAAATAATGAACTTTATCACAATATGCTAATATTTTGAGAAGTACCTGTAGGCCCTTGCAGTTTTCCTGCTCGGGCCTAATAATAAACATTCGAATTACAATAGGCCTTCGCCGCTGCTTTGCTGCTCGGGCCTAATAAGAATTCGAGCGATTACAGTAGGCCCTTGCAGTTTTCAGTTTTCAATAGGCCCTTGCAGTTTTCCTGCTCGGGCCTAATAAAGAATAAGAATTTCTACGATTACAATAGACCCTTGCAGTTTTCCTGTTAGGGCCTAACTATTATTAATGGGCTGCACGGTGGCGCAGTTGGTAGCACTGCAGCAAGAAGGTCCTGGGTTTGATTCCCAGCCAGGGGTCTTTTTGCATGGAGTTTGCAAGTTCTCCCCGTGCATGCGTGGGTTCTCCCCGGGTACTCCGGCTTCCTCCCAGAGTCCAAAGACATGCCTGTTAGGTTAATTGGTCACTCTAAATTGCCCTTAGGTGTATGAATGAGTGTGTGCATGGTTGTTTGTGTGTTGCTCTGCGATGGACTGGCGACCTGTCCAGGGTGTACCCTGCCTCTCGCCCATAGACTGCTGGAGATAGGCACCAGCTCCCCCACGACCCACTATGGAATAAGCGGTAGAAAATGACTGACTGACTGACTATTATTAATTTTAAAAAAATGCAGCAACTGTAAAGCATTTGTATTTATTGATTTTAGCAAACACACACAGCACATGTTTTGTCGGATTTACACAGAATGCTACTGCTTTTGGAAAGAGTTATACATTTTAACAAGGTTTAATTGATTAATACACAGATCATCCAAATGATATCCATTTTAACAGAATTGTCAAAAAGCTATTGTTTAGAGGTGTGGTGAGGATGCAAATATGTTTCCTGTGTTTCTATAGTGGTCAGTGCTGTTCTCTGATGAAAGTCGACTCACGTTGAGCAGAAATGATAGCCATCAATGCTGTTGGAAACATCAAGGAGAGCGCTATTCATTAGCCACTGCTGCACCTGACGACCTTTTGGTGGTGGTGGTGTTAGTGTAGGCAGGTTTGTCTAGTCAATACAGAACTGCCTGACATTTTGTAAATGGAAAAGTGATAAACACATACTACCTGAATAACATCATTAATCCAGTCACTATTGATAAACAATGCCCCAGCACATCGAGGTTGCAATATGAGGGAATGGCTGCTGGAGACTGAGGTATCTTGAATGGAGTGGTCTGCATGTTCTCCAGATCTGAATCCCATTCAAAACCTATTGGATTAGCTGAGTTGCTGTCTAGAGGCTCGTAACTCTGTACCCCAGAACTTCAATGACCTGAGGATCGTCCTTCAAGAAGAGTGGGATATCATGCGTCATCAAACTGACTGGTGAACAGCATGAGACATCATTGTCAACCTGTAATTGATGCTCAAGGGCATAGGATACATTATTGAGACACTGACATTTTTTGATGTGGTATACCCACCACTGCTGTTTGAGATGAAGAAATCAACATTGCATGCTTCTACTTAAATGCCCTGCTTTTATGATATAACATCTCTGTAGCATCAACTTTTTACATTTACCATAAATTTAATCCAAAAGCCAAATATCCCTTTTTGTGAGTAGTGTATATCTAATAACATTAAACAAACAGAGATCCTAACTTAATCCATAGTGCACAGGAGGTTCCTAGATATTCTTTGTCAGAAGTTGACTAGTCAGAGCTTCAAAAGAGGCTTCTCTTCATAAAAGACAATTGTGGCGTATTACTAGTGGGTTTGTCCAGTGTTTTACCCATATATTTTTATCACACAATTTTTGTTTTTGCTTTTGTTATGCTTTTGTTTTTGTTGCTTTTCTTTCCCCACGGGTGCTTTCATTTTGTTGTATCTACATGCCGATGAATAGACCTTTTCATAAGTAACGTACAGAATGGATATCACAACAGAGGTACAGGTATGGATGAAACAATATGAAAAGGGATGGGTTGACATACAGGGAGGGGGAGGAGAGAGAGAGAGAGAGAGAGAATGTGAGTGTGTGTGTGTGTCGCCATTGCCGCTTGGCAGTGCTGTTGGGAGAGAAGGAGGAAGTCCGCAAAGCCAGTTTTCAGTGGATACCATCCTAATAGTGACAGCCTGCTAAAATAAGGACATGTCGGTAGTAATGACCTAAGAGGACAACGCCTTCAATAAAACCTGACCTGAATTTTTCGAAGAACTCCGGTGTGCGCAGACTACAGACCTAAACGTTTTTTTTTTTTTTACCTTCGAATGTGGATATGCCTCCATCTGCTTTCCGTGGTATATGGATCTGGGAGCCACCATGTTATTAGGTAGGTAGGGGAATGCATCTGAACCGACTTTAAGAGCTGATCTAACACCCTCATGTAAGGACGAAAGGTACCCGAAGAACTGTAACTTAGTGAGTTAAAGTCAATCAGTGCAAGAATACGACCTGCTTCGGTAAAATAGTTTAGGTTGTGTTTTTTTACTCGAGTAATCTCAGTTCGGGCTAATGCTAACGCTAGCTGTTGGCTAACTCACTGTGCTAGGCTAATGGGATTCAGTTAACATGAGCCAGTGGGGATTGGAAATATGTTCTTTCTCTCCCAAATTTTTAGGGATAAGCGAGATTGATATTTTACGTGGCGCAAAACTGCAGCTATGACTGATTTCAAGGTAGCGCTGGCGCAATATCTTAACTGTCTGTTAATTCCAATTTAAATGACTAATTAAAGTGCCTGTGACATCGAATTTTCATGATAAATCCAATTACATTTATGGAAAGGAAACATTGATGAAATATTTAAAAAAGTAAATTCATTCCACTTAAATGAACAATTCACTAAAAACGAATTTCCCAAACTACTCCTTTGCGATTTTGTTGCGCTCTTTTATAACGTCAAAAGGGAAACCCTTGCACGTAAACCGACTTGCTCCAATGGCCAGCAACACAGACGGCAGCTAAGAATCTGATATTTCTTTAGTTATATTTCAGTCACTATCACAGAGAGACGCAGCAGAGTCAGGAGAATAAAGTAAGCGGTCATCAGATGGCAGAGCACAAGTACTGCAGCGTGCGGACGGCCATCTAATTTCACCAGTCTGTTTTTGCTGGAGCACGATATGCATGAATCATACCGCACCACCAGGAAACAGAAGGAGCACAACAACAGGATTTTCAAATAATTCTGTAAAGACGGACTAGATCTCCCTATGTTAATACTTAACACGTATTTATACAGGGGTTGGACAATGAAACTGAAACACCTGTCATTTCAGTGTTGGAGGTTTCATGGCTAAATTGAACCAGCCTGGTAGCCAGTCTTCATTGGTTGCATATTGCACCAGTAAGAGCAAAGTGTGAAGGTTCAATTAGCAGGGTAAGAGCACAGTTTTGCTCAAAATATTGAAATGCACACAACATTATGGGTGACATACCAGAGTTCAAAAGAGGACAAATTGTCCTCTTTTGAACTCTAGGGACAAAAGAGGACAGCACGTCTAACTGGCGCATCTGTGACCAAGACAGCAAGTCTTTGTGATGTATAAAGAGCCACGATATCCAGGGTAATGTCAGCATACCACCAAGAAGGACGAACCACATTCATCAGGATTAACTGTGGACGCAAGAGGAAGCTGTCTGAAACGGATGTTCGGGTGCTAACCCAAATTGTATCCAAAAAAACAAAACCACGGTTGCCCAAATCACGGCAGAATTAAATGTGCACCTCAACTCTCCTGTTTCCACCAGAACTGTCCGTCGGGAGCTCCACAGGGTCAATATACACGGCCGGGCTGCTATAGCCAAACCTTTGGTCACTCATGCCAATGCCAAACGTCGGTTTCAATGGTGCAAGGAGTGCAAATCTTGGGCTGTGGACAATGTGAAACATGTATTGTTCTCTGATGAGTCCACCTTTACTGTTTTCCCCACATCCGGAAGAGTTACGGTGTGGAGATGCCCCAAAGAAGCGTACCACCCAGACTGTTGCATGCCCAGAGTGAAGCATGGGGGTGGATCATTGATGGTTTGGGCTGCCATATCATGGCATTCCCTTCGCCCAATACTTGCGCTTGATGGGCGCATCACTGCCAATGACTACCGAACCATTCTTGAGGACCATGTGCATCCAATGGTTCAAACATTGTATCCTGAAGGCAGTGCCGTGTATCAGGATGTCAATGCACCAATACACACATCAAGACTGGTGAAAGATTGGTTTGATGAACATGAAAGTGAAGTTGAACATCTCCCATGGCCTGCACAGTCACCAGATCTAAATATTATTGAGCCACTTTGGGGTGTTTTGGAGGAGCGAGTCAGGAAACGTTTTCCTCCACCAGTATCACGTAGTGACCTGGCCACTATCCTGCAAGAAGAATGGCTTAAAATCCCTCTGACCACTGTGCAGGACTTGTACAAGTCCTTCTCAAAATATTAGCATATTGTGATAAAGTTAATTATTTTCCATAATGTCGATGAAAATTCAACATTCATGTATTTTAGATTCATTGCACACTAACTGAAATATTTCAGGTCTTTTATTGTCTTAATACGGATGATTGTGGCATACACCTCATGAAAACCCAAAATTCCTATCTCACAAAATTAGCATATTTCATCCGACCAATAAAAGAAAAGTGTTTTTAATACAAAAAACGTCAACCTTCAAATAATCATGTACAGTTATGCACTCAATACTTGGTCGGGAATCCTTTGGCAGAAATGACTGTTCAATGCGGCGTGGCATGGAGGCAATCAGCCTGTGGCACTGCTGAGGTCTTATGGAGGCCCAGGATGCTTCGATTCGATAGCGGCCTTTAGCTCATCCAGAGTGTTGGGTCTTGAGTCTCTCAACGTTCTCTTCACAATATCCCACAGATTCTCTTTGGGGTTCAGGTCAGGAGAGTTGGCAGGCCAATTGAGCACAGTGATACCATGGTCAGTAAACCATTTACCAGTGGTTTTGGCAATGTGAGCAGGTACCAGGTCATGCTGAAAAATGAAATCTTCATCTCCATAAAACGTTTCAGCAGATGGAAGCATGAAGTGCTCCAAAATCTCCTGATAGCTAGCTGCATTGACCCTGCCCTTGATAAAACACAGTGGACCAACACCAGCAGCTGACACGGCACCCCAGACCATCACTGACTATGGATACTTGACACTGGACTTCTGGCATTTTGGCATTTCCTTCTCCCCAGTCTTCCTCCAGACTCTGGCACCTTGATTTCTGAATGACATGCAGAATTTGCTTTCATCCGAAAAAAATACTTTGGACCACTGAGCAACAGTCTGCTGCTTCTCTGTAGCCCAGGTCAGGCGCTTCTGCCGCTGTTTCTGGTTCAAAGGTGGCTTGACCTGGGGAATGCGGCACCTGTAGCCCATTTCCTGCACATGCCTGTGCACGGTGGCTCTGGATGTTTCTACTCCAGACTCAGTCCACTGCTTCCGCAGGTCCCCCAAGGTCTGGAATCGGCCCTTCTCCACAATCTTCCTCAGGGTCCGGTCACCTCTTCTCGTTGTGCAGCGTTTTCTGCCACACTTTTTCCTTCCCACAGACTTCCCGCTGAGGCGCCTTGATACAGCACTCTGGGAACAGCCTATTCGTTCAGAAATTTCTTTCTGCGTCTTACCCTCTTGCTTGAGGGTGTCAATAGTGGCCTTCTGGACAGCAGTCAGGTCGGCAGTCTTACCCATGATTGGGGTTTTGAGTGATGAACCAGGCTGGGAGTTTTAAAGGCCTCAGGAATCTTTTGCAGGTGTTTAGAGTTAACTCGTTGATTCAGATGATTAGGTTCATAGCTCGTTTAGAGACCCTTTTAATGATATGCTAATTTTGTGAGATAGGAATTTTGGGTTTTCATGAGCTGTATGCCAAAATCATCCGTATTAAGACAATAAAAGACCAGAAATATTTCAGTTAGTGTGCAATGAATCTAAAATATACGAATGTTAAATTTTCATCATTACATTATGGAAAATAATTAACTTCATCACAATATGCTAATATTTTGAGAAGGACCTGTATATGTCATTCCCAAGACGAATTGACGCTGTATTGGCCGCAAAAGGAGGCCCTACACCATACTAATAAATTATTGTGGTCTAAAACCAGGTGTTTCAGTTTCATTGTCCAACCCCTGTAAATTCTCGTGTAAATATTAGCAGTTGTTTACATTGGATCAATTTGATCAGTTACTTGGTTAACTAAGATATTATAAACCGAGCAATTAAACATTAAGTGCACCAAATTAAGGAAAAAATATAGCTTCGCTGCACTCAGTGTAATCACCCATTGTAAAACAAAACACATGGAAATATCAGGATGCATAAAACGAAAAGAGAAGCAGTTTAACTGGTTTAACTTCTGCAAAATGAGTTTTGGATTTGCTACCACATTTATCACTGGCTTTCATCGGGCATTCTGTGTATGGTTATTGGGGCGTACCGGACCGGAGCAGATAGATTGTAAATCCAGGGTTACAGTATATATACGGTATGGAGTGAAACAACCTGAGGTGAAGCTGAGCAGTAGCAGCAGAACCAATGTATGATTCAAGATATGAAGACGCTACCTGGGGTGTCATTTTTGTTTTAACTTTACATTAATATCTTTAGAGAAAGATTTATTTAAATATATTGTATGCGTATATATTGTATTTAAACAATAATAATTTTGGAAATAATTATTTAAAAAAATTATAATTTCCAATTTTTTATTATTAACAATAACTGCCGATATCTAAATATAATTTTGTGACAAGGAAGTGTTCTTACCAACTGAGCCTTGATCCGTTTAGCAACAGCAACAACCTTTGCTTTGGCAATCTTTTCACATCAGATGCACTGAACAGCGTTGCTATAGATTCTGCTTTCAACATTCTCCTTCCTTTGTTAGATATCTCGACCTCTAACATAAATTCTATTGCGATCTTTTCTTGTGTTCTTGAGTTTCTCGTTCAAAGCAGTTTGTCGAAAAGGCCTCCGATCACAACTGGCTGTACTTGGTGGGACCAGCCCAACTGTCCCTCGTCAATTTTGCAGCTCTGATCCTCTTCGCTTCAGGAAAGTAGTGCAGAATAATTGCTGCTGTCGTAGTATTGCTGCCACCACCAGCAATGCACCGTTTCACTATATTAATGCTGATTTTAACGGAACTTGGCTTCTGTCTGAACAGTTTATCATTGACGATCAGAGACTTCCCCTTTGACGTCATTTCCGGATGACTTTGGACTTGAAAAATGTAACACCAAAATATGCTTTTGTGTCACAATTGCCTTTTATTACGTCTTTAATCTTAATGTCATGTCAATTACTGCCCAGTCCCTTCAATATTAAGATGTTTTTTTTCAATTGCTACATTTGTGGGAACAGCATGTCACAGGCACTTTAAGGTGTACTCTTTAACCTGCTTTTTTGTGGTCTGGTGCTTCTTTCCTTCATAAAACAAACAAAAAAAAAACTTTAGATTTCATTAAACCCATCTGTCTACCTTTATATTTACAGTGTTTAGAAAAAGAGTTTGTACACTAATGAAATCGCGATTCGAGTTGAAAGTAATTATTCTGAACAGTTATAGAAAATTTTATTGTTCTTGACTTCGTCTAGAAGTTGCAGGATATAGATGTTTCTGTTTGTTGAGCAATGTTTAGATAGTTAACAGGTCTTTTTTCTTATTTTGTCATTGCTGAAGTATGTTTACGCTTACACAATCTCAGCAATGACACGTGGTAATTAAATCTTTGAACTAAAATTGAACAAAACACTGCTTAACAGCACACTGTCATGTATTTTTAAGGAATTATTCTGCAGCAGATGCCCCTGATCATTTCTATTATCTCATTAAACTTCTGAGTATTATTTATATGCCGATACTGACTGGTTTCAGCCATTTTGCTGGCCTAGTAGTGTAACCTTTTCTGTAGTTGGTTACAGAGATTGTGAACGTAATTAAATACATTGCAGGCACTTTTTGTGTTGAAAATAGCAGTTATTATCTATTTAGTTTTTGCTTAGCAACACATGCCTTTCGCTCTCTCTGGTGTTAATGAACAACAAGCACTATACATGATTTGACTGGAGGCAATAATGTCATCACTTTCATTCTGCTTATGGCATTTGTCTTAGGATTTTTCACCAAATTTAGTTTTAGTTAAAACAAACAATGTCATGGACTTCGTTTTACCCAATTACTAATGTCAATTCCCAGCGATCTGTTTAAAACAAGTGCAAATGTAGTAAAGACACAATTAAATCCAGTAAGGGAAAGTTATGTAAATATTTCAAGGTCTTATTTCTGTTACTGTTGAAATAGCTCACTGCTATTAAAGGCCCCAATTTCAACTTGTCAGAACATTAGCATATTGAGTAAAACCAATAAGAAAACACTCAATACTTGGTCAGGACTCGTTTTGTATGAATTACTGCATCATATCCTTGTGGAATGGAGGCAATTAGCTTGTGGCACTGCTCAGGTGTTAAGGAAGTAGTTTATATATTCTCTGTGGGGTCTTTGTCGGGCCTATTTGCTGGCCAATAGAGCACAGTTGGATTTTTCCACCAAAGAGGTCCCAGCTCCCAACAAGGGTTGATGCTACAGCCAGTTCTTAACTGGTTCTGTAAAAGAAATGGTTTGGTTTTCTGGCACATAAGAGCCGTGTTAGAGCAGCATCATTTTGTCATTTATAAACTAGGGATTTGGTTTTCGGTTGCAAATACTGATAGTGTTTTTTTTTAATTCTGGGTAGCCGATTGCGAATATTTTAGGTAAGTACTGTTTATTTTATGGTATTTCTGTGGTATAATCTTTTTTTGGTCATGCTCATTTTTTTTTACCTGTGATATTTTTTTAAACCCTTGCAGTAGTTAGCTGAACAAGCTTGTTAAGGCAGTAGCTTCTCTTTCCTTGTGTAATTCTAGTACTCTAGTAATGGAGACAGTTAAAGTTGGCCATAGATCACTCTTTTATTTTTATTGTTTCCAGCTCCTCTCCTTGAAGGATACATATAGAGTATGTATGGGGGGGTTATGAGTGAGTGTACGACGTCCATTGTTGTTTGTCTTTACGTTGGGTGCATGGGCGTGAGTGTTTTTATGTGTACGCATGAGGGTGGAAATGTGTGATTGTGTGTGCCTGTTTTTTGTGTCAGGTTGGGTCTTGGGTTGCTCCCTCTCCTGGATCAGTTTAGGCCCCCCATCAAATCTGGGGCCTATTTACTCCCCCACCACACTACCTGCTGGTGGTTGGTGTCTCTGCCCGCCGGTGTACTTGTGGTTCTCGGTGTCCAAGGCTGGGTGCTTTGGTGTGTGCTGGCTCACTCCCGGTGACTGCTTGCCAGGGCCTGGACCCCAGGGCTTTGTCGGGCCTCTGCTTGGAAGTAATATATCCTGGGGTCTCGGGTCTCTGGGTCCATGGCTGGATCTGCTTGGGCGTAGACAGCTGCCGGTGGGGCCTGTGGGCTCGTCGCTGCAGCTCCTTGGGGCTTCTGCATTGTGGCTGCTGGGTGGTTCCCCTGGGATTCTCCACTGCTCCTCTCTGGGGGGGATTACGGTAGTCCTGGCAGTGGTTTTCCTGGGGTTCCTGTGCTCTGGGGGGGCCTTTGGATGTCTGTGGCTCAGATCTCCTCCGTATGTCCCGGTTTAAGGGGGGCAGTCTGTGGCTCCTCACACTCACTATTGCATATTTTTATGGAGAGACCTTGTATACAAAAGCGCGCTCACACTTCGACCCACAGGTGTTTAGATTCAGGTGTTAACAGATACACAAATGTTATATATTGAGCCGTATTTAACACTAAATACATCTTGCATTGATAAGTACCGTGCACTTTTTGGTAAAAAAGCTGGTAACGAATGTTTCTGCAGGTGTAGAAGCAAGCAGGGTATTATCTTCATTCTCTTCATCCTTCTTTCTCTCCTCCATTCTTTTCTCCTTCTCTCCCTTTTTCCTTTTTGCTCCACCTTTCTCTCTTTCGTGTTTCTTTTTTTTTCTTTTCATTTCTGTCTCCGTGTCCGTAACAATTGAAATAATTCTAAAGCACTTGCTTTTTCTAAATATCAAGCAGAGCTTTAAAGCGTTAGCTGTAATGCTCCACTTGTGAAAGTAAATCTGTTGTGCTTTTTCTTGGCACTTGAACAACAATTCTGAGCGCTACTCTGCCAGGCAGAACACGGTTTAAAAAAAAGAAAAATCATACTGTGTGATTCTCTGGATTTTGTCACTCACAGTTGAAGAGTACCTATGATAAAAAATTAATAGTTCTACATGCTTTCCAAGTGCATTTTGCAAAACCTACAAAATCAGCAGTGTATCAAATACTTGCTCTCCCCACTGTATGGCTTGTAGCTCTTCCTCTGACCAACTGACACAAAATGAGCGCTGTGCATCCTTTGCTAGAACCCTCCACTTTTCATACTTAATCTTGAAGCTTTGTTCCAACTCCTTAACCATTTTTCCCAACATTTCTCTTCCCTTTTCAATCAATGTTCTTGATCGATGGCTTTTGTGAGGTGGTTGTCCTGTATCTTGTACAGTTTGTGTAAATTTACTTGCTGATGGCTGAACCTCTAACTGTCCTTGGAGTTTTTGCCGACCATCTGTGCTCTGTGGAGGACAATTGTGGAATTTGGGTGTTATTAATTTCCTCAGCACAATCACAACCTTTAGATTCGTTGTGACTGACATGTTGGATGCAGTTGGGCTACATTCAGCAAAATAACATCAATGAACAATGCATACTTTTGATTATCTAACAAAGCACCTCTTCATCGCTGGTAATATTAGCAGAGTTAAATCTTATAAATCTTATTAATTTCTTACATATTTAGTGTGTATCAAATCATAAAAAACTTTACAATTAACATTTAATAACATTGTGACAAATATAAACCTAGCATTCATAAGGTTTACAAATATAAAATGTCATGAGTTGTCCCGTTTACATGGAAACTCAAATAACCTTGAACACACCTCATTGCCTGCTGTAACCAAACAGGAGAAATATAATACTCTTCACAGCTGCACACTTATAAACAAACAGCTTGGGCGGACCACAGCGACAAAAGCTGTGATTAAATTGTGAAAAATTGCACTTTCTGTGACACAAATGAACTTCTACAATAATTTTAGTGTGGGAATATTACTATGTAGACATGAAATATGTGCTTGATTTATCCAGACATTACTTAATTTCAAACGTGTTCTGATGTGTTCAGAGTTTTCCACTCCCGCCGTAGTAACTGCCGGCTTGCTTCGCCAGCCTTCCCGGCGGTGAGGCTAGACCATCCCAATCCGCAGCGGCTCGCTTCCGGCCTCGTGTACCCAGCCCACGTAGACCGGGTCCTTCGAAGGATCCAGCCCCTGAATTGGGACATACCCACACCCTGGCCCTGTCCCAATACTCGCACTTCCACCATTGTGTCCATGAATTGCTTGTTCCAGTTGATGGGTACGAGTGCGTAGTGTGTCCCAATTCCCCAGAGTGGTCCTTAACCCCGCCACCTTTGTGCCCTTGATCCACACTTCGGCTAAGCGCGCATCTAAGCGGACTCCGCCGAAATATATTACTTACAATTCACTACTGCAGATGACGTTCTGAGAAAAAACCAATCACCACCATCAATGTAATCAACTATCAAATCAGAATAGTAAGAACTGCATAAACTTTAAACAGCAAGCCGACAAATATATATTTTTTTACCGGTTTTCCAGGCTCAACATTGTGAGATACCACTTGTTTCAGAGTGATTCTGGGTAGTCAGTAGGCTATAACACTGAAGTCACCTTTCAAACAAACACTGGCGCGGCAAGAGTCTGGTATATAAGCCTTCTTTGCTTCCTGTACTTTCTTCTCCTCAAAACAATTGCTTGTTGCAGTTTAAAAATATTTTTTTAGCAGCAATTCTCCAATTTTGCACGCTTGTAACCTGCGAAATTCAACCCCTATGTGCACTTGTACAAAGTACACACTTCATAGAGGGGCGTAGGGTGTAGTGTGGGTATTGGGACAGGGCCTCTATTCCTTTCTTGTGTGACACTTAAAACAGTCCGCATCAAACATCACTTGCTCCACTGAGTTCCGAACCAAATGCGTCAACTTAAAGGACCATTGCAAATGTTCGTAGAAATATACAAAGAACATTGTATCATTTTACTGTCAGTAACAGAGCTAGAGCAGGTTTGCCTTGAGGAATTGGCAAAAATCCCAGTGACAAGATGTGGCAAGATTATAAAGACTTATCCAAAGCGACTTGCAGCTGTATTTGCAGCCAAAGGTAGCTCTACAAGGGACTATAAGAGGGGCTGAACAGTTGTACACACTGAAGTTTTCTGTTATTTTGTCATATTTGTTGTTTGTTTTACAATAAAAAAGTAATGTCTTCAAAGTTGTAGGCATGATCTGGACATGAAATGGTGCAAATTCTAATATAATCAATTTTTATTCCAGGTTGTCAAGGCAACAAAATAGGAAAAATGCCAAATGTGGTGAATATTTTTGTAAGACACTGTATATCTTTGTCAGCCGCTGTACCAAGGTGAACATGTAAAGGTTAAAGCGGTGATTAATTTCACATTAGAGATTTTATTTAGTGTGGAAAATAATCTATTTGCAGTTTTCATAAACCTAGGCATATCCAAAACACATGGATTAAAGTGGCCTCATTATTGCTAGTGTCACAGCAAACAGGTGCAGTCTGGCTAACCTGGATTTGTTTAAATGAGCTCTGTTAACCATCTTGGGCAGTAGTAAAGAGTAGTGGGCTCAGAGTGGCTTTGAATTTGCCAAAGTAAACCCAAGCATAATCTGCTGTGGTTAGAGCTTTGGGAAGGGTTGGAGTGGTTCAGAGGGAAATCCCTACATGCACTAAAGTACCGCAGCATTATCTAAAGAAAAGATACAGTGGAACCTCTGAGAACTAATTAGTTTAATAGAACTAGTTCTAGCAAGAGGTCTAGAACTAGTATTAGTGAAAGGAAGTGGGAACATACTCAGCGCATGCGCAATAGCCGACATAAAAACCACACAGAGGAAGTTCAGATGTCAGTCATCTGTGCAGTAATCTCTGATATTAGATAGGAATTTTGTTCTTCTGTTATTTTGCGTAAATCTAGTTTATCTTATTTCCTCTTTATTATCTACTTTTAAGGCTAGGCTTAAAACTTTCCTTTTTGATAAAGCTTATAGTTAGAGTGGCTTAGTTTATCCTGAGCTATCTTCCTTATTTTTTACCTCCGTCTTCTTCCCTCCCTGTTGGTTGGAGTAAGGGGGAGTCAGGTTTAGCCTAAACCGGCTCAGTTATGGTTGAGGTGCAAACACACCCTCCATTTCTGCTACCTGTATGACCCCTTCTCTTTTCCAATGGTTATAATCAGTTTGACAGAGGTGAGGTATCCCAATCATTGTGGTTTGTAGTATAACAATGACCATCAGTGGGACCCTTTGTGAGGTGCCTTGAGACGACATTGTTGTAAATAAGCGCCGTTTAACTAAATAATCTGAACTGAAACTATCTGTGTAGTTATGCTGCTATAGGCTTAGGCTGCTGGAGGACATAATGACCACTTTCACCCTCTTCGCTACATTCTCACGCTACTCTCCAATTCTGCATTATTTGCTGTTATTTCAGCTTCTAACCTTGTTCTCTCTTTTCTCCTCCTAGAAGCTACATCTGGCCTGGCTCTGTGTCTGCCTGTGACACCTTTCTGGAGAGGGGAATCGTCCGAGCTTCTGCTGGCAACAACTTAATGCTCACCCTCTACCGATGATCCACATAGCCCTGTCTTTTAGTGTTTAACCTTTTCTCTCTCCTAGACATGGAAATTGACTGAGCTTTTACTGTAACTAATTATATGTGCTCTCTTTCAGACTCTAACCTTGAAAACTGGCTCAGAGTTTATTTTTTCTTTCTTTCTAGGTGAAACAACTAAAGGAGCTACATCCATTAACATTTACTTTTCCTTCCCATAGAAAGTACTTCTGGATCAGTGCTTCTGTGTTCTTTTTGTGTCTCTGCTCTGTTCTCTCAAACCCCCAGTCGGTCGTGGCAGATGGCCGCTCACACTGAGCCTGGTTCTGCTGGAGGTTTCTTCCTGTTAAAAGGGAGTTTTTCCTCTCTGCTTTCGCTACATGCATGCTCAGTATGAGGGATTGCTGCAAAGTCAATGCCAGTGACTGTCCACTGTCTCTACATGCTCATCCGGGAGGAGGGAATGCTGCAAGTCACTGACTGGATGCAATCTGCTGGGTTTCCTTAGATAGAAAAACGTTTTATCCAATTTGAATAAAAAGCTAACTCCGACTGCCCTGTTCAATTGTTAGGATTACTTGGAATGTATGTACTTGACTGTTGTGAAGTGCCTTGAGACAACATGTGTTGTGAATTGGCGCTATATAAATAAAACTGAATTGAATTGAGTTGAATTATCGACTATTGGTCGAGCATATTATTTCTGTGTGATATTTTTTAAAGCATTCTTATAAAGCAGTCTTCTGCTTTATACTTATCTATTTTTTTTTTTAAACAATTATTTTGGCACTAGTGGCCTTTATTTTTGATAGTAGGAGGGGGAGAAATTTGGCAAAGGTTGCCGAGTCTGGGACTCGAACCTGGGACGGCCGCTTCGAGGACTATAGCCTCTATATGTGGTCGCGTGCTAAACCCCTGCACCACCAGCGCTGCGCCATACTTACCTCTTTTAACATGAGGTAGAAGTCGACCTATGCATCGGCCAGCCGATATTTGCGTTTTTTTCTTGTATCGGCATACCTGCATAAGTTCACCGATCCATTAGCTGCATTGAGCAGCCATGCCGTGAGATCACGTGAAGCGCATTCATTGCTGCCCCCTCCCTTGTAAAGAGCAACAGAATGAGTACCAACAGCAACAAGGGTACATTTTCAACTTCTAATGTATTTTTAACTGTCTAATTGAGCTGTATCTGCCCTTTGAAAGAAGGTCTCTGTCTCACTGTGAGCGGGAGGTAACAGCGGTGTTTGTGTGCATGGGCCGAGAAGTTATCAGAGTGGTTTGTTTTTTTACTTTCTCTTTCGCTCTGCTGCTGAAATTAGAGCGTCGTGATTTTTTTCGTTTTAAATGGTCCAATGCCGCTTACAGTCGCCGTGTGCGGATTGTCACGAAAGATCACGTATGCACATGAAAACAATTACCAATCACTACACGTATAGCATTTAACTTTACATAAAATAATGTCCATACAGGTAATTTATTTGGTGGTCAGTTTTTTTTTCTCCTGAACCAAAGAAGCTAATTTCTTGCTGTGATGCGTTCATTACGTGCGAGCAAAGCAAAACCGTTTGAGTCGACATTTTTTTTTGGGGGGGTTTTTTGGTATACCTTTCAAACTGCGGTCTGAAGCTGATTGTTAAACGCAATTTTTGCCCAGTGGGAAAGATGGGCTCACTGGAGCAGGGAGCTGCAGAGCAGTTCCTAATCTTCACCTAACCATTATCAGTTGATGTTCCAGTGAGAGTATTCAGTAAGATTGGCCAGATTTATGAACAAATGTGGAACAGTCTCACAGGAAAAAATGCTGAGCGTCTCTGTTTCCTGCATTACAACCTGCTGTTCTTAAACTGGGACTACTAAGAAACTTTTAGTGAGTGGTTGGTGGGGTAAAAACCTCTCAGGTTGAGATGTTCATTTGTTTATTTCGTTTTTCTCTGGTCAGTCACACTGTGGACTGGTGTTAATAAAAACACTAAGGTTCATTTTTGTTATGTTGCTGTTTACAAATGTTCAAAAGGCCTCATGCTGGTACAAGTGCACAAACATTTAAGTGTTAAGATTGTTTTTATTGTTCTATATTTAAATGTTCTTTGCTATACATTAATATGTTTTGTAAATGAATGTTTCTTTTTGATTATATTAAGACTTAACATTTGTTATTATTTTGTCATTTCTATCATGTAAACGGAGGTTGAAAAAGGAATATTGGCCTCATGAATCAGCCCAAAAAATCGGCACATTTTGGGTATCGGCTAGACTGATGTCAGGATAATTTGTATCTGCCCTAAATAAAACCTGCATTGGTCGATATGAGGGACCATTAGTTTATATTATTATATAAACTTATATTACTTGTAGCCTGCTGCCTTTTTAGTTTATAAGCCAGTAGGTTTATGGATTTGCTGGCAAAACAAATATTTATTTTGACAATAATATTTTTTTTGTTGTATCTCTGCTGAATTAAATTTTCTATCTCAGCTTTTTTCTTAATAATTTCCTGGTGACAGGCCGTGGCAAAATCATGAACAAGTCTACCCGAGGTCATTTTGAGTTATTTACAGATCCTAAAAGAGCGGAGTCTAAGCTTTCCAATGATGTCAAACTTGTGGAAATAGAAAAGGATTGAAGAAGATATGACCATTTGAATGTTGGCAATATCCAAAGTACTTTTACGAGAAAAGAGGTTTCAAAGTTTCATTAGAATCACGTCGGAAGCTGGGTAGCACCAAAAGCTGTTAATTTGAATAACTTTGTATAGCTTGCTGCAACACCTCCCCTAACAGTGTTTGTCATCAGAAGCTCCAATGCAACTGACTGCACTGTCATTGAACTCACAGCACTATTTTTCTATGTACAGGTCCTTCTCAAAATATTAGCATATTGTGATAAAGTTAATTATTTTCCATAATGTCATGATGAAAATTTAACATTCATATATTTTAGATTCATTGCACACTAACTGAAATATTTCCGGTCTTTTATTGTCTTAATACGGATGATTTTGGCATACAGCTCATGAAAACGCAAAATTCCTATCTGACAAAATTAGCATATTTCATCCGACCAATAAAAGAAAAGTGTTTTTAATACAAAAAACGTCAACCTTCAAATAAACATGTACATTTATGCACTCAAATACTTGGTCGGGAATCCTTTTGTAGAAATGACTGCTTCGATGCGGCGTGGCATGGAGGCAATCAGCCTGTGGCATGCTGAGGTCTTATGGAGGCCCAGGATGCTTCGATTCGATAGCGGCCTTTAGCTCATCCAGAGTGTTGGGTCTTGAGTCTCTCAACGTTCTCTTCACAATATCCCACAGATTCTCTATGGGGTTCAGGTCAGGAGAGTTGGCAGGCCAATTGAGCACAGTGATACCATGGTCAGTAAACCATTTACCAGTGGTTTTGGCACTGTGAGCAGGTGCCAGGTCGTGCTGAAAAATGAAATCTTCATCTCCATAAAGCTTTTCAGCAGATGGAAGCATGAAGTGCTCCAAAATCTCCTGATAGCTAGCTGCATTGACCCTGCCCTTGATAAAACACAGTGGACCAACACCAGCAGCTGACACGGCAATCAGACCATCACTGACTGTGGGTACTTGACACTGGACTTCTGGCATTTTGGCATTTCCTTCTCCCCAGTCTTCCTCCAGACTCTGGCACCTTGATTTTCGAATGACATGCAGAATTTGCTTTCATCCGAAAAAAGTACTTTGGACCACTGAGCAAAAGTCCAGTGCTGCTTCTCTGTAGCCCAGGTCAGGCGCTTCTGCCGCTGTTTCTGGTTCAAAAGTGGCTTGACCTGGGGAATGCGGCACCTGTAGCCCATTTCCTGCACACGCCTGTGCACGGTGGCTCTGGATGTTTCTACCCCAGACTCAGTCCACTGCTTCCGCAGGTCCCCCAATGTCTGGAATCGGCCCTTCTCCACAATCTTCCTCAGGGTCCGGTCACCTCTTCTCGTTGTGCAGCGTTTTCTGCCACACTTTTTCCTTCCCACAGACTTCCCACTGAGGTGCCTTGATACAGCACTCTGGGAACAGCCTATTGTTCAGAAATTTCTTTCTGTGTCTTACCCTCTTGCTTGAGGGTGTCAATAGTGGCCTTCTGGACAGCAGTCAGGTCGGCAGTCTTACCCATGATTGGGGTTTTGAGTGATGAACCAGACTGGGAGTTTTAAAGGCCTCAGGAATCTTTTGCAGGTGTTTAGAGTTAACACGTTGATTCAGATGATTAGGTTCATAGCTCGTTTAGAGACGCTTTTAATGATATGCTAATTTTGTGAGATAGGAATTTTGGGTTTTCATGAGCTGTATGCCAAAATCATCTGTATTAAGACAATAAAAGACCTGAAATATTTCAGTTAGTGTGCAATGAATCTAAAATATATGAATGTTAAATTTTCATCATGACATTATGGAAAATAATGAACTTTATCACAATATGCTAATATTTTGAGAAGGACCTGTAAATATAATTTACAGCATTGCATTACAATATTTGTGTGTATTTAACAAACATCTTTCAATTGTCCACAAAATTACAACACCAAATTAAATGGTAAATGGTAACACACACACACACACAATAAAAACTAAGTAAAAAAACTTAACTTAAAACACTTGGCATTTACAAAATTGAAAAATGTCAACTTTGTTTTTTTTATTTCTGCATGTTATTTGTGTCTGCAACTTGGTCGGAAATTAACATGTTGATACATTGTTATTCCTGCTCTTTTTGTTTTTTAACTTTAACTTTTTTCAAATACAGTTGGACCAAAAAGTATTTAGTCAGCCACTGATTGTGCAAGTTCTACTTAGAAAGATGGGAGAGGTCTGTAATTTTCATGATAGGTTCACTTCAACTGTGAAAGACAAAATGAGAAACAAAATCCAGGAAAGCACCTTGTAGGGTTTTTAAAGAATGTATTTGTAAATTAATTAAGCCACAATCAGTGGCTGACTAAATACTTTTTGGCTCCACTTTAAAGTGTTTTATGGGCTATTTTAAAATACAAAGAAAACCAACCAGTCTTCCATGTTGCAGCAATCGATCACTCAGTAGGTGGGACAGTAAGACAGCAGTTATGCTGTGTATGAAAAACTCTTGACTTTAATGGACCCAGGAAAAGAAATGTGCAATAACTGGATTTTGATCATGTCACAAACATGATTTTTATCAACAAATGAGCACAACTCTATACACATTACATTTGCCAATGTTAGATTTATGATTATTGATTAATTAATCTTTATCAATAATTATAATTAAAAATCATAATTTGACAAAATTAATTTCTTAACCAAAATCCTCATTTATGAATCGAGACCAGAGATGTCTTCTGGTGTTGTAATTGTGGCTCAACGCCTTTGATAATTACAACCGTTAAATACTCAGTAATAATTAATAACTATTACCAGAGATGTCACTGTTTAATCGACCGTTTCTGCTGAAACGTGTGGAACTTCAACCTTATCTTGACTAACGAATCACTCTTGCACAAAATAAACACAAACGCCTTCTGTTTATCTATTTGAACATTTATTAAATCACAGCCCTGATACACTCGCTCTTCCGATTTAATAATCTTCACCTACTCAAACACCTACTCTACACAGAAGGAGTAAAATATCTAACTAAACAAAGTAAAGCAAAACAGCAGTGGGGTCAAACCAGCAGTTATGGCAAAAATGATAATATGACAAAAGGGGTGTGGTGGTGAGTGGAGGTTGGGGTGCAGCTCAAACTGTAACTCAGTTCTACTCAGTCATAAAACATCCCCCAACTCTGCGCGGGCTGAGCACACAAAGAGTTATAAAACTTTTGCCGGCAAGCTAGTAAGCAGTAAGGTTGAAGACAGAAAATGGTGACTTTCACCATGAGGTTATTATAACAGTCCAGTTACACTGCGCACAGGTGTTTGCACGGTAAAGACACTTGCGAGGCACGGCGGTCTCCAGAAGTACCAGCGAGTTTCAAAACAATGGCATGCATATACAATTCCGAACACATTAGACTCTAACTGCGACTCTAGTTGCACTAAAAATCTCCTCTACCCTATCCTAATAAAGAAATAAAAAAAATTAATAAAAGGATGTGTTTTACTTTGTTGAAGCTAGTGTTGGGCGGTAATAAGGTAATAAGGTATACCTGCGGTATCTTTCTAAAGCAACGGTATCAGTTTCAATACCGTCATTACATCATTAAAAAATATAGGAGATAAGGATTAAATATAAGATAATTAAATCAATGTCTAAAAATTAATCTATGTCCAGCAGCACTTATATGTGGTTGAATTTTCAGTTTTACTTCCACAGTAGTGAGACTTTTGATGTTTATGAACGTGACGTCACCACGTGACAGCGAGGAGGAGGAGAGAGAGAAAGATGGCAAGTCGCGCACCGTATGAACTCGTCGCTAAGAAGAACACGACATCCGCAGTCTGGCAATACTTCGGGTTCCTAGCAAATGAGAAGGGGGAGCCAGTAAATACTGATGAGGCAATATGTAAATTATGTGATAAAAAGGTGACTGCAAGGGACGGAAACACGTCAAACCTAAGGACCCATCTCAGAGTTAACCATCCACTCACTGCTGCGAGGATGCATTTGGCCCCGAGTTCAATAAGCGCAACAGTTTCAACACCTCCCGCTGATACCAATGCAGGACCAAAACCAACAACAACTAAGTCCACCGCCACTTATACGCAGTCGACAATAATAGGGGCCTTCGGGAAAACATCGAAGTACAAAAGGGACAGTGTCCGTTGGAAAACCTGCACGGATGCAGTGACAAAATACTTGGCAAAGGAAATGGTCTCTTTCCACACGGTGGAAAAAAAGTCCTTTAAGGACATGGTAAAGGTCCTAGATGCCCAGTACGAGCTACCAGGACGGAAACATTTCTCACAAACAGCCGTCCCACATTTATATATTAAAGTTAGAGACGAGGTTCAAGTACTGCTGTCAGAGGCCGAGAGTTATTCTTTAACAACTGACATGTGGTCATCAGTTAACATGACTCCATATACAGGTCCTTCTCAAAATATTAGCATATTGTGATAAAGTTCATTATTTTCCATAATGTCATGATGAAAATTTAACATTCATATGGAAAATAATGAACTTTATCACAATATGCTAATATTTTGAGAAGGACCTGTATGTCCCTGACTGTCCACACCATTACACCTGAGTGGAAACTTGAATCCAAATGCCTCCAAACAACGTATTTTCCTGAGAGTCATACGGCGGACAACCTTGCTGCAGCGCTCAGAGTTGCACTTCAGGACTGGCAACTTGACGAGAAAAAACTTTCAGCCATAACCACTGACAACGCTGCCAACATTTCTGCCGCAATCAGGTCCCTGGAGTGGCCGTGGCTTAACTGCTTCGGTCACAATCTAAACCTGGCTGTCACAAATGCAATGCAGGACAATAGGCAAAAAACCGAGCGCGCCCTCGGAGTGTGCCGTTGTATTGTCAGGGCCTTTTCACACAGCTGGCAACGTAAGAGTGAACTCCACAAGAAGCAAGTGGAGTTGGGACTCCCAGAACATAGCCTCATAACGGTAAGCAGAAATGTGTATCTAAAAATCTGAATCTGTTATAACATAGGCAAACTAAAAATATAATCATATACATTAAGGGGCTTATTTATTATTTATTTATCAATTCATTTGTTTATTCATATATTAATTCATTTGTTTATTAATTAATTAATTCATCAATCGGCAGGACTGCGCAACTCGCTGGGGCTCCAAACTGGCAATGGTGGAGCGCATCCTGGAGCAGGCCCAGGGGATCAGACACGTCTTGTCTGACGACAGAAGGAGCAGCCTGTCCCTGACCTGGCAGGACACAGACGTCTTGAAAGCTGTTCACGACGCACTGAAACCAGTCGGTGACTTCACTGATATTTTGTCAGGAGAACATTATGTCAGGAGAACATTATGTGACCAGTTCCTCTATTCTCCCCATACTCCATCTATGCAGGGACAATGTGTTGGCTTTGTCAGAATATGACCTCCAGCTAACAAAGTCAATCAAAACTGGAATTCTAAAAAAGCTAGAGGCCAAATATGAATCCGATTCAGTGCGCAAATTAATGCGAAAATGCACTTTCCTCGACCCTTGTTACCGTGGAGGATATGAGACTGATGCCAGCGCATTGGCTGAGACCAAGGCAGAATTACAGGCTGAGATCGTGAGCTTAGAGAACCAAGCACCAGCAGGTCCAGTGGTTATCATCAGAGTGGAAGAGGGAGAGGCGCAACCCGAACCCCCACGAAAAAGGGTGACTCTGGGAAGTCTTCTGCAAAAACAAGCCGATGCATGGGCAGGTCCCATCGGCAGCGTAGAAGACCGAGTTGGAGCTGAAATAACAGCCTACTATTTGGAGCCCGTTATCCAAGCAGACAAAGACCCACTTCTGTGGTGGAAATGTGCTGCCCGGCGTTTGCCCCTGATGTCACGGGTGGCCAGAAAGCACCTGTGCGTCTGTGCCACAAGCTCGCCGTCGGAACGGGTTTTCAGCACCGCGGGAAAAGTTGTAAGTCCCCAACGTTCCCTGTTAAATCCAGAAAAAGTTAACATGCTGGTTTTTCTGGCTAAAAATCTTGACTAAACCTGTTGACACTTGCCACCCAGCTCACTGCTATTATTTGTTTCTTTTACTTTTACCACTTTTTTAAAGGTCGCTCTTTTTGTTATTTAAAGTTGTTCAGGCTGTGATTTAATTTAATTGATTTGTCTGCGCATTCTGCGCAAAAACTATTTTGGGTGGTCAGGGTAATTTAATTTTTTTGACTGTTATATTTGTACTTTTTAAGCAGTTTCTAATAAACGTTAATATTGTGCACATTATGTTGTTATTGTTTCATTATTAGTGTTTGGTATTTAATTTCTGAACAAGTAGGCACAAGTCAACAGTTTGGTGATGCCGTCTCAGCCTTAAGTCATAATTTTTAATTAGTCACGGTAATGCCATTTACCGAGGTAAAATGTGGAGACGGTATGAAGGTATCAGAATTTGGATACCGCCCAACCCTAGTTGAAGCCTTCCTTCTGAGCGGAGTTGAGAGAGAAAGGGGAAAGTTGGAAGTTAATGTGCGTCCATAGTTAACTTCAGGAAAAGCGGTCAATCTTCGTCCTTTGTCCTCCTTGGCAAAAAGGAAAGATATGAGCTGACCATCAGCAGTCAACTAGGACCAAAACAAGGTGGCAATTCGTCTCCTTGAAACTCCGTGGGTTTTTTTTTGGTTACGTGTTAAGCTCACGTCTTCGATTGGCAAAGTGAAATTTCTGGCCTTCTTATTCCAGAAACCTCTTTTATAAATTATTTGTTGGCCAACGAAGGAGAATAAATGAAATCCACTTGGGACTCTTCTCCAAGTGATGCTTCTGATGTTGGTAACCGTGTCACGGTCTGCAGCTGAAGGCAATTGGTGGGTCGTCTCATCCTCTGTTATATAGTTGACGGTGGCCTCAGGGCTGCGACGCCCCTGTCTTATCAGCCGCAGGGGCCGCTGGGTTTTGTAGGACAGACAATCCTGCGGTACAAAATGGCCGATGCCGTTGGAAAGGCATAGTGACGTTCAACAACGTGCAAATGGTCCAATATTCAGCAAACAAGTGGTCCAACACCAAAAGTAACAGTGTCACATCATCATCCTCTTCTGGGTGCTCTTTTGTGTTGTGGTTTTTGGTGCTTGGCATGTAATGTCCTTCGCTTCATTGGAACAGAAAGGCTTGATCTTTGAATAAAGATAAGTCTGCCTGTTCATGGCGAGTCCAGGTTCACACAGGGCAGGAACACAGGTGACAGGGGGTGGACGGGTCACACTGCAGCTGAAAGCTGGCTCTTTTTCCTCAAGCAGGATTTTGCACCGTTTTCATCAAAGTTGACGTGGCTTTACATATTCTGAACACGGGAAACAAAGGGAATATTTCTCTCAGCTTTTAATATTTGACTGATCAGGTTTACGTGAACTTGTCTGCTTTGCTGAAAATACATGATTTATTTTCAATATGATGCGTCTTAATAGTTTCTACAAAAAAACGTTGTCAAACTCACCCTATGAGAAACTGAAAGGTATTCCTCCAGACTTCGATGCCTCCGATCAAATAAATTGTCCTGGCATGTTTTTTTTTTCCTGGTTGCTTGTGAGTATTCAAAGTGAGAAACTGCAAAGATTGAAATGTTTCTTGACCTGAGCCCACACTTTGAGGGAGTGCCAGATCACTGGAATCCTGGATGGGTACCAAATTCTGTACTTTTATAGGTACTGACCAAATTCTGTTGGAACTACCGAGTACTGATTCACATAAAATCAAACGGTACCATGTTTCCGTACCTAAATGCATCATTGTGACACTGAGGGAGCGGAAGAGTGGGCGATTTTTCATGCCGGACATGAACACAGCATTGCTTGCAGAAGAACGTGATGAAGTCAGTAGCCGCTGCTACGTCAACAAAGCAGGTATGGCTGATAGAAAGCACTCAAAAGTATGGCTCCACTTTTCAAAATGCGGTGAAGATTACACTCGCTGTAATATTTGTGATGCAATGTGCTTGGCCATCGGTGGGAATATTTCTAATTTGAGGAAGCACCTACAGTGTAGGGGGGCACCCCGCCAATGAGCTTGGCTTTCGGAGATGAAATTATCCCCTAGATCTAAAAGACTGAGCTTGGTAATAAATACATACATGATAGAGAAAGAAAGATGGAAAGAGACAGATACAGATTAAAGATGTGATAAAGAAACAGAAAGATGGAGAAATAAGAAAGATTGAAAGAGTTCAAATTCATAAAAAAAAGATAGATATGGACATAATTTATAAATACTGTAGATAGAAGATAAATAAACAGTTCAGTTTTGTTTTGTTTTTTTCCCCGTAAGGGTATTCTGTCAAATATATGTAGACGGCTTCAACAGGCTGCAGTCAGAGAAAACAATGGGCCCAGCCATTTATATATTCTTCTAAGTGTGTGTGTACATACACTGACCTGGTTAAGCACAAGATTTTTGTTGAGGCTGAAGAAACTATTTTCGTCATCCTCAGATTTACTGCTACAACTCTTTGCATTCAGCACCGTTAGCATGCCTGCATTCGTTAGCAACTCATTGTCCGGCAAAATGGCTGGGTTTCAATTTGTGCATTACACTGCGTAGTCAGTTAAAGGTTTTAATGTTGAAGAAATGTTTGAAACAACTGAGATGTTACAATACAAACTGCTGGATGTTGTTTTGATATATTCATTAAAGTTTATATATTGAGAAATAAATATGTTAAATTGAAATTTTTTTATTTTTATTATTAAACGCATTAATATTTATTACCACATTAACACACACAAAAGTACCGAAAACTGGTACCGGTATTGATTCCCAGGTACCGAGTATCGATACTATTGGTTCAGATGTGAAAGGTGCCCACCCCTACTGAAATCGGTAAAGGACCAAATCCAGCTCCTTTTGTCAATCCTAGTTGTAATGTAATTAATTGAAACTTAAAGTTCGACAGGGGTTCGTCTTGTAACTGGTGGGTTGCCGGTTCGAGCCCCCACTATGTCTGTTTCAGTTGTAGTATCCTTGGTCAAGACACTTCTTCCGTCTTGCCTACTAATGGTGGTCAGAGGGCTCGGTGGCACCTGTGTATGGCAGCCTCACTTCTGTCAGTGTGCCCCAGGGCCACTGTTGCTACAGTTTAGCTCAACAATTCAATTCAATGCAGTTTTATTTATATAGCACCAATTCCCAACACGTTGTCTCAAGGCACTTCACAACAGTCAGGTACATGCATTCCAATTAATCCTAAGCATTGAACAGTGCAGTCAAAGTTAATTGTTTATTCAAATTGGATAAAAGGTTTTTCTATCCAAGGAAACCCAGCAGATTGCATCCAGTCAGTGACTTGCAGCATGCACTCCTCCCGGATGAGCATGTTGAGACAGTGGACAGTCACTGGCGTTGACTTTGCAGCAATCCCTCATACTGAGCATGCATGTAGCGACAGCGGAGAGGAAAAACTCCCTTTTAACAGGAAGAAACCTCCAGCAGAACCAGGCTCAGTGTGAGCAGCCATCTGCCACAACCGACTGGGGGTTAGAGAGAACAGAGCAGAGACACAAAGAGAACAAAGAAGCACTGATCCAGGAGTACGTTCTATGGGAATGAAAAGTAAATGTTAATGGATGGAGCTCCTTTAGTCGTTTCACCTAGAAAGAAAGAACAGATAAACTCTGAGCCAGTTTTCAAGGTTAGAGTCTGAAAGAGAGCACATACAGTTAGTTACAGTTAAGCTCAGTCAATCGCCATGTCTAGGAGAGAGAAAGGGTTAAATCCTAAAAGACAGGGCTATGTGGATCATCGGTAGAGGGTGAGCTTTAAGTTGTTGCCAGTAGAAGCTCGGACGATTCCCCTCTCCAGAAAGGAGACTGTCAGTTTGTGAATAGGTGGATGACTGAATGTAGTGTGAAGCGCTTTGGGGTACCTGGGGACTTGATAAAGTGCTATACAAGTACAGGCCATTTACAGGCCATATGTTTCTGTAGTTTATGACTTTAGCTAACTGAGCTACATGCTAGATGTGTGGTTTGCTTTAAAATAGGCTTCGGCAGCAGTAAACTCCCATCATAACGGACTCCCCCACTACAGGAAGACCTCTCGAAACCTTTGCATTCGATATTTTCACAAAAAACCTTACCTACCCATCAACATGGGAGCTTTAACAGATATGATGTATGTATGAAACAGTTAACGTGATAAAATGTTTCACCCATAGTAATTTAATTAGCACCCTCAAATAGGGACAGTGTCCTGTGCCCGATTTTGCCAGTCCTAAGCCCCAATGGATGCAGCAGGTTGTGTCAGTGAGCGCATTTGGCATTAAACGTTTGTCATATCTATCACATGAGTCAAGAACATGACTCCCATAATGAACTGGTCGAGGCCCGGGTTAACAACGACCACCATTGCTGGTAAGTGATAGGATACTTGTGAGAATTAGGCTAGTTGGTCAGCGAAGAAGAAGAGGACGAAGTGTCGGCAGGCAGAGAGAGAAGAAGAGAGGCAAGTCTAGGACTGAGAGTAGACATTTTGAATGTTGGGACTATGACTGGACAAGACAAGAGAGTTGGCTGACGTGAGGATGGTTGACATACTGTGTATTGAGGAGACCAGGTGCAAAGGTAGCAAGGGTCGAAAGCTTAGGAGCAGGGTTCAGGCAGTTCTACCATAGTGTGGATGGGAAGAGGAATGGTGTAGGAGACACTGTCATCTGCAAACATCATTGCCTGGTGGGGGGCACTGTGGCTCGGCGGGGGCAACGGTAGCGACAGTGGTAGGGGTTTGTCCTATAACCAGTGGGTTGCCAGTTTAAACCCCCGCTCCATCTGGCTCAGTTGTTGTATTCTTGGACAAGACACTTCACCCACCTTGCCTGCTGATGGTGGTCAGAGGGCTCGGTGGCAATGATTGTAGGGTGATTGCCCAAATGCTACAATGTAGCTTACCACTGTCAGTGTGTGAATGTGTGCATGAACGGGTGGAAGACTGATTGTAGTATACAGGTCCTTCTCAAAATATTAGCATATTGTGATAAAGTTCATTATTTTCCATAATGTCATGATGAAAATTTAACATTCATATATTTTAGATTCATTGCACACTAACTGAAATATTTCAGGTCTTTTATTGTCTTAATACGGATGATTTTGGCATACAGCTCATGAAAACCCAAAATTCCTATCTCACAAAATTAGCATATTTCATCCGACCAATAAAAGAAAAGTGTTTTTAATACAAAAAACGTCAACCTTCAAATAATCATGTACAGTTATGCACTCAATACTTGGTCGGGAATCCTTTGGCAGAAATGACTGCTTCAATGCGGCGTGGCATGGAGGCAATCAGCCTGTGGCACTGCTGAGGTCTTATGGAGGCCCAGGATGCCTCGATAGCGGCCTTTAGCTCATCCAGAGTGTTGGGTCTTGAGTCTCTCAACGTTCTCTTCACAATATCCCACAGATTCTCTATGGGGTTCAGGTCAGGAGAGTTGGCAGGCCAATTGAGCACAGTGATACCATGGTCAGTAAACCATTTACCAGTGGTTTTGGCACTGTGAGCAGGTGCCAGGTCGTGCTGAAAAATGAAATCTTCATCTCCATAAAGCTTTTCAGCAGATGGAAGCATGAAGTGCTCCAAAATCTCCTGATAGCTAGCTGCATTGACCCTGCCCTTGATAAAACACAGTGAGTGGACCAACACCAGCAGCTGACACGGCACCCCGGACCATCACTGACTGTGGGTACTTGACACTGGACTTCTGGCATTTTGGCATTTCCTTCTCCCCAGTCTTCCTCCAGACTCTGGCACCTTGATTTCTGAATGACATGCAGAATTTGCTTTCATCCGAAAAAAGTACTTTGGACCACTGAGCAACAGTCCAGTGCTGCTTCTCTGTAGCCCAGGTCTGGGGAATGCGGCACCTGTAGCCCATTTCCTGCACACACCTGTGCACGGTGGCTCTGGATGTTTCTACTCCACACTCAGTCCACTGCTTCCGCAGGTCCCCCAAGGTCTGGAATCGGCCCTTCTCCACAATCTTCCTCAGGGTCCGGTCACCTCTTCTCGTTGTGCAGCGTTTTCTGCCACACTTTTTCCTTCCCACAGACTTCCCACTGAGGTGCCTTGATACAGCATTCTGGGAACAGCCTATTCGTACAGAAATTTCTTTCTGTGTCTTACCCTCTTGCTTGAGGGTGTCAATAGTGGCCTTCTGGCAGTGAGGTCGGCAGTCTTACCCATGATTGGGGTTTTGAGTGATGAACCAGGCTGGGAGTTTTAAAGGCCCCAGGAATCTTTTGCAGGTGTTTAGAGTTAACTCGTTGATTCAGATGATTAGGTTCATAGCTCGTTTAGAGACCCTTTTAATGATATGCTAATTTTGTGAGATAGGAATTTTGGGTTTTCATGAGCTGTATGCCAAAATTATCCGTATTAAGACAATAAAAGACCTGAAATATTTCAGTTAGTGTGCAATGAATCTAAAATATATGAATGTTAAATTTTCATCATGACATTATGGAAAATAATGAACTTTATCACAATATGCTAATATTTTGAGAAGGACCAGTAAAGTGCTTTGGGGTTTCTGGGGACTTGATAAAGTGCTATACAAGTGCAAGCTATTTACTATTTACAATATGAACTGTGGTGAACAGGGAGCAGGTGAAGGTAAAACTAGAGATGGAGGTTTGCCCTGGAAAGGAATGGAATGAAGTTTAGCTGTGAAAGAGAGTAACCCAAGTTGAACCGTGAGATTACAGGGAACAGAGATAAAGAAGGGGGAGGATTTTAAGTACTTGGGGTCAACAGTCCAGAGCAACGTTGAGTGTGAAAAAGAGGTGAAGAAACGTGTCCAATAGGTTGGAATGAGTGGAGAACAGAAACGTGCACACAACGATGGTGAGACCAGTGATGCTGTATGGTTTACAGACAGGAGATAAAGCTGGAGGCAGCAGATAGCAGAAATTAAGATTTTAAAGTTCTCTTTGGGAGTGACAAGAAGGGATAGGACCAGGAATCAGTACATCAGTGGGGCAGCTCATGTTAGATGTGTTGAAGATAAAGCCAGAGACGCCAGACTGAGATGGTTTGGATGTGTAAAGAGAAGGTGAGTAAATCGGTAAGCCGATGCTGGAACTGCCTAGAGGAAGACCAAAGAGGAGGTTTATGAATGGAGTCAAAGAGGACATGATAATGGGCGAGAGAGAAAATGATGCAGAAGATATAGGGTTAGAGGGGTTTCACTAAAAACCCTGTTTCTGGACGTAAACTGCACACGTCTTCACTTCATGCAGAAGAAAGCGCCACCATTTTTCCTCTGCAGGGCTCACATTCCTGACAGATTTGGGACAAGCCTCACCCCTTCTGTTTGTTTCTCACTCTTTCACCCTAGACATATCTCACTATGAATAAGGAGGTGGACATACCTCACAGGATAACAAAGCAGAAGCTCTGGGTTCTTAAGGCAACAGCTCAAACGTAAAATGCATTTTTCACGCTGTCAAAATGACAACGTGTTTAGCAATTTGAAGAGATAAAGAGGTGATGGGAGAGAAGAAATTGTGAGCACAGGGTCTGATTTTCAATATTATTTTGTTTGTGTCTAGGTTTATCAGTACCTTGAGGCTTCAGCAGATGCAAGATTTTTATACTTAAACCTCTCCGGCAGGTAAAATGTGTTTCAGCTTAAAATGGGACTGTGGCCTTTTGTGCAGAAAACCATTTCAGCTGCCTCCTCCCCTGAGGACTGATTAAATAATTGTTTTCTGTTTTGCAGCAAAACTGATAGAAGTAGAGAAATCTACCATTTATTAAAGTCAATAGATTGTAAGGTAGCACCGTGTAGATGTAACCTTTAACATCTTTACAAAATGATGAGCAGTTTCTGCTTTTTGTGGGTGTGAAAATGTTTGTGGTTTATGCTTACTCAAATCTGTGTATGTTGCAAACTTATGAAGGGATTATAATACAGTTTGTGAGTGTGAGCACTGTGAAATTATTACAAATTTATGGAAAATAAACTTCTGTGGTTTTCTTTCAACTTCCGCTGGGTGGATCTACCCAAGGTGGTCTTCAATCGGTATATCTTCTGATCTTTTTATATGAACAAGTTCCTCAGCTTTTTCAAGCTCTATGGAATTGGCCAGTGTGGTGAAGTGAAATAAACCCGCCCATGAACTTCTGCCTCTCCAGAGATTATCTCCTTGCATAGTACCAGCAGCACACTACGGCTGGAAGGACACCTATCACCTCTGCCTGTGATGTTAGAGGTGCAATGCATGCTGGGAGGTCTAGTCAGTTTGTTTACCTCACAAAATGGACGGTGGCCCAATATACCTCTATATAAGGTACAAGTAGGGATGGGTACCTTTTAACATTTGAACCCATACCTGGTACCAGTTTTCAGTACTATTGTGTGTGTTTATGTAGTAATAAATGCTAATTCATTTAATAATAAAATCTCAAAAAAATTTTGTTTAACATATTCATTTCTGAATATATAAACTTTAATGAATATATCAAATTCAGCTGTTTGTATTATAACATCTCAGTTGTTTCAAACATTTCTTAAACACGACAACCCTTAACTATCTACGCAGTGTTTTTTTTTTTTTTTTTATAATGAACAAATTAACAATTCAGCCATGTTGCTGGCCGCATATGACGAGTCCCTAACGGATGCAGGCTTGTTAACGGCGCTGAATGTGAGTTGTAGCCGTATATCTGAGGCTGACGAAAATTGTGGACTCTTTCAGTCTTGAGAAAAACCTTATGCTTTCTCAGATCAGAAGTATTTCCGCCGCTGGTCTTGCACTTCGCGTCACAAATATTGCAGCGAGCGTAATCTGCATCGCATTTTGAAAAGTGGAGCCATACTTTTGAGCTCCTTCTATCAGCCATGCTTTGTTGACTGTTACCAGTGGCTACTGACATCATTACGTTCTTGTGCAAGCAATGCTGTGTTAATGTCTGGTATGGAAAATCACCCACTCTTCTACTCCCTCAGTGTCACAATGATGCATTTAGGTATGGAAACATGATATTATTTGATTTTTACATGAATCAGTACTCAGTAATACCGATGGAATTCGGTTGGTACCTATAAAAGTACAGAATTCGAAACACATCCCTAGATTCCAGTGATCTGACACTCCCTCAAAGTGTGGGCTCAGGTCAAGAAACAATTCAATCTTTGCAGTTTCTTACTTTGTTGACTCATATTATGTAATCACGTCAATCAAGTCCCTTTTTCATGGGCTCTTCTTTGGCCGGCTCCTCTCCATTTTGCAACCTTTTGGGTTTGCTCGAAGGACCGTCAATAAATCTACGAACCAAACCTGTTTCATTGTGGCATTGTTTTATGTGTTTTCGGTGAAATGTTTGTGCATCTGAACAGCTGTTTTTAAGTGTGATCAGCTGATTTTGGATGGTTTTAAATACAGCGTGCCGCCTGGGTGTAAGTCAGAAAGCTGAAATGGTGTCCTTCGGAAGCGCTTGGAAAGTGGGTTGAGTAGAGCGGAGCTGGGCTAAATTGAGCCAGTGGAAAAATGGCATAACATGTTATTGGTCATCGTATGATAACAAATCCAATCAGATTAATCTTCTCTTTCATTCTCGCAGCAAAGCAAATTATTTCTAGGTCAGTTGCTATCAGAGCGCCAGACTGCATGCCGTTTTTATCTTACCTTGGTACAAAATAGTTGAAACCATTCCCTTTTCTCTTCAAAGGGGAAGTGACATTGATAAATTTGTTTCACTGTTAAAAACAAATTGTTGTCCTTTAACGCTCAGAATTTAGAAGGGTTTTCCATCCCATTTTAAAACTAGGAGTGTCTAGTATTGCATGGCATATTTAACAAGTAAAAATATTTGACATCTCTTAAATTTTTCAATTAATATGTCCTTTTTTAATAAACACAACATGTAATCAGGTCCATGTTAGCACAAAAATAATCAAATTGTTTTGTTTGTGTATTTTTGTTTTTATTTTGTATATTTTTTACAGTTTTTTATCAAACTTCATATCTTTCAGGAAGGTGATAAAAGAAGACACTGGTCGCTGTAACCCAGCTCAAGGAATAGTCTCGAAAAGAAGTGAGACCAATTTGGAGGAAAAGATTTAGTAAAGCCAAGATGAAAATGTCCAGCCCCCAAACCGACTGAGCAGCTGAACTGGAATGATATCTTGATCTATTTTTCCTAATAGTAACCAATTTAGCAATGAGTGGGCATATATAATGGCCAAGAATAAGGATGCACGCTCCCTGACATTTTCCGTCAGTGTGGTTGGCCTCTCTGGGACTGAAAAAGAAAAGGGTAACTGTGGTGTGGGCAAGTCCTGCCTATGCAATCGATATGTGCGCCCAGATGCAGACAATTACTACTCTGAGCACACATCAGTGCTTAGTACAATAGACTTTGGTGGACGTGTTGTCAACAATGACCACTTTCTTTACTGGGGGGAAGTGAACATTAGGGGAGAGGAGGGTTTCGACTGTAAAATCCAAGTCATTGAGCAAACTGAGTTCATTGATGATCAAACATTTCTTCCTCATCGAAGTACAAATCTACAGCCATATACCAAACGAGCTGCAGCAACTAAACTCCAGTCAGCAGAGAAGCTTATGTACATCTGCACAGACCAGCTTGGCTTGGAGCAGGACTTTGACCAAAGGCAGATGCCTGATGGAAAGCTGAACATTGATGGCTTTGTGCTCTGTGTTGATGTTAGCAAGGGTTGCAATAGGAAATTTGATGACCAAATTAAGTTTATTAACAGCCTTTACTCACAAATCGTTAAGTCAAAAAAACCTATTGTTGTTGCTGCTTCAAAGTGTGATGAGTGTGTAGACCAGCATTTGAGGGACCTGCAGATGTTTGTGGCCAGCAAGAAGAACCTGATGCTAATTGAGACATCAGCACGTTTTAATGTCAACATAGAGCACTGCTTCAGTGCCCTTATCCAACAGATTGATAAAACAAGAGGAAAGCCTAAAACTATACCATACCTGGATGCCTATAAAAATCACCGACAGCTTGTTGCTTCAGTAACAGACAGATTTGAGAAATTAATGGTACAAACAGTGAGAGACTATCATATCACATGGAAAACAGTCTTAAGTACTTTGAAGGGTCAACCAGACTATGATGAGTTTATCACATTGGAGGGATCCCGGAAAGCACGCAACATGTTCACAAAGCACATTTCACATCTGAAGCAAGAGCACATTAAACGCAGACGTGAGGAGTACTTGACAACACTTCCAAAAACCCTTAACAATATTTTCTGTAGTCTGGAAGAAGTTGAACACCTGTCATGGCCTGAGGCACAGACTATAATCCGCAACCGGCACGATTTCCCGTGTTGGTTTGTGGTACTGGATCATACACCGTGGGATGAGACAGACCACATTGATAATAGTGATCGCAGAATACCTTTTGACCTCCTCGATACACCTGATGGGGATAGAATTTATTATACCCATGTCCAGCACCTGTTATCTGAGAAAAGAAGGGTAGAGATGAAAGATAGATTTAAGAAGACTCTGGAAAGGGTTCATTTTATCAGTCCAGGGCAACCCTGGGAAGAAGTCATGTGTTTTGTCATGGAAGATGAGGCCTACAAGTACATCACTGAATCTGATCGAAAGGATGTTTACTGTAGGCACCAGCAAGAAATAGTTGAAAAGGCCAAAGAGGATTTTCAGGAAATGTTGTTTGAGCATGCTGAGCTGTTTTATGACCTGGACCTGAATGCAACTCCCAGTTGTGACAAGATGACAGAAATTCACAGTGTACTCAATGAAGAGCCCAGATACAGAGCACTTCAGAAACTTGCCCCAGACAGAGAGTCACTACTCCTTAAACATATTGGGTTTGTCTACCATCCCACTAAGGAGACGTGCTTAAGTGGACAGAACTGCATAGATCTGAAAGTAGAGCAGGTTTTGGCTAATAGGCTGGTGCAGCTTGACCATGGATGCTCAAATCTCCACTATAGCAGTGCCAACATTGATAAGATCAATCTCTGCCTTCTTGGAAAAGATGGTCTTTCACAAGAACTAGCAAATGAGATCCGAGCTCAGTCCACAGATGATGAGTACACACTTGATGGTAAAATTTATGAACTGGAGCTTCTTCCTGTGGATGTCAACTCCACTCTGCTTTTCAGCCACACATGGGTCGCCACATTCAAGCCTCACGGCTGCTTTTGTGTATTTAACTCCATAGAGTCTCTCAACTGCATTGGTGATTGCATTGGTAGGATCAGAGCTGAGATGGCACAGAATCGACGTGATCAGTTCACTCAGCCACTCCCATTTATACTCATTCTTTCAAGTCAGAGAGACAGTGTTTGCAAAAACATACCTATTCTGAGGCACCAAGGCCAACAGCTTGCAAACAAGTTGCAGTGCACCTTTGTTGACATTCCCTCAGGAGCTTTTCTTCGGAAATTCACTGAGTTTCAGATTAAGCAGGGGCTCAGAGCTGTGCTGGAGGGGCTGAAGCATAACTTGGATGTCTTAGCACTGCTACCCTGTATCAAAGACATGGATGAGACTGACCTCAGAATAGTAATGTGTGCTATGTGCTGGGATCCCTTTAGTGTTGACCTCATCCTCTCACCTTTCTTGGAATCACATTGCTGTAGTGCAGGACAGCCAGGCCAAAGCAATACGGTAATTCTGGACAAGATTATTGGGGACAGCCGGAAAAGGATCCAAGTCACTATACTCTCGTACCACTCAGCAATTGGTGTCCGTAAAGATGAACTTGTGCATGGCTATATTCTGGTCTACTCTGCTAAACGCAAAGCGTCAATGGCAACCCTACGGGCATTCTTGGCTGAAGTCCAAGATGTGATCCCTGTCCAGATGGTGGCGATCACAGACAGCCAGGCAGACTTCTTTGAGAATGATGCCATTAAGGAACTGATGACTGAAGGAGAACACATTGCCACAGAGATTGCTGCCAAGTTCACAGCACTCTATTCCCTGTCACAATATCACCGCCAGACAGAGGTTTTTACACCCTTTTTCAACGAAGTGCTAGAGAAAAAGCCAAGCATTGAGAAGGCCTTCCTGCTCGACAGCTCTTCACGCGACTGCACTACTGGAGCCAGTGAAGACGTTTTCTCCACATTGCCCCATAGCCATTTGCCAGCTTACAACACCTACTATCCTGAATCTGATGATGATAATGAGGCTCCCCCACCTTACAGTCCAATAGGTGATGATGTTCAACTTCTTCCTACACCCAGTGAGCGGGCAAAGTACAGGATTGACCTAGAGGGAAATGAGTATCCTGTTCATAGCACAGCTATAGGAGACCATGATCGCAACCACAAAGTGCCTCCACCTGTCCGGCCTAAACCGGTGCTCCCTAGGCCTAATGTGAAAAGGCTGGACCCCAACCTACTTAAAACCATTGAGGCTGGCATGCGAAGCAATCGCAGGATGCCTTGTGGCCCAGTCACACACACCGAAGATGTTGAAGCATCAGACAACTATGCAGAACCTGTTGACACCCTTGTTCGGTCCAGAGGTTTCCACAATGATGACATTTATGTTGTGCCTGAAGACTCTCACAGCCGTCTGGTGAAAATTAAAAACTCCTTTGGTGGACTGCATGGCCTTCATTCAGTAGGAGACGAGGAGAATGGATTTGATCGAAGGTCTCAGGCTATGAGGCGACCTTCTAAATACAAGCATCGTTCTAAAATCCTTTTCAGCAAAACAAAGGCCTATCAAAGACGAATCCACTCTGACAGTGATGGTGAGGAGTTTTGCCCTGCCACACAGAAAAAGAAAAAGGGAAGAGCCCACAGAGGCAGTGAGGAAGACCCACTTCTCTCCCCAGCTGACCCATGGAAGATTGGTATAGATAATCCTGCAATCACCTCTGACCCTGAGCAAGACGATAAGAAGATGAAGAAGAAAAAGACACCAAAGACACCAAAGGACCAGAAAAAGGTGAGTCTTCTCTACTATGCTACACTGGAATGCAAAATTAATAATTGTATTATTATTTTTTTTTTTACTGTCATTTTGGAAACATAAGACATAGAAGAAATGAAAAATAAGCCAAAGGTGAAAAAGGTAAATACCTGGGTGTATGTGATTTTATAACTTTGGGACTCATTTTGCATTACAGCACATATTTCAACAAGCAGCATCCTGCTGATGCCCTACACACATAAATACAACACATAATTGCCCTTGTCCTTCTAGCAATGTCAGATCTGATTATCCCACAGTTGTATGTTCTCCAACATTGGGCTCAGGAAGTTAGTATCTTAAAATAGACATAACATATATTAAAATTTGGAAACATGCCCTAAATTTAGGTAAAACTATGCAGTAGTGTATCAGTGCTAAAACCAGTTCATATTTGAAGTATAGTTCCTCATGGATAAATAAATTTATGGTAAAGATTTGTGGGCTTTTTAAGCATTCACATGCATGGAAATGATCAAACTCAGTAGAACAAATTAGACAATGGCGTGCAAATCATTAGTGAAACACCCTCTGGCAGCACATGGTCTCAAATGCTGGGCATTGTTAGAACAATAATGCTGTTGGATAAACAGAGATGAGAATGAATTACAACAAGAAGGTAATAGAATAGAATAATAGAATAGGTAATAGAAGGTGTTGATTGACTGTCTTGGGCAATTAGAGTCTGAGCAACTGTGGGCATGACACTGTGAAAAGCAGAGGAGAACGGGGAAATTAAAATTACCAGGAGTTCCGTTCTGTGTTTATATTTACCTGGTTTACAATTATTCTATTTTAACATCCAGTATGCAAAACCACAAAGACACATTATTTAGTGTGTAACTATTTATTAAAGTAATATAAAATCAAAATGGAAAGGTACATTAACCAAATCACAAATGCATGCTAAATCTGAAGAATTCCAGTGTGCTGTCTTTTCACCAAGACTAACTTGGCATTTTGTCAATTTCCTCAGGTTAGTCTTCTCTACACTTCTCCCCTTTCCATCAATTTAAAATGAATTCTGTTCTGATATCGCTTCTCTTCCTTCTTCATCTCTAATCTAATGATCTACCATTTTCTATTTCTTTGTCTATCTTTTCATCTCCTCCTACCCGTTTTACTCTTTCCTAAGGTCCTAAATACTATTTTCTATATTGCAATGTTTCTGTGGATACTGTTTATAGCTATATACCATAATAATATTATACACAAGTTCTTCTACAAATACTCTCTTAACCATGTATTTGCATAAAAAAATTTCAGTTTATATAAATTTAAAATCAATTTATATAAATTTAAAATCATATAAAGTATTTTTTGTTTTTGCTGTTGCATAGCTTACCTGCTACTGGTCGTTGTTTTTACATCGTTTTTACAGTGGCTTGTAAAAGTATTCATATCTATTGAACCTTTCCGCATATTGTCACATTACAACCACAAACATAAATATATTTTATTGGAATTTTATGTGAAGACTTGATTTAAAACAATTTTACGAATAAAAAACTGAAAATGCTGTGTGCAAAAGTATTCAGCCCCCTTTGCTCTGAGTGCAACCGATTGCCTTCAGAAGTTGCACGATGATTGCTAATAACTAAATAGAGTCAACCTGTGTGTAATCTAATCTCAGTACAAATACAGCTGCTCTGTGACGGCCTCAGAGGTTGGTTAAGAGAATGTTGGGGAGCAAACAACATCATGAAGTTCAAGGAACACACCAGACAGGTCAGGGATAAAGTTGTGGAGAAGTTTGAAGCAGGCTTGGGCTATAAAAAGATTTCCCAAGCTTTGAACATCTCACGGAGCACTGTTCAATCCATCATCCGGAAATGGAAAGAGTATGGCATGATCTACCAAGACAAGGCGTGAATCTGGACGAACTGCAGAGATCCACAGCTCAGGTGGGGGAATCTATCCAAAGGACAACTACACTGCTCAAAAAAAATAAAGGGAACACTCAAATAACACAAATGACACAAATGAACTTTTACAATGTTTTTAGTGCGGGAATATAACTGTGTAGACGTGAAAAATCTGCTTGATTTATCAGGACATCGCTTAGTTTCAAACGTGCTCCAACGTGTTTGGAGTTTTCCGCTCTCGCCGTAATAACTCCCGGCTTGCCTCGCCAGCCCTACCGGCGGTGGGGCAAGCTAGCCCGGTAGAGATCTGACCGTGCTATCGGCACTGAGCTCCTGCTACCACTCATCACAGTGAACGTTAAACACAAGTGATTTCTAACAGTTTGTGTTAGTATTATTTTAATGTATTGTGTCATTTGTTCATGTACAGGTCCTTCTCAAAATATTAGCATATTGTGATAAAGTTCATTATTTTCCATAATGTCATGATGGAAATTTAACATTCATATATTTTAGATTCATTGCACACTAACTGAAATATTTCAGGTCTTTTATTGTCTTAATACGGATAATTTTGGCATACAGCTCATGAAAACCCAAAATTCCTATCTCACAAAATTAGCATATCATTAAAAGGGTCTCTAAACGAGCTATGAACCTAATCATCTGAATCAAAGAGTTAACTCTAAACACCTGCAAAAGATTCCTGAGGCCTTTAAAACTCCCAGCCTGGTTCATCACTCAAAACCCCAATCATGGGTAAGACTGCCGACCTGACTGCTGTCCAGAAGGCCACTATTGACACCCTCAAGCAAGAGGGTAAGACACAGAAAGAAACTTCTGAACGAATAGGCTGTTCCCAGAGTGCTGTATCAAGGCACCTCAGTGGGAAGTCTTTGGGAGGGAAAAAGTGTGGCAGAAAACGCTGCACAACGAGAAGAGGTGACCGGACCCTGAGGAAGATTGTGGAGAAGGGCCGATTTCAGACCTTGGGGGACCTGCGGAAGCAGTGGACTGAGTCTGGAGTAGAAACATCCAGAGCCACCGTGCACAGGCGCGTGCAGGAAATGGGCTACAGGTGCCGCATTCCCCAGGTCAAGCCACTTTTGAACCAGAAACAGCGGCAGAAGCGCCTGACCTGGGCTACAGAGAAGCAGCACTGGACTGTTGCTCAGTGGTCCAAAGTACTTTTTTCGGATGAAAGCAAATTCTGCATATCATTCGGAAATCAAGGTGCCAGAGTCTGGAGGAAGACTGGGGAGAAGGAAATGCCAGAAGTCCAGTGTCAAGTACCCACAGTCAGATGGTCTGGGGTGCCGTGTCAGCTGCTGGTGTTGGTCCACTGTGTTTTATCAAGGGCAGGGTCAATGCAGCTAGCTATCATGAGATTTTGGAGCACTTCATGCTTCCATCTGCTGAAAAGTTTTATGGAGATGAAGATTTCATTTTTCAGCACGACCTGGCACCTGCTCACATTGCCAAAACCACTGGTAAATGGTTCACTGACCATGGTATCACTGTGCTCGATTGGCCTGCCAACTTTCCTGACCTGAACCCCATAGAGAATCTGTGGGATATTGTGAAGAGAACGTTGAGAGACTCAAGACCCAACACTCTGGATGAGCTAAAGGCCACTATCGAAGCATCCTGGGCCTCCATAAGACCTCAGCAGTGCCACAGGCTGATTGCCTCCATGCCACGCCGCATTGAAGCAGTCATTTCTGCAAAAGGATTGCCAACCAAGTATTGAGTGCATAACTGTACATGATTATTTGAAGGTTGACGTTTTTTGTATTAAAAACACTTTTCTTTTATTGGTCGGATGAAATATGCTAATTTTGTGAGATAGGAATTTTGGGTTTGCATGAGCTGTATGCCAAAATCATCCGTATTAAGACAATAAAAGACCTGAAATATTTCAGTTAGTGTGCAATGAATCTAAAATATATGAATGTTAAATTTTCATCATGACATTATGGAAAATAATGAACTTTATCACAATATGCTAATATTTTGAGAAGGACCTGTAAGTCGATTTGACATTGCAGGTGATATTAAACTTAACCTGAATAAATGGACAATTTTATGTAATCTTACCGTTTCGCTGGAGAGTGTGATTGAGAATAAATAAGCTTTTAAATATTCAATTTTGATGAAGAAATGTTCTATATGTGTTTTTAAAAGTGTATTTATAATTCAGCTAGCATTATAATTCGTGATTCCAGGTACAGCTGAAGAGAAATACACTTTCAAATGCAAGCAAATCTCAATAAAGAAGTGAAAAGTTTGAAAGAGCTTGTTTTAGGCATTTGCATAGGACAATTCTGGAGAAGACGGGCCAACAGGTGTCTTCATGCAGCTAACGACCTCAAACAGGTGCTTCTAATTTAGAATAATAATTGGAGTGGAGGTTGACTTTTTAAAGGCGGACTCACAGGTCTTTGAGGGCCAGAATTTTTGCTGATTGGCAGGTGTTCAAATACTTATTTGCAGCAGTAACACAAATAAATTATTTTAAAAAATCATTGTTTTTTTTTTAGATTATGTCTCTCACAGTGGATGTGCACCTAAGATGAAAGTTTGGAGAACTTGCAAAGTTGCAGGGTGTTCAAATACATATTTTTCTCTCTCTTTATATATATATAGATATATATCTATATATATATATACTGCTCAAAAAAATAAAGGGAACACTCAAATAACACATCCTAGATCTGAATGAATGAAATATTCTCATTGAAAACTTTGTTCTGTACAAAGTTGAAAATGCTGACAACAAAATCCTACAAAAATTATCAATGGAAATCAAATTTATTAACCAATAGAGGCCTGGATTTGGAGTCACACACAAAATTAAAGTGGAAAAACACACTACAGGCTGATCCAACTTTGATGTAATGTCCTTAAAACAAGTCAAAATGAGGCTCAGTATTGTGTGTGGCCTCCACGTGCCTGTATGACCTCCCTACAACGCCTGGGCATGCTCCTGATGAGACGGTGGATGGTCTCCTGAGGGATCTCCTCCCAGACATGGACTAAAGCATCCGCCAACTCCTGGACAGTCTGTGGTGCAAAGTGACGTTGGTGGATGGAGCGAGACACAATGTCCCAGTTGTGCTCAATCGGATTCAGGTCTGGGGAACGGGCGGGCCAGTCCATAGCTTCAGTGTCTTTATCTTGTAGGAACTGCTGACACACTCCAGCCACATGAGGTCTAGCATTGTCCTGCATTAGGAGGAACCCAGGGCCAACCGCACCAGCATATAGTCTCACAAGGGGTCCGAGTATCTCATCTCGGTGCCTAACCGGTCATGCTGAAGGATGTTGCAGGCAGCAGATTGCTCTCCACGGTGTCTCCAGACTCTGTCACGTCTGTCACCTGTGCTCAGTGTGAACCTACTTTCATCTGGGAAGAGCACAGGGCGCCAGTGGCGAATTTGCCAATCCTGGTGTTCTCTGGCAAATGCCAAGCATCCTACACGGTGTTGGGCTGTGAGCACAACCTCCATTTGTGGACGTTGGGCCCTCATATCATCCTCATGGAGTCGGTTTCTAACTGTTTGTGCAGACACATGCACATTTGTGGACTGCTGGAGGTCATTTTGCAGGGCTCTGGCAGTGCTCCTCCTGTTCCTCCTTCCACAAGGGCGGAGGTAGCGGTCCTGCTGCTGGGTTGTTGCCCTCCTACGGCCTCCTCCACATCTCCTGGTGTACTGGCCTGTCTCCTGGTAGCGCCTCCAGGCTCTGGACGCTACGCTGACAGACACAGCAAACCTTCTTGCCACAACTCGCGTTGATGTGCCTTCCTGGATGAGCTGCACTACCTGAGCCACTTGTGTGGGTTGTAGAGTCCATCTCATTCTACCACGAGTGTGAAAGCACCACCAACATTCAAAAGTGACCAAAACATCAGCCTGAAAGCATAGGTACTGAGAAGTGGTCTGTGGTCCCCACCTGCTGAACCACACCTTTATTGAGTGTGTGTTGCTAATTGCCAAAGATTTCCCCCTGTTGTCTATTCCATTTGCACAACAGCATGCGGAATTGATTGTCAATCAGTGTTGCTTCCTAAGTGGACAGTTTGATTTCACAGAACTTTGATTTACTTGGAGTTATATTGTGTTGTTTAAGTGTTCCTATTTTTTTTTTAGCAGTGTATTAGTTGTGCACTGCACAAATGTGGTCTTTATGGAAGAGTGGCAAGAAGAAAGCCATTGTTAAAAGAAAATCATAAGAAGTCCAGTTTGCAGTTTGCCAGAAGCCATGTTGGGGACACAGCAAACATGTGGAAGAAGGTGCTTTGGTCAGACGAGACCAAAATGGAACTTTTTGGCCAAAATTTGAAACACTATGTGTGGCGAAGAACTAACACTGCACATCACTCTGAACACACCATCCCCACTGTCAAATATGGTGGTGGCAACATCATGCTCTAGGGGTGCTTCTTCCAGCAGGACAATGGACCCTAAACATAATGCCAGGGCTACAGTGGAATGACTTAAAACAAAACATATAAATGTGTTTGAATGGCCCAGTCAAAGTCCAGACCTAAACCCAATGGAGAATCTTTGGCAAGATCTGAAAACTGTCGTTCACAAATGCTCTCCATCTTATCTGAGCATGAGCTGTTTTGCAAAGAAGAATGGGCAAAAATTTGATTCACTGGATGTGCAAAGCTGGTAGAGACATACCCTAAAAGACTTGCAGCTGTAATTGCAGTAAAAGTTGGTTCCACAAAGTATTGACTCAGGGGGGGGGGGGCTGAATACCTTTGCCCTTTTCAGTTTTTTATTTGTAAAAAACAGAAAACAAATCATGTATAATTTTGGTTCCACTTCACAATTTTATACCACTTGCGTTGGTCTTTCACATAAGATTCCAATAAAATATATTTATGTTTGTGGTTGTTATGTGACAATATGTGGAAAAGTTCAAGGGGTATGAATACTTACAAGCCACTGTATGTCAGATCCCTTAAGATCTTATATTTTCCATTTGCTGTTCAAATTCCATCATTACCTCTGCATCTGTTGAACTGTTTATTTTTTCAAACTCCTTAAATTGTACCTCCTTTCTAATGAAAGTATTTCTTCTGCTTGTTTATTTTTCTCTTCCTGTTCCTTACCGTCCTGTTTTTCATGTCACTTCTTGTTTTATTTTTTTGTATTTCTTTGTTATTCTTAATTCCTCTCCATCTTCAACTAAAATAGCTTTTGACTTTCTCATCTCCCTTTCACTCATAGCCGAAATCAACCAAGCCCCCAAAGGCACTTTACCCACCCACTCGGAGAACCTGGGAGAGCAACTATTTTGGAGTTCCCCTGCAGAATCTGGTGACTCCTGAGCATCCCGTCCCGCTCTTCATTGAGAAATGTGTTGACTACATAGAACTTACAGGTCAGCCTTTCAAAATTCTTTGGCATCTCTTTAAGATTTGACTTCTTTCTACATGTACAGAGAGAACCTAATGGGTTTCAGTTAAACAAGGTGCATTTCTTTGATATGACTGATGACTTGACACTTTATTAGGAATATTATGCGCAGCAATGTGGAATTGGTTTTGATATTAAATATTACTTAAAGATACTGATTATAGGGTGGCAACAGAGATACAAACAAAAAAGAGCTGTATTCCTGTAAGAACAAATGAGAAATGGCCATTGTGGGAATATGTTTGCGTCATTCATGCTGGAGTGAGTTGTGGTTATTGGATCCTTTTATGATAGTGATCAGCTGCTTGAGTGAAACAAGAGCCCTGTTTACGCCCAATACTAATGTGCTGGTATTAATAAACATACGCAGAGTAAGGTAAATGTAAACTGTCGTAGTTTTTTTCTTAAATAGATTTAACTTTTTATTATTGTTTGAATAGAACATTAGAAATGCAAGCAAGTTAATGTCTCTGGAATATTGTTTGTGTTGTGTGTATTTTTTTTAAATCTTAAATTGACAAAATAATTCATGAGTTAATTTGTTTTTGTAAGGAGGTTATCATCTGTAACCTGTTCTCACTCCTACAGCATGTAGAAAATCCATACGGCAAACTTTTGTCTGTTTGACAAAAGAAGGAAGACAGCGGGCAAAATTCCAAAGTAGAAAGAAGGGGAAGAATGAATGGGTTAGGGTTATTGCACGGTTCTGAAGGAGCTAAAAATAAATATGGTTAACCAGCATTCCAAGAAATTCTTAAAATTGAATGTGTGCAGAAATGAATATACGCGTTTTCATCTTTTCACTTTGATCATGGAAATGAATATTAAAATCATTCATCTTTTACCAGTTCGATGTATTATGCATATTAATATGGACCCGTACTCTTTCCCATGTAATGCTTTTCTAAGCTCTAGGAAGAAAAGATCACAAGAAAGATCAGTTTTTATACTTTTAAAAGTTGGAAAATGAATCTCTGGCAGGACTATGACAGAATATTTAGTTGATGTCCAACATACGCAGAATATTTCATTTTCATATTTTGCCAATGTGCTCAACTCTTTTCATTTCTCTTTTCCATGTAACGAGATACTGTATGTGAATCAAGTGTATGGTTTTGTACCTAAATTAAGAATGTGTAAGAATCGGTATCGAAAGTAGCATTTATATAATTTTTATGTGCAATCTTTTTGTTTGAACACGGTTTACTGCTATATTGTAGAAATTCCATTTAAACGTGTTGAATATGTTGCTAAATGCACAGCTTTGATAAAAAAAAAGTAACCGTTTTGCCTGTTTATGTACCAGTGTTTCATCTGGTGTACTTAGCTTTTTTTTATTTGGTTTCCATTTTGGCCCATTCTTTGGTTTACAAAAAAATGGTCATGAATGATTCACAAAATCCACGGTTCAGTCTTTTTATTGTTTATTTTATTATTTTTTTCAACAGTCCAGAAAAAAAACATTGGCATGTGACAACCTGGTTTAAAAGCTGGCTGTAAAAGCTGTGACAGCCTAGGTGTAAAAGCTGGCTGTGATTTCAAAATGCTTTTCATTAATTAGTCAAAGAACAATCTAAATTGTTTGCCTTAAGTCTTGACAGAACCATAAGTAGTCATTCACTGCCAATTCATAGCTAAACAAGCAAGCTTTTTTAATGCTAAAATGTAGTTTTAATGCCATCTCTAAGACCTTCTTGTGGATGTTCATCACTTTAAGCTTAAACTAATATGTTTGGGCTTTAATGTGTTGCTGAAACTTTACCAGGCTAAAGTGACATGTTACATTCCTAAAAATATTTCTGTTTGGCCCTGATAAAACTGCTCTCTTTTAATTATCTGGTTTCATAACAATTTATGCGGTATCAATCTGCAAGATTATAATGACTCTGGATGTTTTTATTCTAAATTTGCTTTATTTCGATGTATCTAGATTTTTCTAATGCAGTTAGCCATTATGTTTAAAAATGGGGTAGCTAGTTTTTGTTATTTGCTATTATTTCAATGTCTTTCATATCTCGATTAGTCTCTTTTTAGGTGCAGGATTCAAAAAAGGTCAGAGGATTGAATTCATTAAATTGTGAACGCAAGTATTAAATCTAAACCCTAGATATTATTTTCAAAATCTTGTTCTATTACAGTCCTGTGGAAAAAAACTACTCCACATCAGTTTACAAGGCTTAATACAATTGATAAACACAAAAATGAAGGGCATATATCTTATAACCTTAGTTTGTCTTAGCCAGTCTTATAAAGTGAAAGTGACGAAGCAGCCCCGAAAGAAGGTCACAAGGTGTTATACAAACACACATTGTATAATTGTTTCCCTTACACACGCGGCTGCTGAACATACAGTACAGACCAAAGGTTTGGACACACCTTCTCATTCAAATAATTTTCTTTATTTTCATGACTATGAATATTGTAGCTTCACACTGAAGGCATCAAAACTATGAATTAACACATGTGGAATTATATACTGAACAAAAAAGTGTGAAACAACTGAAAATATGTCTTATATTTTAGGTTCTTCAAAGTAGCCACCTTTTGCTTTGATTACTGCTCCGCACACTCTTGGCATTGTGTTTATGAGTTTCAAGAGATAGTCACCTGAAATGGTTTACACTTTAGACCAGTGGAAATCTGTGCTTTGGTCTGATGAGTCCAAGTTTGAGATCTTTGGTTCCAACCACTGTGTCTTTGAAGAAGAGGTGAACGGATGGACTCTACATGCCTGGTTCCCACCATGATGCATGGAGGAGGTGTGATGGTGTGGGGGTGCTTTGCTGGTGACACTGTTGGGGATTTATTCAAAATTGAAGGCATACTGAACCAGCATGGCTACCACAGCATCTTGCAGCGGCATGCTATTCCATCCGTTTTGCGTTTAGTTGGACCATCATTTATTTTTCAACAGGACAATGACTCCAAACACACCTCCAGGCTGTTTAAGGGCTATTTGACCAAGCAGGAGAGTGATGGGGTGCTGCGCCAGATGACCTGGCCTCCACAGTCACCGGACTTGAACCTAATCAAGATGGTTTTGGGTGACCTGAACTGCAGAGTGAAGGCAAAAGGGCCAACAAGTGCAAGCATCTCTGGGAACTGCTTCAAGACTGTTGGAAAACCATTTCAGGTGACTACCTCTTGAAGCTCATCAACAGAATGCCAAGAGTGTGCGGAGCAGTAATCAAAGCAAAAGGTGGCTACTTTGAAGAACCTAAAATATAAGACATATTTTCAGTTGTTTCACACTTTTTTGTTCAGTATATAATTCCACATGTGTTAATTCATAGTTTTGATACCTTCAGTGGGAAGCTACAATATTCATAGTCATGAAAATAAAGAAAACTCTTTGAATGAGAAGGTGTGTCCAAACTTTTAGTCTGTACTGTATATGGAAATGAAAACATCATACATACCATTTGGCTAAATTGTCCCAAAAAGCCTTTTTCCGCCTGGCACATTGCCCACTAAAACAGCTGTATCTTGTCTATTTCGGTATACACTGCACCTATGTTTGATCAGCTTGCTCTTTTCTTAATATAAATGCCACCCATCTGATAGACCAACCACTGGCTTTAGTGTATCTTTCTTTAAGGATATTATGCAACAGTTCAGTATGAATCATATAAATTTTGATCTGTAGTTTCATTTGTGGTTTTCTGTTATTGTCCAGAATGTTTTTGTGTTACATTTGTAAAAACTTGAGATACTTCTGCAGTTTTTTAAGTTTCTTTTTCGGGTCTTTTAGAAATAAAATGCATGCAGTAATTTTATGTTTCTCCCAAAGCATAGAGTAAGCATAGCATATGCTGTATGCTTATCTGAGACCTGATCGATGATCAACTTTGTAGTTGTGTCTTTAGAGCTTAGGCCGCATGTCTTGGAAACTTGGGAGAAGAGAGGGGCTGAGCTGTCCACCGATCACCACCTGGTGGTGAGTTGGATCTGGTGGAAGAGGAGGAAGCTGGACAGACTTGGCAGGCCCAAGCGTATAGTGAGTCTGCTCGGAACCTCTGGAGAAGCCCTCAGCCAGGGGTGTATTCAACTCCCACCTCTGGGAGACCTTTGACCAGATTTCGGGGGAGGCCATGGAGACACACATGTTCTATTGTCGATGCTGCCACCCATAGCTGTGGCCGTAAGGTCTGTCCCCTTACTGTGCCCCAACCTGGTGACAGTAAGGTATACGGTCAAGCAGAAGGGGGAGTCCTTTCGGCTTTTCTTGGCTTGTGGCTTCATAGTCCAAAAGGTACTGTCCCTGACTACCACGCAGTGTTGAAGAGGCGTGTCAGCCACAACAGCTCCACAACATCCAGAGACATTTAGTTTGATACACAGTCAATCATAGGGGGCGCTATAGGCACCAAAAGCTTATATCTGCATAACAGATTGATGGATTGACACGCAACTTGGTACATAAGCTCAAGACCTTGGCCTGAGGACATACTTTTAATATGATTAAGAAGTGGGTGTGGCTTATATGGTATCTCACATTTGACCTTTGAACTGAGTGAATTTGAAACACTTTGTCGGGGAACTCACAGATCATATGCAGAATTGTGCTCCCTAGGTACATAAAAAACGTTCACCACTAGATGACCCTGTTATAAAATACGTTTTGGTGATTATCTCTGACACTGCTGCTTGCAGAGACTAAATCTCTAATCTTGAACTTACTTTGAGTCACTCTAAATCATAAGTTTTGAAAACAAAAATCATAGAGTTATGCTAATTAGCAACAATGTTGCATAATATTTTTGTTAACGTCTCCTTTCGGGCCGAGGCCAATCAAAGCGAAACTGGGCCTGGTGAGACTGCGGATGTGGCCAATAAAACTATTTGAAATGGATTTCAAAAATGTTTTTCAGTTTGTAAGTTAAACACGAACAAACTTTGTTGAAGCAAAAAAAAAGTTTTTTTGGCCCAACTTGAAATTAGATTAAGATGTACGAATAAAGTGTTGTGGTTGAGAAACATTAGGCATATACTTCATATTAAAGATGTTCTTGCTGAATATTTAGAGATTTTTCTGAAAAACTATTTTATGTGAATTTTTCAATTTTGGTCATCATTACTAATATCACTGAAATGATAGTTATCAATTGTTTTTATTTGATTTGATAATTAAAATTAAGGACATCATAAACAATGTATATCATTTCACATATAGATATGGTGATCTAAAAATATTTAGGGGATTTTATGAATTACCTAGTATTTTTTATAATTTTTGAATTTGGTATTTGGGTTGAAAAGGTAATTTATGCAGGCACTTGAAAAAACACTCATTGTTCCTTCTACGGTCATCTGAGAATAATTTGGAAATTTTACGATGAAATTTGGATTTTTAATCCATATATTTCAATTCTGGTAATGATAGTCTTGTATAAACTTCATTTTTTGTTGAACAACTAAGCATACATGGACATTCTAAACATTGAATATTATTGCAGACTTGGTTAATTGAGAAAATCTTGGTAATTTTATGACAAACTATGTTTTTAAGGAATTTTTTTAATTGGTCAAGTACTTTAAACGATGGTGAACCGTTGTTTGTGGATAAAGCACTAAATCCAGGAACTTGAATAAACACTGGTATTGTTTCTTCTACAGTCATGGTCATCTGAGAATATTTGGGAAATTTCTGGATGAAATATGGATTTCAAAAGAATTTCTTATTTTGGGCCATTATATAATGCATAAATAACGATTTATAATTTTTTTGTTGAAAACTCATTACATGCAGTAATTGGCAGGGCTAATTGAGAATATTTTGGTCATTTTATGACAAACTATGTATTTTTAAGGAATTTTTTTAATTACCAATGAATATAGAAATGATGGTTCACCGTTTTTTGTTTGGATAAAGCACTAAATCTAGGAATGGAATAAACACTCATATTGTTCCTTCTACAGTCACGGTCATCTGAAAATATTTGGGGGAATTTATGATGTAATATGGTTTTTTTTAATTGTTTATTTTTGTGCCATAATTGGCTTGTGTTATCTAAACAACACTTTATAATTTTTTTTGTTGAGTAACCTAGGGACATTCTAAACAATGCATATTATTGCCATTATAAACACGGATAATTGAGAATATTTTGAAAATTATGAAGCTCAGTGATTTTATGAAATTTGCACAAATTGCTCTGTTCACTCTCAAAGTGGGAATTAATATTTTTCTTTTGAAAACATATTTGGTCTAAGGACATGGGACTTTTATATTGTACTTCTGTCATGAAATGCTTTCTCTAGCAACATTTTAGGAATTTATAGAGACACTGGATTCTCCATGATTTTGTTCGTTCGTTCGTGGTCTTCCGCTTATCCAGGACCGGGTCGCGGGGGCAGCAGACTCAGCAGAGACGCCCAGACGTCCCTCTCTCCAGACACCTCCTCCAGCTCCTCCAGGGGGAGCCCAAGGCGTTCCCAGGCCAGCCGAGAGAAATAGTCCCTCCAGCGTGTCCTGGGCCGTCCCCTGGGCCTCCTCCCGGTGGGACGTGCCTGGAACACCTCCCGAGGAAGGCGTCCAGGAGGCATCCGGTATAGATGCCCGAGCCACCTCAACTGGCTCCTCTCAATGTGGAGGAGCAGCGTCTCTACTCCGAGCTCCTCCCGGATGGCCGAGCTCCTCACCCTATCTCTAAGGGAGTGCCCGGCCACCCTACGGAGGAAGCTCATTTCAGCCGCTTGTATCCGTGATCTCGTTCTTTCGGTCATGACCCAAAGTTCATGGCCATAGGTGAGGGTAGGAACGTAGACCGACCAGTAAATTGAGAGCTTTGCTTTTCGGCTCAGCTCTCTCTTCACCACAATGGACCGGCACAGCGCCCCCATTACTGTGGCAGCTGCACCGATCCGTCTGTCGATCTCCCGCTCCATTCTTCCCTCACTCGTGAACAAGACCCCGAGATACTTAAACTCCTCCACTTGAGGCAGGAACTCCCCTCCAACCTGAAGAGGACAAGCCACCATTTTCCGGTCGAGTACCATGGCCTCGGACTTGGAGGAGCTGATCCTCATCCCAGCCGCTTCACACTCGGCTGCGAACCGCCACAGCGCATGCTGTAGGTCTTGGCTAGAGGGGGCCAGCAGGACCACGTCATCCGCAAAACGAAGAGACGAAATCCACTGGTCCCCAAACCAGACCCCCTCCGGCCCTTGGCTGCGTCTAGAAATCCTGTCCATAAAAGTTATGAACAGGACCGGCGACAAAGGGCAGCCCTGCAGGAGTCCAACATGCACTGGGAACAGGTCCGACTTAGTGCCGGCAATGCGGACCAAACTCCTGCTCCGCTCGTACAGGGACCGGATGGCCCCTAATAAAGGGCCCCCAATTCCATACTCCTGGAGCACCCCCCACAGGGCATCACGAGGGACACAGTCGAATGCCTTCTCCAGGTCCACAAAACACATGTGAACCGGTTGGGCAAACTCCCATGAACCCTCGAGCACCCTGTAGAGGGTATAGAGCTGGTCCAGTGTTCCACGGCTGGGACGAAAACCACACTGTTCCTCCTGAAGCCGAGGTTCGACTATCGGTCGGACTCTCCTCTCCAATACCCTGGCGTAGGCCTTACCAGGGAGGCTGAGGAGTGTGATCCCCCTGTAGTTGGAACACACCCTCCGGTCCCCCTTCTTATAAAGGGGGACCACCACCCCAGTCTGCCAGTCCAGAGGCACTGTCCCCGACCGCCACGCAATGTTGAAGAGGCGTGTCAACCATGACAGCCCTACAACATCCAGACACTTGAGGTACTCAGGGCGGATCTCATCCACCCCCGAAGCCTTGCCACCGCGGAGCTTTTTAACCACCTCGGTGACTTCAGCCTGGGTGATGAAAGAGTCCAACCCCGAGTCCCCAGCCTCTGTTTCCACCACGGAATGCGTGATGGCAGGATTGAGGAGATCCTCGAAGTACTCCTTCCACCGCCCGATAATGTCCTCAGTCGAGGTCAGCAGTCTCCCGCCCCCACTATAAACAGTGTTGGCAAAACACTGCTTCCCCCTCCCGAGGCGCCGGACGGTTTGCCAGAATCGCTTCGAGGCCAACCGGTAGTCCTTCTCCATGGCCTCACCGAACTCTTCCCAGGCCCGAGTTTTTGCCTCTGCCACAGCCCGGGCCGCAGCACGCTTGGCCTCACGGTACCCGTCAGCCGCCTCAGGAGTCCCACAAGCCAACCACAGCCGATAGGACTCCTTCTTCAGCTTAACTGCATCCCTTACTGCCGGTGTCCACCACCGGGTTCTGGGATTGCCGCCACGACAGGCACCGCAGACCTTACGGCCGCAGCTATGGGCAGCAGCATCGACAATAGATGCAGAGAACATGGTCCACTTGGACTCTATGTCTCCAACATCCCCCGTGATCTGGTCGAAGCTCTCCCGGAGGTGGGAGTTGAATACATCCCTGGCCGAGGGCTCCGCCAGGCGTTCCCAGCAGACCCTCACTATGCGCTTGGGCCTGCCGAGTCTGTCCGGCTTTCTCCTCCTCCAGCGGATCCAACTCACCACCAGGTGATGATCAGTGGACAGCTCAGCCCCTCTCTTCACCCGAGTATCCAAAACACGCGGCCGAAGGTCTGATGATACGACAACAAAGTCGATCATCGACCTCCTGCCTAGGGTGTCCTGGTGCCAAGTGCACTGATGGACACCCTTATGTTTGAACATGGTGTTCGTTATGGACAATCCGTGACTAGCACAGAAGTCCAATAACAAAATACCACTCAGATTCAGATCGGGGAGGCCATTCCTCCCGATCACGCCTCTCCAGGTGTCACTGTCGTTCCCCACGTGGGCGTTGAAGTCCCCCAGCAGAATAATGGAGTCCCCGGGAGGGGCACTATCCAGCACCCCCGACAGGGACGCCAAGAAGGCAGGGTACTCTGCACTACCACTCGGCCCGTAGGCTGAAATGATAGACAGAGACCTCTCCCCAACCCGAAGGCACAGGGATACAACCCTCTCATCCACTGGGGTAAACCCCAACACGAGACGGCTGAGCTGGGGGGCAACAAGCAAACCCACACCAGCCCGCCGCCTCTCCCCGTGGGCCACTCCAGAGTAGAAGAGAGTCCAACCCCTCTCAAGGAGATGGGTTCCAGAGCCCACGCTGTGCGTGGAGGCGAGCCCGACTATTTCTAGTCGATATCTCTCGACCTCGATTTTGTTTTGAAGTTTTTCTGAAACGGTATAAATTAGCCACAATGCAATGTAAGGGCTAAGCCTGTGAGATCTGGGTGCTTCTGCAAGCAATTCTAACCAGACCCTATGGAAAATGTAGTTATATTAAAGGATGATACTTCCTCTGTTGTTATAGCAGGTGATATATAAATAAGTACTTTGTGTTGACCAGTTCCTGATATAGGAAAAAACTGAGTTTTTAGATGTTTTTATTACAAACACAAAAAGGTCCAAAAACAATAAAAACAACAACTTTTTTTTTATTGTTATTGAAAGTGAATATTGTCTGTGTTTACAGGTTTTACAACTGAGGGCCTTTATCGTGTCTGTGGAAACAAGACAGACCAAGATAACCTTCAGAAACAATTTGATCAAGGTAAACTTTGACCTGCCTGAATATATGCTCATAGCTAAACCTCCTTTGGACATGCTTTAAGTGACTAATACATCTATGACAAAACAACTTACATACTGAACATAATTCTAATGTACGCTTACATAAACTAGGCTGTTTGAGAACTCAAGAAAATATGTACAGTGCATATAAGATGTGTGCAACTAATACAACATACAAAAAAAGTACAACTTCAGCAGACACATATTAAATCAGAGTACACCATGGTTGGGAGAACTGCCAAGGAGGCTGTTAGCAAATGGATTTGTAGAACAAAAGTGGCTCCTGAGGTGGAATACGAAACGTATCAATGAAGTAAAAACAGACATAAAAGAATGTAAGTAAAGTGTATAATTCTTTTCTCCGATTACCAGTCAAACAGTGGCTTTCAGAAATTCACATCTATTGTGATTGTGAAAAGCTCATGTTAAGATGGACTTTGCCTTAAAAAATGTTTTTAATGTGTTTTACTTAAAACCACTCCTTGGTCTAGAGCTGTTTTGCTAAACAGACAGTTGCTTCATCCGTACTTTACCATCTCTGACACTGAACACTTGGTAACTCTTGCTTGCATGTTTACATTTCTAATGGTGTCCTAATGCTCCCTTTTGCCCACCTGGTTCTGTCAGAAGCCTCTAGATTTATCCACCTTGGGTGAGAAAGAGGGCTGAATGATGTGTTAGACAGGCTTAGAGAAAGTGAGTTTCCAGGGAATTAGATACAGGGGGAAATGGTTGCTATGGAAATTTATACTTAATAGTCACTATAGTCATTTCAGACATTGCACATGGAAAAACTCACAATATATTACATAAACAAGATATATCACAAAGCCCTAGTTTAAAGAATATATGACTCAAGCATATACAGGACCAAAGTCATTGATAAACCTTAATTTTGTCTCATGATGTTTGCATGTGGAGAATTTTGCTGAAGTAACCATCCAGCTTGTTTCCTATTTGGATATGACAATTCTTTGCAGTTCATTTGAGCTGTGTACTAAAACAGAACTGCTGCTCCAAAAAAATGCAGTTTTATAGTTTGAATCTTTTTTAATCTTTTGGACATCTATCCTGAAAATTTAGATGGTTATGTTATGGAGACTTAAATCCTGATTGAGTGGGCCACATCTGCAGCATTGAATATTCTGTCTCTGTTACTGCTCTTTCACAGTAAATTTCATTGTAAAAAGTGGGAAAACATATTTTGATAGGGAAAACACAGGTAGCTTTGGTCACATTTATTCACATATTTATTCACATTTATTCTTTATGTATTGTATTCTGTATAAGACAAAAAAACAGCATAGGATACTTTGAGTTGTTTATGGATTTAATATTTTCGTTTAAGGTATCTTGACTAGAATAAAATACCACATACCACAATACCACATTTATGCTCCTGGAATCCAAAAAGTGCATTTATTCCATTATACAGTACTGTTTGGATGTTGAGAAGTTTCTTTTAAAAAATGCAAACTGGAGAAGTTGACCTTTATCCTTACGTGGTTTATCAGATCAATTTTATAAGGAAATCTTGACCAACTTTGACCTAAACAACAAAAGCAAACTACATCTTTGAATGCATCCCTAGAGATCTCCCAGCAATTAAAATATTCTTCCATGTGAACACACATTTTAATGCGTGGTGCAAAAGGGGCTGAGAGAGTAAAATGTCATGAGGCAATTTATAGTCCTGAGTTTGAGCCTAATACAGGTCCTTCTCAAAATATTAGCATATTGTGATAAAGTTCATTATTTTCCATAATGTCATGATGAAAATTTAACATTCATATATTTTAGATTCATTGCACACTAACTGAAATATTTCAGGTCTTTTATTGTCTTAATACGGATGATTTTGGCATACAGCTCATGAAAACCCAAAATTCCTATCTCACAAAATTAGCATATCATTAAAAGGGTCTCTAAACGAGCTATGAACCTAATCATCTGAATCAACGAGTTAACTCTAAACACCTGCAAAAGATTCCTGAGGCCTTTAAAACTCCCAGCCTGGTTCATCACTCAAAACCCCAATCATGGGTAAGACTGCCGACCTGACTGCTGTCCAGAAGGCCACTATTGACACCCTCAAGCAAGAGGGTAAGACACAGAAAGACATTTCTGAACGAATAGGCTGTTCCCAGAGTGCTGTATCAAGGCACCTCAGTGGGAAGTCTGTGGGAAGGAAAAAGTGTGGCAGAAAACGCTGCACAACGAGAAGAGGTGACCGGACCCTGAGGAAGATTGTGGAGAAGGGCCGATTCCAGACCTTGGGGGACCTGCGGAAGCAGTGGACTGAGTCTGGAGTAGAAACATCCAGAGCCACCGTGCACAGGCGTGTGCAGGAAATGGGCTACAGGTGCCGCATTCCCCAGGTCAAGCCACTTTTGAACCAGAAACAGCGGCAGAAGCGCCTGACCTGGGCTACAGAGAAGCAGCACTGGACTGTTGCTCAGTGGTCCAAAGTACTTTTTTCGGATGAAAGCAAATTCTGCATGTCATTCGGAAATCAAGGTGCCAGAGTCTGGAGGAAGACTGGGGAGAAGGAAATGCCAAAATGCCAGAAGTCCAGTGTCAAGTACCCACAGTCAGTGATGGTCTGGGGTGCCGTGTCAGCTGCTGGTGTTGGTCCACTGTGTTTTATCAAGGGCAGGGTCAATGCAGCTAGCTATCAGGAGATTTTGGAGCACTTCATGCTTCCATCTGCTGAAAAGCTTTATGGAGATGAAGATTTCATTTTTCAGCACGACCTGGCACCTGCTCACAGTGCCAAAACCACTGGTAAATGGTTTACTGACCATGGTATCACTGTGCTCAATTGGCCTGCCAACTCTCCTGACCTGAACCCCATAGAGAATCTGTGGGATATTGTGAAGAGAACGTTGAGAGACTCAAGACCCAACATTCTGGATGAGCTAAAGGCCGCTATCGAAGCATCCTGGGCCTCCATAAGACCTCAGCAGTGCCACAGGCTGATTGCCTCCATGCCACGCCGCATTGAAGCAGTCATTTCTGCAAAAGGATTCCCGACCAAGTATTGAGTGCATAACTGTACATGATTATTTGAAGGTTGACGTTTTTTGTATTAAAAACACTTTTCTTTTATTGGTCGGATGAAATATGCTAATTTTGTGAGATAGGAATTTTGGGTTTTCATGAGCTGTATGCCAAAATCATCCGTATTAAGACAATAAAATACCTGAAATATTTCAGTTAGTGTGCAATGAATCTAAAATATATGAATGTTAAATTTTCATCATGACATTATGGAAAATAATGAACTTTATCACAATATGCTAATATTTTGAGAAGGACCTGTATATCAAAGGTTTTACTGGGCAGGGTAGTTTTCCATATTGTGTTGCAAAGAATAAACCAAATCCAGTGAAACAAACTTCATAAGTCCGTTGACCTTGTGAATCTGCTTCTGAGTCATGTTTTTTCTTGTGCAGATCACAGCATTGACTTTAAAGAGATGGATGTCGCAGTGAATGCTGTTGCTGGAGCGTTGAAGGCATTTTTCGCTGACCTGCCTGACCCATTGATCCCCTATGCCTTGCACCCAGAGCTGGTGGAAGCTGCAAGTAAGAAAGATGAATGATCCATTAGTGCATCAAAATTTCAGAAAGTCGCTGGCTTAGTACAAAGTTTAGCTATACAAAAGATAGAAATTAAAACCTTTGAGACCTAAGGGTAATTCATTTTTATTAAATGTTTCAAGTTTAATATAAACAGAAAAACATCTTATCGCTTATTTGCTCTGTTTGGGGTTGCCTTGGCAAAAACTGTGAAATCCAGCACACGTTAGACTAGCCCAAAACTATCCCTGAAACAATGTGAAAATTTGTCATTAATGTTTCACTTTTCTTTCCTATAGAAAGTACTACTTGATCAGTGCTTCTGTGTTCTCTTTGTGTCTCTGCTCTGTCCTTTCAAACCCACAGTCGGTCGTGGCAGATGGCCGCTCACACTGAGCCTGGTTCTGCTGGAGGTTTCTTCCTGTTTAAAAGGGAGTTTTTCCTCTCCACTGTCGCTACATGCATGCTCAGTATGAGGGATTGCTGCAAAGTCAACGCCAGTGACTGTCCACTGTCTCTACATGCTCATCCAGGAGGAGTGAATGTTGCAAGTCACTGAGTCGATGCAGTTTGCTGGGTTTACTTAAATAGAAAACTTTTTAACTAATTTGAATAATAAACTGAATCCGACTGCACTGTTTGATAGTTAGGATTAATTGGAATGTATGTACCTGACTTGAAATCTATATGATTCGATTGCATTGACTCTGTAAAGAGCCTTGAGACGACGTGTTGTGAATTGGCGCTTTATAAACGAAACTGAATTGAAAAGCTTGCTCTGAATATTTTTTGCTGATATACATGATGAGGTGTAAAAACCAAATTTAAAGATTGTACTTATACCTTTATGTTAATGCCACGCGTACAGTGTGGTATGGAGGCTAGCGGAGGCTTGTCAAGTACATTTCTCTAGCACGTTTATCCGCATAGCTTTCATTACAAAACTGACTGTAACAAATGGCAACTGCTTTCCAGATCCCTGTACAGGTACTAAATGGGAGCATGACATTAGCAAGTGGCTGAATATTCAGTGGCCTGATATTTACACTTAGTTGATGGATAAATCTAGCATCTACACAAGAGAAAATAAGATACGACCCTGCCTTGGAGTCTGAGAGAGCCTGGAGAGTTTAAGATTGGCTAGATTTTAGCAAAATGATCAGCTGTGTTCTAAGCAACAACTACTTCCACCACAACTGTGCAAAAATCAAAAGGAAGCCAGCAACATGGTTGTGTGGGGAACACTAGAGAGTTGAGCCCTAAATGGCAAATGCAATGAGAGTTTAAATATGGTGAGGTAATAAGTGTTATTTTAATTACTGTTCTGTTGTGGACTTACCTGGCTGTTTTAGATGGGCTGTCATTTGCCTTTATATTTGGTAAATATTTATCAACTTAATTCAGTTTATTTATGTAGCGCCAATTCACATCATGTCGTCTCAAAGCACTGTACAAAGTCAATACAATCAAATCAAATCATATAGATTCCAAATATACATACATTCCAATTGATCCTAGTTATCAAACAGTGCAGTCAAATTCAGTTTATTATTCAAATTGGTTAAAAAGTTTTCTGGGAAAACCCAGCAGATTGCATCAAGTCAGTGACTTGCAGCATTCACTCCTCCTGGATAAGGATGTAGCTACAAGGGAACAAAAAGTTGGGGATATTCAGCTTTCATGTGAAATTTCAGGATGAACCTAAAATGCACTATAACCTTTACATTTGAACTTAATGTGACCTTCTCTAAACGTTTGATGCACAGGTCTGACTGTTTAGTGTTCTAGTATTTTTGGAACAACTTGCTGTTCTCCAACAAGCAGCTTAAAGGGAACCTATTATGTAAAATACATTTTTCTTTACCTCCATTTGGGTCTCTAATGCTTCTACAAACAGTCCTAACACAAAAAACAAAACACTCAGCTGTTTTTTGCATATAAATAAATGTTTTATTTTTTCTAGAAAATGTTTAGTTTCAGAAGCTGTGTAATTGTGGCATCACAATTACACTGGCACCCAGCAAAGTAAGCTGAGTCCCAACCCTGACCAGCAACTGAGGCGGGCCCCACCCACTTGATTTTCAGTAGAGGATCACATCTCACTGGCTGGTTTTACCTTACATGTGCTTTATGGCTACCCTCAAAGGCAGATGTTCGGTTGTTGGCTGCAAAGACTCACATGTGTCCATGCACATTCTCCCACTGTCGGATAACAGAGATTTGTGGTTTTATTTTGTTTTTGAGGGCAATATTCCAGTTTCATTGTCGAAGACAGTACTACTTCACCACGGACTGCTTTAAGAACTCACATCAGTACATGTTAGGATTTGCAGAACTTAATTGGGCGTACTCTGAGCAGTGCAGACTCACTGCACTGCTCAGTGCACTGTCTGCAGCTTAATAATGGAGTGTACCAATTTTCTGGCAGAACTAATTTGCCGTGTAGCTTTGAAAAACAAAAAGAAAAGAAGGTGATGTTAAAGGCCTTAAACCACACTAGGGACGAAGAAGAGGAATGCACCTCTCAGTGTGAGGCAGAGTGGCAAAAAAGTGCTTACTGTTGTGTCTTATAAGTTTCGGTTTTGTTTTCCCGTTTATGAAGTGCTGGGCACGGCCAGATACAGCTAATTTGCATAAAATGACAGAGCCCTAAAACAGCTCATTCTTAAAGGAGCTCAAAACACCTAACAATTGATCAATGGTACCTCGCCATTCAAAATTTTTAAACAGGATGTTCTCATATGTAAGGGGCCACTGAGCTTAGTGTCACAGCTGGTTGCAACAGAGATACAGAGAGACTGGATGAGTCACAGAAAGGCATAAAAGTGGACGTACTTTGACCACATCCCACAATGATGACCGCTCTATTGTGAACAGTTCCTTGCAGAACTGGGTGATGAATACCACTCAACTCCAGGCACATTACGGGGTGTGAGAGGCACCCAAATGTCACAGCAGACCATTCAAAACTTGTTCACATCAGCGTAGTTGCCCTGATCACATTTTCAGGCACAGGAATCATGGTCTTGCAGGGAGCATTTACTGCTGTTCAATGCATGCTGAGCAGTAATGATGGCCAGCAATAAGTTTGGAGACATCAAGGAAATAGTGCCATACATCAGTGTGGGCAGGTGGTTCTACTCAGTACAGAACTTCCCAAAACCTTGTTAGTGGTACAATGACAAGCTCATACTACCTTAATACCACCATTCAGTCATTGTGCCCCTGTATGAACACCACATTCCTAATGTCATCTTCATGGATGACTGCTGGAGACTGGGGTACCTTGAATGGAGTGACCTGCACTTTCTCCATACCTGAATCTCATAAAAAACCTATGGGATACCTGCCCTGAAAGGATACCCAACCTTTTGGGAGTTGTTTTTTTCCATAGGATTGATCTTTTCTGTTGTTCCTGGAGTATCGGTGGACCAAGCGCACCTGCCAGAGTCAGCCTAGCCTCTTGCAGGTGCTGGGTCCTTTTCCACTGCCAAGGAAGAGGCAATCACCAACACGGCTCTTCTTAATGCTAGATCTCTACCATTAAGAGACATTTTTTCTGAATGATGTGTTTTACTTCACGAGGATTTATACTTCATATTTCTTCACAAATGTTCAAAAACTTTTTGACTGAATATTAGGCTGCTGTTAGAAATGTTGAGACTAATTTTATTTCTAATTTAATGTCTGAGACCATAAGCAATATAAAATTTTTTTTTTTCTCTAAACTCTTTTGAATCTTTAAAATTCCTCTGGCATCACTACTTCTATTTCACTTCATGAAAGGTTTAAAAACTTTTTATTGATATAATCCATGCTGACAGGTTTTTACTGTGCACCGTCTCACCGTGCACCCTTGACTCTGCTATACATTAAGTACCCTGAGCCTTTTTAGATCATTTTCAACTTATGTCAGTCTCTCAGAATCTCAGAGATAGTCCAAAAGCTGAGGCCTTCAAGTTGTCCTAGTGACAATATTCCTCCCAGATTGTTAAAAGTGTTTTTTAGTGCTGTAGATGACTGACTTTTACATTTTGTTAAAATCTCTATTTCTTTAGGTTGTATTTTAGCTGCTTTTGAACATGCTGTCCTAAGAGGAGCAATTTGGATCCTACTGTTCTCTCACAGTTTAGGTTGATTTCCAAATTGCCCTTTATTTACTAACTTTTAGACCATGTGGTTTTTAATCAGCTACAAGAGCACCTATAGCTTCTTGATATTCATAAGAAGCTTCAGTCCAGCTTCAAGTCTTGTCACAGTACTGAAACTGCACGTCTTAGGGTGTGCAATGGTCCACTTTTAACTGCCGATTCTAGCGAATCACCTGTTTTTATTCTTATTTTATTTTTTTTCCCAATATTTCATTTATTAAATCCTTCAAAAGGTACAGAGTCAAACAAATAGCATCATGAACTAAAATAGTACATATCTGCAAGATGTCAATTACAGAAGGACTTGAAAAGAAGCACACTGCATCTTTTATGAGTGGTTTAAAATAAAGATCATCCCATCTGAGATGAGAAGGGCTCTCACACTTTCATATACCTCTAGCTGTCCATTTATCTTGTGGATCAGCCGTTCATATGCAACAGTTTCTGATAGAACTGTACATTTCAGTATAAGTGGGTTTGTTCTGCCCTTTCCAGTGCCTTAGTATGACCCCTCTGGCAGTGGTAAGTGTACTCAAGAAGACACAATGTAGGTGTCAAGATTAAATTAGCGGTTAAAGTTCTATTTATCTTTCCCATGACACTATGGACAGACTTGGGCTAGTGGGAAACATATGATGCATGTCTCCGAAACTTTATTTGCACCTCTACCAACCCAGGTGCCCTGTGGGGGGTGCTCCAGGAATGTGGAGGGGGGGCCCCTTATTAGGGGCCATCCAGTCTTTGTACAAGCGGAGCAGGAGTTTGGTACGCATTGCCGGCACTAAGTTGAACATGATCCCGGTGCATGTTGGACTCCGGCAGGGCTGCCCTGCCTATGAACAGGACCGGGCTCAACCGTCCTGTTCATAGCTTTTATAGACAAGATTTCTAGGCTTAGCCAAGCGCCAGAGCGGATTCGGCTTGGGGACCAGTGTCTTTTGTCTTTTCTTATTGCTGATGACGTGGTCCTGCTGGCCCCTTCTAGCCTGGACCTACAGCCTACAGCATGCGCTGGGCTGTTCGCAGCAGTGTGAGAAGCAGCTGGAATGAGGATCAGCCCCTCCAAATCCGAGGCCACGGTTCTCGACCAGAAAAGGGTGGCCTGTCCGCTTCAGGTTGGAGGGGAGTTCCTGCCTCAAGTGGAGGAGGTTAAGTATCTTGGGGTCTTGTTCACGATTGAGGGGAGAATGGAGCAGGAGATTGGCAGATGGATCGTTGCAACTGCCACAGTAATGGGGACGCTGTGCCTATCCGTTGTGGTGAAGAGAGAGCTGAGCTGAAAAGCGAAGCTCTCGATTTACCGGTCGGTCTACTTTCCTACCCTCACCTATTGCCATGAACTTTGGGTCTTGACCGAAAGAACGAGATCCTGGATACAAACGGCTGAAATACGCTTCCTCTGTTGAGTGGCCGGGCACTCCCTTTGGGATTGGGTGAGGGGCTCGGCCATCCGGGAGGGGCTTGGAGTAGAGCCGCTGCTCCTCAACATCGAGAGGAGCCAGATGGGGTGGCTCAACCATCTATACTGGATGCCTCCCTCGGGAGGTGTTCCAGGCACGTCCCACTGGGAGGAGGCCCAGGGGACGGCTCAGGAAACGCTGGAGGAACTATGTCTATCGGCTGGCCTGGGAACGTAAACAGTAAACATACAGTTTATTAATTGTCTTAGGTTTTTGTTATTAACTTAGCAAAACCAGTACAAACAGTAGTATCCGCAAAGCTACATAATTTTCATCTATACCTGGAAAACTAAATAAAAGTTTGAGGGCTTTTATAATCCTCAAAATCTTCGTTTTAAATGTGGTCTCAGACATTTTAGTATATTGTTACTAAGGCAAAACAATATTGCAAGGGAAAATTTGTGACAAGCCGTGGCAAAACCAGGAACAAGTCTACTCGGGGTCATTTTGTTGTTGTTATTTACCTGAAAGAGTGGAGTCTAAGCTGTCCAATGATGTCAAACTTGTGGATATCAAAAAAGAATTGAAGAAGATATGACCATTTGAATGTTGGCACTCTCCAAAGTTCTTTAAGGAGAAACAGGCTTTAAAGTTTTGTTAGAATCACCCTGGAGGCTGGACGGTAACAAAAGCTGTTAATAACTGTATAGCTTGCTGCAACACCTCAGAAGCTCCAATGACTGCTCATCAAACTCACAGCGCTATTTTTCTATGTAAAGATAATACACAGCACTGCATTACAATATTTTTGTGCATTTCCCAAACCTCTTTACTGTCCAAACCATAACAACCAAATATAATGGTAACACACAAGAAAAACTAAGTCATCCTCGTCTTGAGTTAACGTCAACTGAAAACTATGAATATTCTCCAAAGTTATGCAGTCACTATGCAATCTCCTTCTGATTCAGAATCTGAAGAGAGTCCGGCATCGGTCCTGGTGAACATGTACTCCCACGACGAAGCGCTGTAACTGCTGCGGTTCAGTACTTGGGAGATGCGTTCAGCTTGATTCATGTTAGAAACACATTCTTTTTCAAATAGCAGCTGCTTTAAGCAGCAATGTGCTTACCTTAACCACGCAGCTTGTTGGCCGACACCCATAACAAAAGCCAGCGCGGGAGCCAAACTCAGCAACTATATAAATATGCAGATATCGGGGCCGGCCGGCTGGGTTTTACACTGAAAACCGGCAGTTTAAACACAAAATTTACCATTTTAAAACCTCCGAAACCCTCATTTAAAGCACTGAGTGGTTACTTCATAACTTGCACATTTTGCAATAAATCAAAAATAAGTCTTTCCTCAGAAATGGATGGTTTTTCCTCTTCTTTCTTTGTTTGCGCTCTGCTGACTTGTTCCTACTTTTCTCATAGCGTGTCACATTTTGTTGCACAGCTGGACTGCATGTATTCGATGACAGCTGCTAAGGGTTGTCATGTACTGTGCATTTAACTAATACATTTGCTTCATAGAAGAGACTGAAGACAATTTTGTATGGTTCGGTTTTATTTTCTAAAATGATCTTATTGAAGCTGTTTTGCGTGAGTATTGTGTACAACAACCTGTGTCTGCACTCTGGCCATTGTATATATAATGGGGAGAACAAGTATTTGATACACTGCCGATTTTGCAGGTTTTCCCACTTGCAAAGGATGTAGAAGTCTTTTAATTTGTATCATTCTAGAATTGCGCCGCTCAAGGTGGCAGCAGGTTGAGTAGCTCTTTTACTTTTTTTTCTCACCTGGACAACAGACTGGAGTGGAGATGCAACTGTGAAGCCGTCTACAAGATGGACAGAACAGACTGTATTTCTTGAGGAAGCTTAGAAAGCTAAACATGTTATCTGTATAAAGCAAAACTGTCCACACACTAAATCAAACAAACTCCAACCTCTCCACAATGGCCAGAGGGTGTGTAATGCTATCGGCTATAAAATAGTAGACCTGCATAAGGCTGGGATGGGCTACAGGAAAATAGCCAAGCAACTTGGTCAGACGGCGACAACTGTTGGCGCACTTATAAGAAAATGGAAGAAGTTGTTGCCAGGCTCAAAGAAGACCATTAGTAACACACTACTACTAACACATGGATTAAAATCCTGCAGCGCACGCAAGGTCCCCCTGCTCAAGCCAGCGCATGTCCAGACCTGTCTGAAGTTTGCCAATGACCATCTGGGTGATCCAGCGACAGTCCCGAAACCTGAAGAATCAGCAGAAGATCTGTGTAAAGGAGTGATCCGAAATCCATGCTGCAGCATGTGCAAATCTCGTCAAGAACTACAGGAAACGTCCGATATCTGTAATTGCAAACAAAGGTTTCTGTACCGAATCTTAAGTTTTGTTTTTCTGATGTATCAAATACTTATGTCATGCAATAAAATGCAAATTCATTTTACTCAAAAACCACACAATGGATTTGTATGATAAAAATTAAAGACTTCTACATGCTTTGCAAGTGGGAAAACCTGCAAAATCAACAGTGTATCAAATACTTGTTCTCCCCACTATATACAGTACAGACCAAAGGTTTGGACACACCTTCTCATTCAAAGAGTTGCCTTTATTTTCATGACTGTGAATATTGTAGCTTTACACTGAAGGCATCAAAACTATGAATTAACACATGTGGAATTATATACTGAACAAAAAAGTGTGAAACAACTGAAAATATGTCTTATATTCTAGGTTCTTCAAAGTAGCCACCTTTTGCTTTAATTACTGCTACGCACACTCGGCATTCTGTTGATGAGCTTCAAGAGGTAGTCACCTGAAATGGTGTACACTTCACAGGTGTGCCCTGTCAGGTTTAATAAGTGGGATTTCAAGCCTTATAAATGGGGTTGGGATCATCAGTTGTGTTGTGCAGGAGGTGGATACAGTACACAGCTGATAGTCCTACTAAATAGACTGTTAGAATTTGTATTATGGGAAGAAAAAAACAACAGCTAAGTAAAGAAAAATGAGTGGCCATCATTACTTTAAGAAATGAAGGTCAGTCAGTCCACACGAGTGGGAAAACTTTGAAAGTGTCCTCAAGTGCATTCGCAAAAACCATCAAGCGCTACAAAGAAACTGGCTCACATGAAGACTGCCCCAGGAAAGGAAGACCACGAGTCACCTCTGCTGTGGACAATAAGTTCATCCGATAATTTCCGAGTCACTAGGCTCAGAAATTGCAGGTTAACAGCAGCTCAGATTAGAGAACAGGTCAATGCCACACAGAGTTCTAGCAGCAGACACATCTCTAGAACAACTGTTAAGAAGAGACTGTGTGAATCAGGCCTTCATGGTAAAATAGCTGCTAGGAAACCACTGCTGAGGACAGGCAACAAGCAGATGAGACTTGTTTGGGCTAAAGAACACAAGGAATGGACATTAGACCAGTGGGAATCTGTGTTTTGGTCTGATGAGTCCAAGTTTGAGATCTTTGGTTCCAACCACTGTCTTTGTGCGGCGCAGAAGAGGTGAATGGATGGACTCTACATGCCTGGTTCCCTCCATGAAGCATGGAGGAGGAGGTGTGATGGTGTGGGGGTGCTTTGCTGGTGACACTGTTGGGGATTTATTCGAAATTGAAGGCATACCGAACCAGCATAGCTACCCCAGCATCTTGCAGCGGCATGCTATTCCATCTGGTTTGCGTTTAGTTGGACCATCATTTATGTTTCAACAGGACAATGACCCCAAACACACCTCCAGGCTGTGTAAGGGCTATTTGACCAAGAAAGAGAGTGATGGGGTGCTGCACCAGATGACCTGGCCTCCACAGTCACCGGACCTGAACCCAATCGAGATGGTTTGGGGTGACCTGGACCGCAGAGTAAAGGCAAAAGGGCCAACAAGTGCTAAGCATCTCTGGGAACTCCTTCAAGACTGTTGGAAAACCATTTCAGGTGACTACCCCTTGAAGCTCATCAACAGAATGCCAAGAGTGTGCGGAGCAGTAATCAAAGCAAAAGGTGGCTACTTTGAAGAACCTAGAATATAAGACATATTTTCAGTTGTTTCACACTTTTTTGTTCAGTATATAATTCCACATGTGTTAATTCATAGTTTGGATGGCTTCAGTGTAAAGCTACAATATTCATAGTCATGAAAATAAAGAAAACTCTTTGAATGACAAGGTGTGTCCAAACCTTTGGTCTGTACTGTATATATTTAATTTCCAAAACAATACCAAAATGAACTGTGGCACAGGATGCACCTGCTTATTACTTCAGAGGGTTAGGTGTGATATCAAACATACATTTTAGTGTCTGAAATGTTTCACAGCAGACTTCCAAAGCTTGCCAGAGTGGAACATTGGTGTTTGGTAACGCAACAAGCTCTTGTTCACTCATCGCATGTAGGAGCAGAATCTCTGGAAATGGGATTTTTTTGATGAGCATAGATCATGTGGTCCAGTCCAAATCCTAGTCCTCATCAACCAGAAATTGCAAATATTAATAGAATTGGCCTATAAACTGGCTTAAAATAATTCATGCAGCCATCCTAACTCACAGTTAGTCTCTTAAGGTATTACCAATTTTACACAAGCCATTCATTTCTATGCAGTGTTCTAACATGATAGTAATGGCACATAACTCTCATTAAATCGGATAAAAAGAAAGAATGGCTTTGTAGACAATTTTTCTGCAAGTTGAAACATTTAAGTAAGCCAATGAATAATGCAGGAATAAATGTGTCTCCAACTTATGCTACATGGTACTCATTGATTGAAAATAAATACTTCACATCATAGCAATACTGACACAAGCTATCATGTGTGACACTTGTATTTAGACATCCAAACAATATCACCTTTTTTTTGAAAGTGCAAGTTTCTGGATTGCTGGATCATTCTGCAGCCAGCATTTTGGTGATGGTGCTAAATATCCAGAACTATTGCACCCGATTATTTATCTCCAGTTGTAGAATACCTATCAGATTTTCTGCAACTGAAAACAACTTATATTAAAGCAATAATAACTTTTAATAGAACAGAGCCAGCTTTTTTTATCAGCTTTTTGAGCTTTTTTAAGTCCCTGGCTCTGATGCTGCTACCCCAGCAGATGATGAGAGAAGAGATCACACTCTCCACAACAGACTTATAGAAGATATGCAGCATCTTGCTGCAAACACCAAAGGATCTAAGCTTCCTCAAGAAGTACAGTCTGCTCTGTCCCTTCTTGTAGAAGGCTTCACAGTTGCATCTCCACTCCAGTCTGTTGTCCAGGTGAACACCGAGGTATTTATGCTCCTCCACCACCTCCACTTCTTCTCCCATGATCGAAATAGTGTTTGACTTATTCCTGTTTCTCTTAAAATCTACAATCATCTCCATTGTTTTATTCACGTTCAAGATGAGATGATTGTTTGTACTCCATGCCACAAAGCGCTCCACCAGCTCCCTGTACTCAGCTTATTGTCTATATCTGATTCAAGATGACTCTTGCTGATGACAAGAGTCTGTGTTGTATTGGAAGTCTGAAGTGTAGAGAGTGAAAAGCAATGGTGAGAGCACAGTCCCCTGTGGTGCTTCTTTGCTGCTAACTACCTGGTTAGACTCACAAACTGTGATTTGTTTGTCAGATAGTCTTTGATCCAGGCAACTGTTGTGGCCTCCACCTGAGTTTTCTGTGGTTTCTGACAAAGCAAGTCAGGTAGGGTTGTGTTAAATGTTCTGGAGAAATCAAAGAACATGATCCTCACAGTGCTGCTGGCTTTGTCCAGATGACAGTAGGTTTGTTGAAGCAGGTGTATGATGGCATCTTCAACTTCAACTCCACAGCAATGAGCCTACTGTATGGGGTCCTGATGGTTCATTTTTTGCTTACTCAGGTGGGCCAACAGGAGTCTCTCTTGGACCTTCATAATGTTGGATGTTAGGGTAACAGGTGTCACTGAGGAGGGATGGGTGAGTTTTATTTGGTACCAGAACAAGACAGGAGGTCTTCCGCAACACTGGAACCTTCTTCTGGGCCAGGCTAAGGTTGAAGAGGTGCCTTCAGGACTCGGGTTGACACAATCTGGACGATCTGACACGATCGGGATCTGTTTGCATGTGGTTTTGTATATGCAAACCTTTTGAAGATCAGGCCCCAAATATTTATCTGTGTTTTATTCATGTGGACATCTATTTAATTATTATTATTTAATTATTAGTATTTCATAATATTTACTTTTTTCATTTTGAACACTTTGCCATTCCATATTAGACAAATGAGTTTACAAATGAAAGTCTGTCCCTGTCTCTCTATGCTTGCATTGCTAATATTCAGATATTTTACTGTGCTATTTTGCACAGAAGTTGAGCATTTCCGCCATTGTCCCTGTCTTCTAGGTTACTACGTGTCCTTTGACTGAAGACTTCAACTATCATCCAGTCCTCTCATCAAGAAAAATATAAAAGCAAATATCCTGATAAAATCAAACCTTTTCTTTTAATAGAGTCTTGGATTTTTTATGTTAACACGGTTTTGAGTTCTTTATGAAAAAACTTTGCTGGCTGTGAAGAATCGTACACCAATAATCCTTATGGACTATTCTTTCTTATTGCCATCAAATCACAACACAGCTAATTTTACCTGATTTCAACTGTTAGCTGATAAATAGGCTTTCCTGAACTTCAATCATCTGAATCATAACAGCAAAAAACTTTAAATGTCACACCTCTTTTTTGTTTTCCATTTTCATGTACTTCATGATCTGTAAAAAATTATCCTAGCAACAGGTTTTAATCTTACGTCAGCTTTAACATAAGGTTTCGCTGCAATAAGTCTGAGGTCTCCCAGACAAACCCAAAGTGAGCTTTTGTATTTTGTGTTCTGCTTCCTTCTTGATATTTTATTTGACACCTCCATATGCTCACATGCAGGACTTCAGCTTTGTTCCAAAGAACATAATATTAAGAAAGACTTGTGCATTTCACAAAGGCAAAGGGGTGGGGGATTCTATAGCTTCGGAATATCCAATATCCAGCTGTGTCGGACATTGGAACGGCACAAATGGACACATATCTTTAAAGATTTTTCTAAAGTTTTACGAAGAGCCCAGTTGAACAAACCTGTACATTCTGACAATCCTAGCCCAAGCAATACATGTATGTAGCTAATATGTTGCGCCATGTTTGTTGGATGTTACTAAAATACATAAACTTAATAAAAATAAATTAGATCTATTTTAATGGGCTACTTCATCAACATATTGATGCCAGGCTAAAACGTAGCAAACTTTCTTTGCCACATCTTTCTTACTCTCATACTCAAAAGTATTTTCCTCAATAACAAAATGTGAACTGAAGTAAAATAAGGATGAGTTTGGCAGATATTCAGTGGCAAAAAGAACCCAGATTTACGTTGATTTAAATAACAAACAACATCCTTCTCTTTAAATTTTGACCAGCTACAAAACCATTAAAAGTCTCGAAAGAAACATTTATTCTTCTCAAAAGTTGTCAGGTTATTACACGCAGGAGAAACTGAAGTTATGTTTCCCTACATGCAGTGCACAGTGCCAGAAGAGGCAATATGGCGATCTACTGTAGCGACACAAGCACACCCATTAGAAGGACAAACAAGCTCAACTAAGGGGCTCACCCTGGAGTTGCTTACGGTCATTCTATTGGCTGAAACGTTTGCTAGGAGATGATACCACTTTAATCTCAGAGAATTCGCAAGCAGGGAAGATAGACTTTTAAGTGCACTTTTGATCTGTGCAGATAGCAAGTTAGTGCAGGGAGGAGGAGGGACCAGGAGGAGAAAATATTTTTGAAGAGGCATTAAATTTGAGCGTGGAAACATACAGGTCCTTCTCAAAATATTAGCATATTGTGATAAAGTTCATTATTTTCCATAATGTAATGATGAACATTTAACCCCTAACCTAATCATCTGAATCAATGAGTTAACTCTAAACACCTGCAAAAGATTCCTGAGGCCTTTAAAACTCTCAGCCTGGTTCATCACTCAAAACCCCAATCATGGGTAAGACTGCCGACCTGACTGCTGTCCAGAAGGCCACTATTGACACCCTCAAGCAAGAGGGTAAGACACAGAAAGACATTTCTGAACGAATAGGCTGTTCCCAGAGTGCTGTATCAAGGCACCTCAGTGGGACGTCTGTGGGAGGGAAAAGGTGTGGCAGAAAACGCTGCACAACGAGAAGAGGTGACCGGACCCTGAGGAAGATTGTGGATAAGGGCCGATTCCAGACCTTGGGGGACCTGCGGAAGCAGTGGACTGAGTCTGGAGTAGAAACATCCAGAGCCACCGTGCACAGGCGTGTGCAGGAAATGGGCTACAGGTGCCGCATTCCCCACGTCAAGCCACTTTTGAACCAGAAACAGCGGCAGAAGCGCCTGACCTGGGCTACAGAGAAGCAGCACTGGACTGTTGCTCAGTGGTACAAAGTATTTTTTCGGATGAAAGCAAATTCTGCATGTCATTCGGAAATCAAGGTGCCAGAGTCTGGAGCAAGACTGGGGAGAAGGAAATGCCAAAATGCCAGAAGTCCAGTGTCAAGTACCCACAGTCAGTGATGGTCTGGGGTGCCGTGTCAGCTGCTGGTGTTGGTCCACTGTGTTTTATCAAGGGCAGGGTCAATGCAGCTAGCTATCATGAGATTTTGGAGCACTTCATGCTTCCATCTGCTGAAAAGCTTTATGGAGATTAAGATTTCATTTTTCAGCACGACCTGACACCTGCTCACAGTGCCAAAACCACTGGTAAATGGTTTACTGACCATGGTATCACTGTGCTCAATTGGCCTGCCAACTCTCCTGACCTGAACCCCATAGAGAATCTGTGGGATATTGTGAAGAGAACGTTGAGAGACTCAAGACCCAACACTCTGGATGAGCTAAAGGCTGCTATCGAAGCATCCTGGGCCTCCATAAGACCTCAGCAGTGCCACAGGCTGATTGCCTCCATGCCACGCCGCATTGAAGCAGTCATTTCTGCCAAAGGATTCCCGACCAAGTATTGAGTGCATAACTGTACATGATTATTTGAAGGTTAACGTTTTTTGTATTAAAAACACTTTTCTTTTATTGGTCGGATGAAATATGCTAATTTTGTGAGATAGGAATTTTGGGTTTTCATGAGCTGTATGCCAAAATCATCCGTATTAAGACAATAAAAGACCTGAAATATTTCCGTTAGTGTGCAATGAATCTAAAATATATGAATGTTAAATTTTTATCATGACATGGAAAATAATGAACTTTATCACAATATGCTAATATTTTGAGAAGGACCTGTAGATTTCAGAGCGTATATTTAAAGGGAAGCAAAAGCTTTTAGTGCCAGCAGAATGAAATCCTGCTCTTAAATTGAAAATGTATGCTCTTGATTTTTGGCATGTTATTTACCCCTTATGTTTCAGGATTGATTTTAAGAACATGCCTAATGGTCTTTGGCCCTACTGTCTTACAAAGCTATGTGCTCTTGATTTTTGGCCAGCAATCTCCACCTTACTTTGTATGTTTCAGGATTGATTTAAAGAATCTTCGAATGGTTTTTAAATGCCTTAATGGTCTTAGGCCTAACTGTCTTACAAAGCTGTGTGCTCTTGATTTTTGGCAGATAATTTTCCCCATATGCAGGGAGCCAATGGGGCAATTTTAAAACAGGCATAATATGAGCCCTCTTCCTGGTTTTGGTCAGGACACTAGCAGCAGAGTTTTGCACCAGCTCAAAGGGTGGCCATATTTTTTCTTAGGAAGACCAGAAAGCAAGGTAATTGCAATAATCTAAAAGTCTAGAAAGAAAAGCATGTGTTAATCTCAGTGTTCCAGAGAGAGAAAAGGGCAGAATCTGGCTGTTTCCTAAATTATAAAATCCTGTTTCCGCTATACATTTGATATGTGAAATCAAAGTAAGCTCAGAGTCAAAAAGAACCCCCAGCTTCCTGATTTGTTTAGAAGGATTCAAAGACCATGTTTGTAATTTCTGGAGTAGTTTTTCTCTCAGCCTCAGGTTCGGTGAAAGAGTTCTCTGCCATCTAGGTCTTTACATCAAAGATGCAGTTAAAAAGGTACATCAATTGATCATCATGAGAAAGAAGGTGAACAGCTGTGTGTCATCAGCATAGCTGTGGAAGCTTATTCTGTGCCTCCCGATGACCCTCCCAAGTAGTATCATGTACAAATTAAAAAGTATGGGACCTAAAACTGAGCCTTGGGGACACTGTAGTCCTCATGGATCCGTGAGGAGTATATGTCCATGCAACCCCACAACCACACTGCCGCCATGGGCCACATGATCTACAATGTTGTCATCATGAAGAGAATAGCTCTCCAAAGTGCCACACTCCATCAAATGTGAGCATTTGCAAACTCAAGTAAATCATGCTGTTGAACTGCAGTCAGGCCCCGATGAGGACAACAAGCAGGCAGATGAGCTTTCCTGAGACGTTTTCTAATAGTTTTTGCAGAAATGTTTGGTTATGCAAACTGATTGTTGCAGCAGCTGTCCAGGTGACTGGTCTCAGATGATCTTGTAGATGATAATGCTGGATGCTTGGAGGTCCTGCGCTAGTGTGGTTGCACATGATCTGTGGTTGTGAGGCTGGTTGGATATACTGTCAAATTCTCTGAAACACCTTTGGACAGGGTTATGGTAGAGAAATAAACATTCAATTCATGGGCAACAGCTCTGGTGGACATTCCTGTAGTCAGAATGTCAATTGTACCCTCCTCAAAATTTGGATATTGTGCTGTGTGATAAAACCACACATTTTAGAGTGACCTTTTATTGTGGCCAGTCTGAGGTACACCTGTGCGATAATCATGCTGTCTAATTAGCATTCTGATATGCCACATCTGTGACGTGGATGAATTATCTCGGCAGAGGAGAGGTGCCCACTAACATAGATGCAGACAGAATTGTGAACAATGTTAGAGAGAAATAGGCTTCTTGTGTACATAGTCTTTGATCTTTAGGTTCAGTTCATTAAAAGTGGGAGTAAAAACAAAAGTGCATTTATATTTTGTTCAATGTATGTAAATGTGGCAGTGAAATAAGCCCATGGGGATCATGCCTTAAGGAGTGATTAACAATACAGGTGGCCTAAGATACACAAATCAACTTAGTGTTATTTAAAAAGGGGAAATCTTTACTGCAATAAATATTTACCCAGTAGTATCTAGAGCCCCTTATTTTATGACAATAACTGAGAAGGGAAATAAGTCTTAATTTGTTTTTTAGGTTCTTTTGGTCTATGACATCTGATCAACACATTTGTTTTCATAGTCTGCAAAAACTTTTCTGTTTTGTTTTCAACCTGAGCAATGTAAGGCCTACTAGTGTATTAGTGTAAGACTGCCTTATTTGCTTGAGCCAGTGAGCTTTATTGTGTGTGTATGTTTGCACAGTGTAGACGTTGTGTAATATCAACCCTTTTTCTTCCTGTGTATAATTTCACTTCCTAAGAGACAGTGTTTGTAAAGTGCAATATGTCCTGTCTTTCTGTTTGTGTTAGAACTCATGGACTACATCGAGCGACTGCAGGTGTTGCGAGAGATTGTGAAAAAGTTTCCTTCCATCAACTACCAGGTCTTCAAATACATAATCACACACCTTAACAGGTAAAAAGGAACACATGTTCAGAGATCAACATGTTCATATAACAAGGTGCACTTAAGAAGCAAGCTTAGATTAAAAACCTTTATTCAATCTAAGCTTGTTTTTTTATACATCTGCATTTGATAGAGATCCTCAAAGTGTTGTATAAGTGTTAGTGGTAAGTGTTCAATAAACCCATTACAAAAAGATAAAGTCCTTTTCACAGCTTATTGTAACATGAGGGTTTAATATTTTATTAATATTATTATTATTAGGGCTACAGAAAACGCAACGTATGATAGACACGTCTGAATAAAGACAGAAAAGCAGTTCTTTAGGAGCCTGAAAAGGGAATGATGGCTTGAGACAAGGAATAAAAAGAAAATCATGTATAAAATTTTAATCAGGCAAAAACAACTTAATTTTGTATTTCAAACACAAAAAAACCAACAAGCAATATCAGGCAAAAAATATTCCAATTCAAAAGTTCGGTTCTGTTCAGATTATGTTTTTCAAAGTTCCTTGAGTGTATCGTTTTTCCCAAAGTTTGCGTCCATTTGTCAGGACAAAACTCTAAGAGAAAAAAACCAAGAAGGGGACAAAAAAAATAGATCCTACCAGCTTGCCATCAGTTCAGTGATTCTTCTGAAGAGTAGGGGAAAAAAAAACCCTGACCTGTAAATGGCCAGAACAATAATCAATATCAGTTCAAATACAACATAAATTTTGTCAGTCTGCAGGTAAAAATGTACTTTCATATCTAGCATTCAATACCATACTTAGTAGAGAAAGGCGTTCATTTAACCGCGCAGTTATACACAAAACGCTACAAATAGTTAGTGCATTTTCCTCAACAAGTTCACAAATCTTCTTAATAGAAATAATAATCATTTAAGCAATGAAGCCAAATACAAGAAAACATTCTTATGCCGCTAAATGCAGCATAAATATATTTGTTAAATTAAACTTTACCTTAGAAAACAGACAATTTTCCAACAGAGTTTAGTGGTCAAGGTAGCAGTGCCGCATACAACAATTTTAATCATTAAACTAAATAAAACATCAAAAAATGTACGGCTTACTGTTGAGTCAAAGGTAAAAAATGGTGATGATTCAAATGGTTTTGAGGAAAAACCAGTTTCATCTGTTGAGAACTCGCTCAGAACAGCGGTGAGTTTGCAGTCAGCCACAGCAGGAGCAATCACGACCCCATGCCAACTGACTAAATCCTCTTTCCCCTGAGTAATAATGATGAGAAGTTAATGTTTAGATGTTGTTTTGTTACATAGGTTACATTATTTTTCCCCCACAAAGCAAATATAAGTGAACAGGAACAAATAAAACAAATAAAACAAACACATACAACAAGTATGTCAAAAACACATTTTTAGTAGCACTTCTAACTGGATTAAGAAAACACTCACCTTTACCATGTATGGAAAATGACCCTGCCCAGTCAGTGAGATGTACAGAGATGTTGTGAATTTTTTCATCACAATATGCAAAAAAATTTATTTGTTTTGTTTGCTTGCTTGTTTGTTTTGTTGGAAATATTGCAAAATGTGTTGCTCAGCTGATTTTTTTTTTGTTGGAATATTCAAAAAAAGTGTGAAATGTACACAAACCGATCAGTTTCTGTCTCGTATCTTGATGCTGTAGCAGCACACCTCTGCTAAAACTGCTTCAAGTTCAGTTATGGCTCAGAGATGCCGCACAAATCCATGTTAAGCAGACAAGCATGCAATCATGTTATCATCGAAAAAAACATTAAGGACAAATGGAGAAAGGGGTGAGTGACAAGGAGCTGAATTAGTAGGGTAAATGTAGTGCTATACTCCTAAATATTTTACAGTCGCTTTATTGAGGTCTATTATGATAAACCTACCAAAGACAATAATCGTTCTTAGCCCATCCCCTTTTAAATTTCTAGTCATGAAGGGCATAGTTTAGGAGCCCGTTGTAAAAACCACTGCTGTTCCTTTGACTTAACTGTGTTGATTGTTTACATTAGCATGCGTTGATAAAAAATGATAATTTAATACATTAACTATCTCAACATAAAGGGCCTGATCGTCAAATATTCCAAATAAGGAGCGCCTGTGCAAAAAACAAATTGCACGTGCAATAAGTGAGTGTATTGCGCACAATCTACATAAATTGTGTGCACAATGGATAACGGGTGCAAAAGAGGTACAGACTGCCCTATTTAAATTAGGAGGTTGCGTGTGCTGCTGGCTGTCATCATGGAGAGTATCGGAGAGCAGGAAGTCGCAAAGAAATAATAATAATAATAAATTATTTTTATAGAAGTATCTCAAAGTGCTACAAAACAACAATAAAACATAAACATACTAAAAGCTACAGCTAAATGCTGAAATACCAATTAGAATCCCTAAAAAAAGCTGACAGCCACTGTCAGACTTACATCGAAATGCAGCTCTTAACAGCTGTATTTACCTTTATTACAGCTCCATTTTGGGTGTAGTGCAGCTGCCTGTACTGGTTCCACCTTATGGCGGGCAAAAAAAAGGTTCAGCTCCTCTGACAGCAAGGCAGTGACTGTCAGCACTGAGGTTGGTCTTGTAGTTGGTGGGCTGCTGGATCCTCTGCTACACCTGCCTGTCGTTGCTGTCCAGGTAGTCATCCTCCTATAGTCCATTTGACCTTCTGGTGCCTCTTTTCAGGTTAGCTCGGGCTGTGCTAAAGAGACCCTTACTGTCTGATCTGAAGGTATTGTTTCTCTCCTTCAGCAGCTGTTGGACCTCCCTGGTCAAGCAGGGCTTTTTTTTGGGGTAGACCAGAGTGAGTCTTTCCACAGTAACATCAGGTCTTGATGTAACATACAGGGGTTGGACAATGAAACGGAAACACCTGTCATTTTAGTGTGGGAGGTTTCATGGCTAAATTGGACCAGCCTGGTAGCCAGTCTTCATTGATTGCACATTGCACCAGTAAGAGCAGAGTGTGAAGGTTCAATTAGCAGGGTAAGAGCACAGTTTTGCTCAAAATATTGAAATGCACACAACATTATGGGTGACATACCAGAGTTCAAAAGAGGACAGATTGTTGGTGCACGTCTTGCTGGCGCATCTGTGACCAAGACAGCAAGTCTTTGTGATGTATCAAGAGCCACGGTATCCAGGGTAATGTCAGCATACCACCAAAAAAGACGAACCACATCCAACAGGATTAATTGTGGACGCAAGAGGAAGCTGTCTGAAAGGGATGTTCGGGTGCTAACCCGGATTGTATCCAAAAAACATAAAACCACGGCTGCCCAAATCACGGCAGAATTAAATGTGCACCTCAACTCTCCTGTTTCCACCAGAACTGTCCGTCAGGAGCTCCACAGGGTCAATATACACGGCCGGGCTGCTATAGCCAAACCTTTAGTCACTCATGCCAATGCCAAACGTTGGTTTCAATGGTGCAAGAAGCGCAAATCTTGGTCTGTGGACAATGTGAAACATGTATTGTTCTCTGATGAGTCCACCTTTACTGTTTTCCCCACATCCGGCAGAGTTACGGTGTGGAGAAGCCCCAAAGAAGCGTACCACCCAGACTGTTGCATGCCCAGAGTGAAGCATGGGGGTGGATCAGTGATGGTTTGGGCTGCCATATCATGGCATTCCCTTGGCACAATACTTGTGCTAGATGGGCGCGTCACTGCCAATGACTACCGAACCATTCTTGAGGACCATGTGCATCCAATGGTTCAAACAGTGTATCCTGAAGGCGGTGCCGTGTATCAGGATGACAATGCACCAAAACACACAGCAAGACTGGTGAAAGATTGGTTTGATGAACATGAAAGTGAAGTTGAACATCTCCCATGGCCTGCACAGTCACCAGATCTAAATATTATTGAGCCACTTTGTGGTGTTTTGGAGGAGCGAGTCAGGAAATGTTTTCCTCCACCAGTATCACATAGTGACCTGGCCACTATCCTGCAAGAAGAATGGCTTAAAATCCCTCTGACCACTGTGCAGGACTAGTATATGTCATTCCCAAGACGAATTGACGCTGTATTGGCCGCAAAAGGAGGCCCTACACCATACTAATAAATTATTGTGGTCTAAAACCAGGTGTTTCAGTTTCATTGTCCAACCCCTGTATGTCCTTTTCTACTGGCTCTTTTTAGGTGGCGCGGCTCCATTTGGTCTCACGTTTTTCAGCACGGAGCCTGTTTTGTTTCCACTGACTCACTGATACTGGAGCTATGGCTTGAAGCCCCGCCTCCAGCCGTCAGTGTAGTGCGCTGTGCCACTATTAACATTACTATGTAACATTGTCACATTAAAGTCATCTGTGTGAAACAATAAAAAATAAATATATAAATAAATAGAAAATAAAAAAATAAATTAATAAAATACTAAGAATTGTTGTATTATTTTATATACAAGAATGTGAAGGATTTTTTTTTTCATACATAAAATAGTCCAATGAGGTAATTATCCAGAACACAGCCCAGCCAGAACCTATAAAATAAGGCCCAGGGGTTCTGATGTGAAGGGGGATGTGGCAGGAGAAGCGGAGAGGAAAGACGCTGCTGTCTGGACTGATGATGCTCCAAAGTATGCCTAAAGAAGTTACAATTTTGGGCTTTATGAGGAAGTTTTTGTCTCAGCCATCCAGTAACCAAAACAAAGCCTTTAAAGGGCAAAACCATGGACTTTGACTGAGATTAAGTTAGTTTTAGGTTGGATATTGTATATTTGTGCTGCGCAAATTCAGTGGGTTCTTCCTTCCGTTTGACCTGATGCAGGCAGTCTGATTATGGAAAGCTGCTCTCTGCCTGCTCCCTCCTCCTGCAGACTCGGGTTAGCTTAAGGACAGTCAATACATTTCCAAATCAAACATGCTGTTTTGTTTTGTGTGTTTTAGGGAAAATGTTTGTGTGTCTAAACAGCTGATTTTATGTACTGGTACCGAAACAAACTTTAATGGAAACACCCGCAAATCTGGCTAAGTGAAGTGGAGCCAGTGATAAAGGGGCAATAGAACACCTCCAGGTTAAGGTCTTCAGAATTCTCCCCGTTGGTCCTGTAGTCCTGCAGCTGTTGGGACTGGCCAAGGTATGGTAGTGGCCTAGCCTTGTAACCCAGCTTGATGTTGCTGTAGACCGGTCTACTGTCTTAGCTCCTCTGATAAAACACTTTACATGCTGGTGAGATTTAGGGAGCATTTTTCTTTAAAACCAGTGCAAATAGTGTCAAAATTCTATTCCACATTATCAAATAAGTTCCACGTTTTGTGCATGCATGCATCTGTGCATGGAAAATAAATCACTAATTTCTTTCTGAGTGTTATTGTTGTAGATTATCGGTCATCCAGGACATGAAAATCCTAATTGCTTAAACAGAGGGCAACTAGATTTCTCATCTATAAGGCTTCTTCAGTTCTCAAGAAGCCATTTAGATAATAGGGAAAACATATACTGAGTATTTCAGTACTGCAGGTTCCAACCTTTTTTCCAACAAAACAAAAGCAAGGCCCCCTACTAGCCGGTGAGTTTGCATTAGCATTCATGTGCGCGCATATGACCCTCTCATGCTCACACATATACATGTGCATATTTGTGATTTTATTATTAGATAGAATAGTCCAGATGCTTCACCTTTCTTTAAAAAATAACAGCCATCTTGACCTTTCACCCCTCAGCATATAGAGAAGCTTGTCCGATCTAGGGAAGATATCCAATTAGGGTTGCAAAGAAAGTCAGTAGATATTCATTCATTTAATTTTTTTATATCTGTTTAGATATTCATTGCCATTAGGTGGATCCCGGCCAACCTATGTGCATCCACTATAGTTGTTTTATAAATTTCCACCAATATTCTGCAGAGCAACACTTGGTGCTCTCTTATCAGCTGTACACAATAACAATGGCTTCTGCTGCAGCATAGACATAACTGAATTCAGTTTTATCCTTCTAGACTTAATTTTAACTACAGTTCATAAACATTTAAATTTTATGTCCAGCGCTAAGGACAATTACAGTTGTTTATGTTAGTGTTAATTTTTCCCTTATCTTGTGGTAAACTGCATAAGCCTCCTAAAATCTTTGTGTGTGTATTTATAAAATGATTATTTCTTGCAACCTACAAACCTATTCAATAAATTAGAATATTATTGAAAATCTCATTTACTTCTGTAACTCCGTAAGTTCACTAAGTGAAACACATTATAGATTATTTACTCAGATTGATGTTTTCAACCCTGCTTGCAGCTAATGAAAACACACTTGCAGTTAGAAATCACATCAGAAAAATAAAAGAAACATTTTTAATACAGAAATGTGAGCTTAATAAACGATATGTTTTATACCTGCTTAAAAATTGTTATTGTCAAATGGTACTTTTAATCTGACAAAAAAGCCTCATTGAATGCATATTCTAATTTACTGAATATGACTATATGGATAGAAAATAAATTATCGTAATTCTGATTCTGCAGGCTTGTTTTTTTTGTGTTGTTTGATATCATTCAAATTTGTAAAGCAACAAGAAAACACACACCCCCTTTGACCCACCTATAATGCAACAATGTCAAGGGTTTGATGAGAATATGTGACATTAAGAGGCTGTCTAGTTTTCAAAGTTTGTGGTTATGATGAACATAGTCAATCAGCTTCTCATAAGTGGTTGTAGTAATTTGATTGACTAACTAATTATATTTATATACACTGAAAGCACTGCAGTCTTATTGAATACACTGTATTGTTGGTGTCAGTCTCTAAGATCAAAAATGGATCCGTGTGACGTGTAATTTTTGTCAGTGATCTGAAAATTGTACACTCCATGAAAGGAATGAGAGGAATATAATAAAAAAAACAACTGATCAGCTCATTAACGTGACAACTAGTTACCTTCAGCTAAAATGTTACCCAGCAAATCATTATCATAGAATAACACAATTATTGATGAATGTTTTGGTAATAAACACATGTTTACCTTGGACATACAAAGCTGTTGTTTTTATTGTAAAGAAAGAGTGGTTAGACATGTATTATTTTTTTTCTTTTGTCTGATAAAAAGGTTGCATGTAAATATGTTTTATAAGTATAAATCCCAGCTTTGTGCCTTTTGTTTTAAATTTCATTATTTCTTTGAATTAGTTGTTTAATATATATCTTATAATTGTCATGAATCCAGAATATGTTATTATTTTGTCAGCTTAGAACAGCATGGCTTAAAAAAAAGTAGATGACACAAACAATACATTGCTTTGTGAGTTCATAATGTCCGTTGTTATCTACAGGTCCTTCTCAAAATATTAGCATATTGTGATAAAGTTCATTATTTTCCATAATGTAATGATGAAAATTTAACTTTCATATATTTTATATTTTATATTCATTGCACACTAACTGAAATATATCTGGTCTTTTATTGTCTTAATACGGATGATTGTGGCATACAGCTCATGAAAACCCAAAATTCCTATCTCACAAAATTAGCATATTTCATCCGACCAATAAAAGAAAAGTGTTTTTAATACAAAAAACGTCAACCTTCAAATAATCATGTACAGTTATGCACTCAATACTTGGTCGGGAATCCTTTTGCAGAAATGACTGCTTCAATGCGGCGTGGCATGGAGGCAATCAGCCTGTGGCACTGCTGAGGTCTTATGGAGGCCCAGGATGCTTCGATAGCGGCCTTTAGCTCATCCATAGTGTTGGGTCTTGAGTCTCTCAACGTTCTCTTCACAATATCCCACAGATTCTCTATGGGGTTCAGGTCAGGAGAGTTGGCAGGCCAATTGAGCACAGTGATACCATGGTCAGTAAACCATTTACCAGTGGTTTTGGCACTGTGAGCAGGTACCAGGTCATGCTGAAAAATGAAATCTTCATCTCCATAAAACTTTTTAGCAGATGGAAGCATGAAGTGCTCCAAAATCTCCTGATAGCTAGCTGCATTGACCCTGCCCTTGATAAAACACAGTGGAGCAACACCAGCAGCTGACACGGCACCCCAGACCATCACTGACTGTGGGTACTTGACACTGGACTTCTGGCATTTCCTTCTCCCCAGTCTTCCTCCAGACTCTGGCACCTTGATTTCCGAATGACATGCAGAATATGCTTTCATCCGAAAAAAATACTTTGGACCACTGAGCAACAGTCTGCTGCTTCTCTGTAGCCCAGGTCAGGCGCTTCTGCCGCTGTTTCTGGTTCAAAGGTGGCTTGACGTGGGGAATGCGGCACCTGTAGCCCATTTCCTGCACACGCCTGTGCACGGTGGCTCTGGATGTTTCTACTCCAGACTCAGTCCACTGCTTCCGCAGGTCCCCCAAGGTCTGGAATCGGCCCTTCTCCACAATCTTCCTCAGGGTCCGGTCACCTCTTCTCGTTGTGCAGCGTTTTCTGCCACACTTTTTCCCTCCCAAAGACTTCCCACTGAGGTGCCTTGATACAGCACTCTGGGAACAGCCTATTCGTTCAGAAATGTCTTTCTGTGTCTTACCCTCTTGCTTGAGGGTGTCAATAGTGGCCTTCTGGACAGCAGTCAGGTCGGCAGTCTTACCCATGATTGGGGTTTTGAGTGATGAACCAGGCTGGGAGTTTTAAAGGCCTCAGGAATCTTTTGCAGGTGTTTAGAGTTAACTCGTTGATTCAGATGATTAGGTTCATAGCTCGTTTAGAGACCCTTTTAATGATATGCTAATTTTGTGAGATAGGAATTTTGGGTTTTCATGAGCTGTATGCCAAAATCATCCGTATTAAGACAATAAAAGACCTGAAATATTTCAGTTAGTGTGCAATGAATCTAAAATATATGAATGTTAAATTTTCATCATGACATTATGGAAAATAATGAACTTTATCACAATATGCTAATATTTTGAGAAGGACCTGTATAGTAAAGTTTTCTTATTTTGGCTTTAAATTGAATTTCAACTAAAGTTTTTTGTTTTCTTTTTACCAAGTTTTAAATTCTTTTTTGACTCTTTCATATGTCCTTTTCTCATACTTGTACATGTGGTGCAAGTAGTAGTTATTTGTGTATAATCATTATAGAGTTTGCGTGTTTTCTACTCATATTGTTCTGTTAACTGTTCCCTTGTCAGGGTGAGCCAGCACAGCAAGACTACTCTGATGACAGCCGACAACCTGTCCATCTGCTTCTGGCCAACTCTCATGCGTCCTGACTTTGAGAACAAGGACACACTGTCGACCACAAAGCTAAACCAGGCAGTCATTGAGACTTTCATTGTGCAGAGTGACTATTTCTTCCATGGAGGTGAAGTGGCAGAGAGCTCCAGCAGTGAGGGGACGCCACCACCACATTGCCACAACATGGTGGAGGCTCTTCTGCCTCTGCAGCTTCCCCCACCTCTTCAACCACAGCAGATACAACACCCATTGCCCTCTGATCCACTCATTTAAAACACCATTAAGCATTGTGGAACATTAGGAGTTTATTATGTGCTTCTAGCTGCAGTCTTCATGAAAAGCTGGAGGTCATTCTCAGTTTTTCAAATCAGTGGTTGGCTGATGTCAGTGGAACACATCATAAGCGTCAGTTAATTTTTCTCCTGCTACTTCTGCATCTTCTTTCAGCTTTGAGGTTTAGAGACACATTACTCATTTATTAAATCAGTCCTTATCTGGGAGATCTGCTCCTTTTCAAGCCAAATCTGTGATTATGGAATTGCAATTGCACGTCACATTTTGGAATGCATTTCTTAGATATCCTTTCACTACTGGTTGAATACAGTGATGAATATTTGAATGGGCACATAGTGCTAGTTCTTTATCTGTGTCACACTTAGTTTCACGGAATTCTTAGAAACATTTGGGGCAAAGACTCCATCACTACCTTCTCTACCACTGTTAAAAGCCCGACCTTCCTGATGCCAGCTCTTAGGCACAACTGTAGGGAATTTAGCATTACAACTACTACTCTAATCTAAAAAAACTGACATTGAAACGCAGACCGAGGGGATTTCAGTCTTCCTGCAAATTTTGGCACAGGAAAAACAGCGTTTACTCAGTCAGTTTGGGACACGGATGAGACTGACATGTGAAATTTACAAACAGAATGTTTGAACTTGATGCCCTGCACCTTTAACATTTTTTGTAGGTAATGGGTGAAACTCTGATTTTCAGTACTAAATTATGTGATCAGACAACACCTTTCCCACGATACAAGCTTAAAGGAACTCCCTTAAAGGATAGTCCATGCACGATTGGTGTCAGTTGTCTATGTTGCAATTTCGTGTCTGTTTGCTTCTTTTATCGTGTCATGTATTTATATATTTTGGTAATATCTGATTTTTGTCCATGTTGTGTGTCAGATTGGGCGTGTGTTGGTTGTTGTGTAATGATGATATGTGTGATGGTTTTTGTACAAACTTACCTGTGGTCTGTTTTCCAGCCTGTTGGTATCTTCCTTTTTCAGGGAAGGGTGGATTTTCAAGGGAAAAGGCATATAAACATGAATACATACCGAATGATATTAGAGGACCAGACTTCAGAACTCTCCTGCTGATCTGTTTTATTTCTGTTTAGTTTCTTTAGTGGAGACACCTCCCCATGTCATCTTGGCATGTACACTGTTAAAGAAGTAGTCTTCAAGTCGGCTTATTTCCTTCACATTTTTTTTGTCTCAAAATCTGCATGCACAATTTTAGCAAATTAAAACACTTAAAGCCCTTGTTAGGATCTGCATCTCTTTATCTGACTTTTTTAAGAGCAATATTTTAACAAAAAAATCAAATGTTTGCATTAGTCTTTTTTGTTCTTGGAAGACATCAAGTCTTTATCATATTTTTTGTTACATGTTAAATATGTTTCCCTCAATAGAGGAAAGTAGGTTAAATATAAGTCTATATATAAATATCTAATTCTCTCAGCAGCACGAGATTCTCATATAATGAACTACCACGGGGTACTGGATTGTAATCTGTCACAAGCTATGATCATATAAGGGTAAATTAATTTTCTTTTTTTCTGATTATGTGAATGTGAGTGAGTGCACATTTAGGGTAAGTAGGGGGAGTGTGTGGGTTAGGATTGTTGGTTGTAGTAGATCAGCACAACTTAAAAGGAAAGGGAAAAAGTTTCATTCTTCATCTGTGATACTTTAAGCAGCACAATGTTACTAAAATGTAACCTTTCCCAGTCTGCTTCTGTCATCCTGAGACTATATTTCTGAAATCTACATCATTGCCCTGCCTTTGGCAACAGTATAATAAATATTTATTACAGCTTATTTTTTTCAATCTTCTGGCCATCGGATAATAGATGTTTTTGCTGATTGAAATAGATATATTATTAATCTTAATTTTACAACTCTTAAAAATTCCAAAATTGTGTTGTTGTTTTTTTTTCTACAGCATTTTCTGTAAAGAGTGCAATCTTTTGGTACTTTACCCTAACTCTGCTCAAAATTTCAAAAGGAAGCTTCTAATCTAAAAGCAAACACTAATGCTTATGTCTGCAAGGATTTTCAACACTAATATTGCCATAGTTCTGTTATTATTTAGCACATAGTTGGTCAGCAGAAGCACGAAATGTCTTTACAAGAAAACATTTTAGAATTTGTAATTAAAGCATATATTCACCATAAGAAACCTTTTTGAGATTTCCTTTCTCCAAAAACAAATGAATAGAAAAGCACCAGTTTTCAGAGTGCTAGATAAAACTCCAGATGTTATCACAATCTGATGTCCAATACTCATCTTTTATTCATGTGAAATAGCTTTCTTTCAGCCCTTATATACTTGGGGTTAGCAGAAGTTTATTTGAATCCAACATATTTTATTTTTAACACTTTAAAATGTACAATGACAATGTATTTTTTCTTTTTAAACCAATACCATAGTTGAGTGATAGTTTTTTTCTTTTGCCGTGTCTCTTAACAAAACCTTTAAAGTCTCAGTTTGGGTGATTGAGGAAAAACCCTTTCTGAAGCCGGGCTTAAATGTGGAATGAAGTTGCTAACTGAACCATTCATGAGTCTCACCTATAGAAAATGTAATATTGTGGTAACTCAGAGGTATTTTACATTATAATGTTAGTATTTCTGAACAAGTCCTGTGACATGCAGCTGCTGCTGCCTTTGAAACCGATGCTTTGTAAAGTAAATTAAAATAGTAACAAAGCATATGTAAGCATATTCTATTTCAGTGAATTTTTTAAAGAATGTTTATCCAAAGGTGTATAATCTGTCACTGGCTACTTTTTGTTGCTTATTTGCTTTGTCCCTTTTCCACCCTCGGTATTTGTCAAATATACTCAGAACCCATAGCTTTTCGTGGAAGAAAAGTTATAAAAGATAGATTCAGATGTGTTGCCATATAAAATGTTTCCACACCGGATACTTTAAGGCTATGTTAAAGTATCCTTTTTTGATAGTCCTCCTGTACTATTTAAAGTTTACAAACATTTCCTGACATGTGTTAAGTAATTATGGCTTTAAAAAAAAAAGTGCCAAAACTTTGTAAAGCACTGGACATAAAAATATAAGAGGAGACAAACTGTAAAGGTTGAAGAAAACATATAAAATACTTTGGATTTTAATTTGAGATCAGACCTTTCACTGCTAAAGATTTGTCTGCCACCACAAATCAAATTTAAAAGACATTTTGGAATGTGTATCAAAAGAGGCTAAAAAAGTTTAAAAATTTCATGAAATTTGATGGTGTTATAGCGAAATTAATATGGCATTTATGTTTATATTGCTGGACTGGAGGGTATTCTTTGAAGGCACATGAAAAAGGTAATGACTGGATCACTCTTATTTACATAAGATTTTCTTTTTTGGGGGTGTTACCAGCTGCTAGGTATAATAAAACAATGAAGTCTAGGGCTTTTTATCTGTAGTTTTTAACCAGTGATCAGTTCCTTTTATTTACTTTTTTGTTAAAGTCTCCCCATTATTCATACCAGTGTACAAACTATTATTAGTCAAAGAAAGATTTTCAGAAATAAAGAACATCTGAAAATTTTTTTCATGTGTTGTTTCTAAAACGTTTTTTCTAAAATGGTTTCAAAGTATGATATGTAACCATGTTGAGATTTACATTGAGAATTTAATGCCAGACCTCCTTTTAGAGAAAATCTGATCATGGTTGACTGGAAACCTGGATGATTTATAAATATCTGATGTATTTAAGTGGGGTAGTTTTCCGATGTCTGATCTCACAATGTTTCAAATATTCAACTTTCAAGTTGGAACCTAGCGTTGAAGAATGCAGAGCAGATTTTGTTTTGTGTTTTTAGGTGAAGGAAGAAAATCTAAACTTAAAATGTTGACAACTTTTTGTTTCATTTTGAACTTTATGTATTTCCTTTCTTTTATAGTTAGATTATCCTTGTACCTAATATTGACATATTAACAGAGACACCCCCCCAGACCTACCTTTTTTAAGGTGTGTTTAGACAGAAGGTTATGTTCAACTCTAATGTACCTGCACACAGTGAGTTACTGACCCTCCTTCCAACAGCAGGACAAAAGCAGTGTTATTTTTATACAGTTTAATTCAAAATCAAAGCTGAAGTTTGGCTGCAGATGTTGCAACACAGCTAATTTGACAGGTAAACATACAGTAAATCAAGCCACGTCTTATGATTTAAAATAAATATAAATCCATCTGACCAAGGGTAAAGTTCAAATGGACCACACAGTTAAGTTAAACAGTGACAAAATCACACAAACTCATTGAAAACTGCTAACACAGTATGATGGCGCATTTAGGAGCCGAGCACAAAAACATCAGACCAATCTTCAGATTGGATGTACAGCCTTTTGAGCACATCACATTTCATTAGAAGAACTAATAGCAGGCTAATGTTTAGGGTTTTAAAATGCATAACAATCCAATTGGGAACTTTGATTATGTTGTCATCGTCCGCTTTATCCATAACCGTGTCACAGGGGCAGCAGATTCAGTAGAGACACCCAGACTTCCCTCTCCCCAAACACCTCCTCCAGCTCCTCGGGGGGGGGGCAGGCGTTTCCAGGCCAGCCGAGAGACATACTTGTCCCTCCACTTTGATTACTGATGATTAATACCTCATTATGAGACATGACAGCTCCAATAGAGCCCTGACACAGACCAGAAGACAGCAGTGTAAGGGTTAACAGCTGCAAAAAAAAAAAAAAAACCTGCCATACAATGCAATGCGACAATGATAAAACTATATATATAAGCTATAACAGCTGATTTCATAAAATCATATCACCGAGCAGTTTTCCTTTTTTTTTTTTTTTAACCATGTCCCGTCTGGCACAGTAGTGCTCAGAATTGTTATCTGAGTGCCAAGAAGAAGCCCAACAGATTTATTTTCACAAGTGGAGCATTAGGCTAACGCTTTAAAGCTCTGATTGTTATTTTTAAAATAAACTTGTTTAGAAACTGCTGTGGGAGTATTTCAATTGTTATGGACGTAGAGACAGAAGCGAAAAGGAAAAAATAAGAAGCATGAACGAGAGGTGGGGCAAAAATTAAAAAGGGAGAGGGGAAAACAATGGAAGAGAGAAAGAAGGATGAAGATATTACAAGATAACACCCTGCTTGCTTCTACACCTGCAGAAACATATATAATAACAGCATTGTTACCAAAAAGTGCATGGTACTTATGAATGTAAGATGTATTTAGTGGTAACTGCGGCTCAAGAACATTAGTGTATCTGTAAATACCTGAATCTAAACACCTGTGGGTTTGATTGTGAGTGTGCTTGTGTATACAATGTTTCTCTATAAAAAGATGCAATAGCGAGTGTGAGGAGCCACAGACCTGACCTCTTGGCCATGAGACAGACATGGAGGAGATCCCAGCCATAGACATCCAAAGGTCCCCCAGAGCACAGGAACCCCTGGAGAACCATCGCCGGGCCCCGATACCCCATAAGTGCAACCAGCCCCAGGACCCAGGAGGTGGTCCCCTTCCCTCCTGGGGTGGAGACAGGCTGACTGCCCCATCACCAGCCCAGACTAGTGTCGGCACTGCCCGTACCCAAGTACCCCAGCGCGGCCCGGACCCCAACCCAACGAACCTTATCCCCATCCGAAGAGCGGGCCATGTACAAAGAGGGGTCTACCTGGTCCAAATGAGCCCGCCAATCAGAGCTGCCACAGGATGAAACAATCCCAAACCCCCAATGAATTCTGATCTCAAACCCATGAGCCCCCCACCCCCAATGAACCCCAACATGATTTTCCCCACAGAGCTACCCCCAACCAGGACACATATATCGAGCACATGCCACCGAACCTAAACGCCCTGAATCCCCTCCCCACAGGGGCACACACCCACAGGAGAGCTCCATCCCCGTAAAACTCCATCCCTGCACAATGATGTCATTCACTCAAAGAAAAATAATCTTGATCCTGGTCTGGACAACCTTGAACAGTTCTCAACAGAACACACATTTAACAAACTTTAGGTTGTAGAAATGCATGAAAACCAAGATCATGCATGAAAACTAAAATCAAGGTGGACAACTCGCTGGAAGATTTCAGCAATTTACAGAGAATTACAGAGAAATGCCCCCGTTTCCCCTTGGAAAAGGAGACTTCGACAACGAGTTGCTGTCACAACAACTGATAGAAGTGAGACAGCTGGAAATAATGGAATTCCCCTCCAAAACAGATTTGCCCCACTACAGAATAAAAACCAGGAAAATGATCCATCTTCTGAGAACAATAAAAGGTTTGAAAACAACCTTCATTCTAAACAGTCTTCTCCTAAGCTGCCAGAGAAAAAGCGCCCCACCGGACCAAGAACCCTAATAGTGGGCAACACAGCTGTGGATTGGATTAAAAACTTCTGCAACAAGAAAAACACAGAAGTTATGATTGGTACCAGTAACGTGGTCTCTGATATCTCAGAGAATATTCTAGCAATCACAGAAAAGCGCCCGTCTCTAGAAAACCTTATTATACACTGTGGAGCCATGGATGACGTGGCTAAGAAAAAATCAGAAAGACTGAAGGAGGATTTCACTCGTCTTCTGAATATTGTTGGAGGTCTCAATATCAAGGTGTTTCTCAGCGGACCCTTTGCACCGATTTTCTGTGGAGATGAGATTTTTTCGAGACTTCTGATGATTAATAAGTGGTTGAAAAAAACATGGGCCACCACACCTGTGAACTCCATCGACAACTTTAATATTTTTTGGGAAAAAAGATAACTCTTCAAGCAAGATGGGTTCTGTTTGAACAAGCTGGGAGCCAGACGTCTCCCATCTAATCTCTTCTATTCAGTAAATAATCCGTCAGCAGCTTCGACCTTCAGCAGAGAACATGGATGACAACAACAATGATAACGGTGCCTCCAAAAGCTCCAGCAGAAACAATCAGCCAGTTGGCTGAGAAAGAGAGGTCATCACAAAAGGTCTCCCCATTGAAATCCACAGGAGAAGTGGACACCCCCATTATACCCCCCAAACCCAGACCCAGACCGACACCCCCGGTAAACCCCCCTCACCCCAGACCCCGACCCAGACCACACAGAACTCTCCCATCTCCCCACTGAGCCCACTTTTTGCTTTACTGGATTCTGATAACATGAAAGGAGCTCTTAAAATCGGGACCCAAATGGCTCTGACATCTTCTCCATTCAACACCCTCCATGGCTGAGGCCCTGCTACTAAACCAACATCTTCCAAATGCCGCAGAGCCCCACCACCTCCTAATCTATCTCCTCCTAATCAGGACCTTCAAATCACTTCTCTGTGATACAGTCTGGGCCCCAGTGGTAACTCTATCGGAAATGAGCATGTCCAGGAAAACCTTGGGCCCCCAATAGGAGATAGTTGTAAAATCTCTGTGCTTATACGTGACAGAAAGAGCAAAGCCAAAAGGATAAGAGACTAATAAACAATCAACAAAAGCCATAAACTGTCAGGTACAACCAGACACAGAGTTAATATCAACAAGTAAGTCACATAAACTGGCCTTACTGAACATTAGATCTCTGTCAGGAAAATAATTTTTTATCAATGACTTCATTACTGACCACGATCTTGATGTTATGTTTTTAACAGAAACATGGTTACCTGAATTTAATGAAGCTCCCATTCTGATAGAGGCGACGCCTCCGAACTACAATTTGTTTTGTGAGAGCAGACATCAAAGAAAAGGTGGAGGGATGGCCACTTTGTTTAAAGATTTATTAGAGTGTAAAAAAGTATTTCTGGGCAATTTTGACTCTTTTGAATATTTGGCTCTCTGGGTAAAGAGCCATGTCCAAACCATGTTCTTGAATATTTACAGGCCTCCTAAGTCCAAAACAAACTTTATCAGTGATTTTAATGAGCTTTTATGTGTGATTTGTGTTTATTATGACTGTTTAATTATTGTGGGAGACTTCAACATTCACATGGACAATCCTGAAGACAGAAGTACAATAGATCTATGTGACACTCTTAGAAATTTTGGTTTGACTCAACATGTTAAACAGCAAACGCACAAACAGGGACATATTTTGGACTTGATCATGACTAAGGGTCTAAACATTTTCAAGGTGTCTGTAACAAATGTTGCCCTATCTGACCACTTTTCTGTTATTTTTGAAAGCATCATCTGCAATGACTCAGTTTGCCAAAGAGACATGATAAGAAAACTCATCTTTAGGGACGGTGCTGCTGAAACTTTTAACCAGAGGTTGTGTCTGGGAAGAGAAAATTGATTTAGGATAAAACCATTTCATTGTGTTTTGTTTGTTTGTGGCAATCCTCAAACCCGCTGGTGGACACCAGCAGTGAAGCCTGCTGTCAGGTTGAAGAAGGAGTCCTATCGGGTCTTTTTGACCTATGGGACTCCGGAAGCAGCTAATGGGTACCGGCAGTCCAAGCGACATGTGGCTCGGGTGGTTGGTGAGGCAAAAATCCGGGCGTGGGAGGAGTTCGGAGAGGCCATGGAAAACGACTTCCGTAAAGCTTCAAGGCGATTGTGGTCCACCATCCAGCACCTCGAGGTGTGGGTGGGTTGGGAAAAAGGTACACCACCAACACTGTTTACAATGGGGAGGATGTGCTGTTGTGGGTTAGTGGGCTGAGTACTTCGAAGACCTCCTCAATCCCACCGGCATGTATTCCACTGAGGAAGCGGAGCCTGGGGACCTTGGGGTGGGCTCTCCAGTCTCTGGTGCTGAGGTCACCGAGGTGATTAAAAAGCTCCTTGGTGCTAAGGCCCTGGGGGTGGATAAGATTCGCCCGGAGTTCCTTAAGGCTCTGGTTGTTGTAGGGTGGTGATTCTGCAGCATCGCGTGGACGTCGGGGGCAGTTGCACTGGATTGGCAGACCGGGCTGGTGGTCTCCCTAATCAAAAAGGGGGACTGTAGAGTGTGTTCCAACTATAGGGGAGTCACACTCTTAAGCCTGTTGGGACCCAGCCATGGAAACAACATTAAAACTCCGGTATACACTTTTCTGGAACATTTAAAATAAATTGCATTTAACTGACTTCCAGCAACTGAGGAAAGGGGGGGTAGCAGCTGACTTCCCATGATGCCACTGTCTGAATAAGAGCAGCCCTCTCCAACAAGCCGATCTCTTCCACTGTTCCTCTTTGCGGGACCGGGATCGGAGAGGCAGCGCGCTGATGTCTCTTTGCTGGCTAAAAAGACATAACTCTTCAACTGGATCCAAGAGTGTCATAAGATCACACGATCATATGCACAAGTTAAGTATGAGTGAATCACTATTTGTGTACCCAGTATTCATTCATGAAAACGGGAATTAAGGTACACGCCTGGCTTGACTTTCTCTCTGAGGCCTGCAGAAGCAAACGGTGTCCCAGAGAAGTCCCTGCAGAGACGCTGTCTCTACAAGCTGAGTGAAGCGGTTTTCTTTGCCTGAGAGGGGTACAAACGAGTAGCCGCATTACGGCAGTTAACGTGCAGTGTGGTCAGCGGACAGAACGAGTTGTCTTCCAGCCACAGCTACGGAGGTTAGCTAGAAAGCTAACCCTTTGTTCACAGAACTCTCTTCAAACTTCATCGTCGCCCGGACAGCTGTTCCTCAGCACAGTTCATACGAGGTTAGCTTTGGGCAGAGCAGAGAAATAGAAGGATTTAGATTGAAATGATCTAAACGTTTTTCATTTTATGAAGTTTGGTTTTGTGTGTGTTGAACTCAGCTATCTTGGTGCTAGCAGAATATCTGCAGCACACATGTTCAGTTTTGTGTTCTTTGTCTGTGTGTTTTTAAAGTTAAGACAAACTTTATTTAAAGGGTGATTTTAAACACAGAAGATCGGCCATAACACGCCGTCCGCGCTTATGCATTTTAACCCTTTTATTGACGGTATTTTTAAAAGTGTGGGTTTGATTCCGGTGCTAAGCTATCAGCTTCTTTGTTAGCTTCAGCTGCTAACAGGTAAGGACAGTGCTTGCTACCAAATAATATTTACCCAGAAAGGTTTAGTTTTCAATCCAGTAAATAATGTGTCCCTAACATCATTTTACTAAATTTGATAAGTAAGTAAACACCATTAAGCCCCATTTCTCCATAAAGATTTGGCTCTTTTCCAAAATACGTCCACAAATGTTTTACCATTCCCTTGATAATATTTCTCGTCAATAAATAAAGGCAGCTAATTAAACACCATTGAGAAATGGTCATCCAGAAGGTTGTTTTTATTCAGCAGATCATTATTTAAAACATGATTTTATTAAAATCGTATTTTATCTGATCTTGCATTGTGAATGGTTGTCTAAACGTTTGCTGATTATTGCCTAAGTTGGTTCCAAGACTAATTTAACTTAATTTCCAGATTCTTCAAGATAATCCTTGGTTCTCAAACATAAACATTGCATGGTAATGTTGCATCACTATTTTGGTCATGATTTTCAATCATCTTTAATCAACTTGTTTATATTGTACATAGCCCATTAGTCTTTGTTATTCTTTAATTCTGCTTGGTAGTTTAGTTGGATTGTTTTAGCATAGTAAAGAGTTTGTTGATTGAAATATGTTTGACTTTGAGTTGACTTATTTTTGTTAATAAATTCTTGTATTTTAAGAAATCGTGTGAATTCATTCTGTATATGTGCAGAGTTTTACTGTTCAATAATGTCAGAGCTCGTCTCACACCTTTCTATTTTGTCCTAATACCATCGCCTTACTGGGCTGGTATTCACAGGACAACCCTTAACAGACCGAAATATTATTTGATAAAATATTAAAATATTAATATTAAATATTAAATAATATTCTCAGATTCATAATCTCAACAAGTCTTCCTGGTTAGGTCTATTCGGGGGTTCTGGAGTGGAGGGTCTGTCGGATAGTCGAACCTCAGATTCAGGAAGAGCAGTGTGGTTTTCATCCTGGCCATGTAACACTGGACCAGCTCTACACCCTCAGCAGTTCCTGGAGGGTGCATGGGAGTTCGCCCAACCAGTCTACATGTGCTTTGTGGACTTGGAGAAGGCGTTTGACCGTGTCCCTCGGGGAATCCTGTGCATTGCCGGAAGTAAGCTGGACTCGTTTCCGGTGAGAGGGTTGGACTCCACCAAGGTTGCCCTTTGTCACCGATTCTGTTACTAACTTTTATGGACAGAATTTCTAGGCGCAGCCAAGGTGTTTAGGGAATCCATTTTGGTGGTCTTAGGATTGCATCTCTGTTTTTTGTGGATGATGTGGTCCTATTGGCTTCATCAACTCATGATTTGCAGCTCTCACTGGAGCAGTTCATAGCCGAGTGTGAAGCGGCCAGGATGGGAATTAGTGCCTCCAAGTCCGAGGCCATGGTCTTGAGCCGAAAAAGGGTAGAGTGCCTTCTTTGGGTTGGTGGGGAGGTCCTGCCTCAAGAGGAGGAGTTCAAGTATCTTGGGGTCTTGTTCACGAATGAGGGAAAAATGTAGCAGGAGATCGATAGATGGATTGGTGCAGGCAGTGATGCGGGCGCTGTACTGGTCTGTCACGGTGAAAAGAGAGCTGAGTCAAAAAGCGAAGCTCTCGATTCATCGGTTGATCTACGTTCCTACCCTCACCTATGGTCATGAGCTTTGGGTCATGACAGAAGAAATTAGATCACGGATACAAGCAGCTGAAACGGGTTTCCTCCACAGGTGTCCGGGTACTCCATTAGAGATAGGGTGAGAAGCTCAGTCATCCGGGAGGTACTCAGAGTAGAGCCGCTGCTTCTCCACGTTGAGAGGAGCCAGTTGAGGTGGCTCGGGCATCTGGTGAGGATGCCTCCTGGATGCCTCCCTGGTGAGGTGTTCCGGGCACGTCCCACCGGGAGAAGGCGCAGAGGAAGACCCAGGACACGCTGGAGGGACTATGTTTCTCGGCTGGCTTGGGAATGCCTTGTGATTCACCCGGACGAGCTGGCCCAAGTGGCTGTGGAGAGGTCTGGGTCTCTCTGCTTAGGCTGTTGTCCCCGCGACCCAACCCCAGACAAGCAGAAGACAATGGATGGATGGATGGATGGATGGATGGATGGATGGATGGATGGATGGATGGATGGATGGATGGATGGATGGTGTCTGAAATGTGCTTGGTTTCTTAAATTTGGTAGGTATGTCAGCCCTTTGGTGCAGTGCACCATTATCAACAGGCTCCAGTAAACTGAGAAAAAACAGGAGTTATCCTGAGAAATTTCAGCTCATGCTAAAAAAAGATAAATATATTATTGGAGAGTTTTTAACAAGGCATGGAGCAAAAATGCCCCCAACACAATTGCTTACATGGTCATTTGTCAAAAAAAAAAGCAAACAAAAAAAAAAACACATCCCTGGTTTACATCAACAGTGTAGGCAAAATGCTGGGATTTCCTTAGAGGATTCAACAATTTTTATTTTTGGAATTTGGTAAAAATTAATTGTCTTGCCATCTCTGTTAAGAGGCTTACCTATCCCAGACAAACTAAGATTCTTTTTCTACCTTTATTCTTGTACATGGGGCATGTTAGAAAAAAACTGTAAGTAAGATATTTCTATCATTAGCATAAAGTATTGTTTCGAATTTAATAAAAAATAATAACTCCCTGGGCTGCACATAAATGCCTAAACAAACTGTGCAAAGCCCCATTACAGAACTGGATCAGAAACGTGGTTTCTGTGCTGCTGCCTATAGTAGGCAGGCCACATTGATGTTATAGTATTCTGGGCTTTAACCATTTGGAGTAATTGTGTGTTGGTGTGAATGAGTGTATATATGTTGGTGTGTTTGTGTGTGTGTGTGTGTGTGTGTGTCCGAGTGTGAGACACGGAGAAAATAGAGGGAGAATGAAAGACAGAATTGCATACAGACATATACAGTAGGAGATACACAGAGCTATAAATAGAACAGTGAGGAGTGAATCAGCAAAGAGTGTCAGTGTAACTTGACACGCAGCACCACACTCTGTGTCTGCCCCTGCCCTGGCTTTATAACATGGTGGCACATGCTCCCGAACTACTGCCCATAACTCGGAAACCGTAAGGGCTATCGACGGAATTCTTGAAACGTTTTTATCAGGAGGGACAGGGGAACGATAATATCAATACTTTTTTGCTGAAAATATAATAATAAAGGCACAACACTAGGTGAAAAGAAAGGGAAAAATGGAGAAAAACACAAAAATGCCTGAACATGGTCTTGAACAATGTCTAATAACTCGGAAACTATAAGGGCTATCGATTTGATTCATGCAGCGTATGAATCAGCAGGATTTGCTGAACAATCATGGACATTTTCATGTGAATACAATGATCTGTCTGGGAGGTGTGACCGTGTAAAACCTGGATCATTTTGACCATTTTTAACCGAAGTGAAGGTGGATTTTTCACTCTCAAACAAACCTACCTCTCAAGAAAATGGTAAAAGGTATCCAAAAAACGTTTGGACTGTAGGTATCAGCAGACATCGGTGAACAATCCTGGAAAATTTCAAATGTCTAGAATAATCCTGTAGGAGATGTGACAGTAAAAAAAAGTTGACGATTTAGAAATTTTTTAATTTTAAGCTTTTTTAGAAAGGACAGATTTGAAACAAACCTATTTTATGACAAAACGGTAAAAGGTATCAAAATAATTCCTTCATTTTGAGTGCCAGCCAGGTCTCAAGATTAATTGGTGCAAAGCTCATGTCTCTACCTCGAATGGTTTACAAGAGGCGGCAATTCGAAAACATGTGAGTTTAAGGATTTTCTGCTCTGATTTTTTCTCAGATTCCTGTGGTTGGCCCATTCATGGTGTGTTGACTTTGCGTTGCTCCTGAGCATGTTGCGGAAATCTGTTAGTCCCACATCAATAAGGGCAACATTTTCTGAATCGCGAAAGAGAATCCTACGTTTTGATACATAATTTGAGCCAGTAGAGTGAAAATTGAGCGAGTGAGGAGAGTTTGTTCGTTCTTTCTCAGGTTATTCAAAAACCTAGAGCATACACTCTACCAGCTGACGAATTCCACCATTGGATTACATTATAAAATCGAAATCTTCAAAAATCTTGCCTAAAATTTGAATCGAGGTTGTAGAAAAACCGTGGTGATTCTAGCTGAAAGTATATAGAAGTAGTAAGCTGTGAAAGAGCACAGTTTTAGCTGAATTTTGCAGAATTTTGCTGAATTACCATTCATTTTAATGGAGCAAAAATTGCATAAAAGGCTGAATATTTCAAAAATTATAATAGCTGAAGTTACCAAAGGTCATAGCATAATTCTCGAGAACGAGCCGAACGTTTTGATACCAGAGTTGAAAAATGTAGGGAGAGACAGCAAGCTCAATTTGTGGCAGTGGCAGGTAGAATTGGCAGCTCCAGCCGCCACCGGAGCCGCATGAGCGACTATTCTGAATTGTCACTCACAGAAAATTATAAATAAATGCTTAAAAACACGCTGGAAGTCCCAGGCCATAATGCTGCCATGAGGGTGCCACAGGGTGCCAGAAGGTGCCAGGGGCTGTCAGAAGGTGCCAGGGGCTGTCAGAAGGTGCCAGGGGCTGTCAGAGGATGCCAGAAGGTGCCACAGGGTGCCAGAGGATGCCAGAAGGTGCCATGGAATACCAGAGGATGCCAGAGGGTGCCACGGGGTGTAAACAAAGGTCATACCGCATAGTAAGCTTTTCACTGAAACTTTAAACAGGGTTCAGCATTCAAACACATATCAAAGAAACAGAGATACATTCGGTCAGCACAGAGAGGAGTAGCATGCCTCTCCAATACACTGCCGGCTTCTCACGATACAGACAGAAAAGACATGCAAGCTTTAACTGTCGGGGGAGGACTGTGGGTCGGACCAAAGCGCAGACAAGAGCTCGGTAGCCGCATCATAATTTATTCCACACTCCAGGTAGTATGGCAAAACGAAGCATGAACAAAACATAGTCATGGTACACGTAGCATAAACGAAGCATAGACAAAGCATAGACATAGAAATGTAGCGTAGCATAAACGAAGCATAGACATCACTGACATAGAAACAAGGAACCAGCGAGGAACTAAACAAACAGAACAACTAATATACACAGAGCACAGAGAGGGGAACAAAAGGCAGGTAATCAAAGAAACAGGGAACAGGTGTGACAAGGAACAGGTGAAACAAATACAAAGGCTGAGGATGGGTGAAAGGACTGAAACAGAAAACACAAACTAAGCAAGAGAATAAATCAGAGGAGGAAATAAAGAACTAAAATAACTATGAACTAAAGTAAACAGAGAAACTAGAGGGGAACATAGAAACAATAACTTAAGAAATAAACAAAGAGCCATAAGGAGAATCAAAATTACAAAATAAACCAACAAGTCCAAAATGTCACTCCATGACATTAACCTTGAATAATAAACACTCATTGTGTTATAACTAGAGGCTACTGTTAAGGTTTTTTCTAACAATCAAAGGCATAAATAAAACTCCTAATGAAAATCAATCTATAAGCGTCAAAGTCCCAAATATATCTTAGTCTTAGCTACTAATAATAAGGCATTTATATTTCCACAATTCCCCCTTTTGATCTCTACAAGGAGATCAATCCACATAGGGTGCAGGCAGCTCTAGCCCCTGAAGTCCGTCCGTCAAAGCACACATCTGATAAGTAGGAGGTTTAGATTCAGCACTCCCCTTCTCAATTGTGGCAGTGATGAAGCGAACCATCAGAACCCTGATGCATTGTACACAGCAACAACCACAGGTCACCATTATGCCAACAAAAATAGCAATAGAAATCATTAATGACATGACTAAACCTTTCCATTTTCCAAACATATCAGTAAACCATTGCTCCAATGCATTGTCAATCCCTGAATGCTTGTGCATAGTTTTACTCAGAGTTCTCAATCCTTCTACGGCTCGGGTTACAGATCCACCAGGAGCGGTGTTATTGGGGATAAAAGTACAACACATATCTCCAAACATGGCAAAGGCACCCCTTTTTCAGCTAGCAACATATCCAACGCCATTCTGTTTTGTATGGCCACGAGAGAGGTGGGGGCTAGTTGTTCTGAGAGACCTTCAACAGCATCCCAGGTTAAGTTGGCCAGTCGTAGTACATTGTAATGAATATAATTAATGCGGTCTACATTTTTGTTTAGAGTTATTGGAATAAACGCTGAGATTACGGGGATATTTTCAAACCTGGCTGCAACTTGATTCGCTAATTTATACACATCTGGCACTCCTCTAGGCACTCCAATTGCATCAATATAGGTGGGAGAGTTCTGCGTAAGGTCGAAGGAGTTAGTTGCGCGCTTCCTTAACACATGTCTGCGCCTACGAGCTGTTAGGATAGAGGGTAGATTAGTACTTCACCAATTAACATCAGTGGTGCCTGTAATCTGACCAGGTTCAGTTCTGTTACATCAATCCTGTGGGATTTCACTTAGAAGCACAATAGCATTTGGAGAGGTAAAATTGAAACATGTGTAGCTTCCATTGCCTTTATAAGGGGTAAATGGTTGAGCGAGAGTTTTATTGTTAATGGGCGGAAAAATAGTAGCCAGTGTGGTACAGTTAGTGGGTGTATCTGCCTTGGTTAGATTTAGCATACAGTTATAACCCCAAGTATCAGAGGGGTACAGAGGAGCAGGTTCAGTGTAAAGGGAGGGTCTTGCAGCTGCACAGGCTACACAGTTAGACATATGATTTTCTTGCGCAGTCTCAGCCATCCATTCTAGCCATAGGTTGGCTTCAGTAAGTCCTGTTTCCAATGTTATAATGTCCTTCACAGTATGTACATCTACATAATGGACAAGGGACAGCCCAGGACCGGGAGTAGGTGATGCTAGTTGTACCTTAATGATGCCTTTAGGGTATTTTCCTGATTTGTCGACACCTATGGCAAAATAATACCCATTAATTGTCTTAAGAGATTGTGGGGTGAGTTGGACATATGTAGGATATCGAGTGGTGAATATGAGGGGGTTCGCAGGTCCACCAGGTGTTGGTGTGGCTCTAATCAAGGATATATTCTTTTGCAGCTGTCCTAAGTTGTTCATGCGGTCATAATGATGAGTGTAACTGCCTGGTCCAGTGTTCCACAATACCTGATCCCAACCTCCACACGGATTCCGAGACAATTCACTGGGGTGGCTTCTCAACACACACATATAGACGTCATAACCACGGCAACCCACCTGGTTGGTTCCACAAATAATAATGTTACATAAGTCAAATTGTGCTACCATGATTCCTTTAGTATTAGCATGAATGGTCAATTTGGCGCCATAAGGGTCTGACGGACTTTGCATAACTATAGGAGGGGGCTGTTTAGTTTTGGTGCTCCCACCGGTGCCCTACATTTTGGTTATTAGTGCGGCTGCTTGTACTGTAATTAAGCATGCCTGGAACCGACAATGCAATGCAACTCGCTGAAATTGAATCATCCCTGTGAACTTTAATTAATCCTTTCAGAGAGAAGATAAAAATGAATTAAAGCAATATCAATATACACCTCTTACTCCAGAGGGGACAGAAGGATTCTTTTACATTAACTATGCTTTAGGCCCTGCTGCCTCTGCCTTACTTTTGCCTGAGGACTATTGCATTTCCTGCTTCTGTAGTCTCAGGGTGCTTAAAACCTTCTGATCCTCAGCAGGGATGTCTTGACTCCTTGTAAGTGGAGGATGTCTTCTCAGTCCTATTAATTAACTGTGTTTCTTAATTAAAAACAAACAATTACTGGGTTCAATCGCTACAATCCTTATGGCCCCTGAACAGTAAGCACAACAATAGATGAATATGATAAAAGAGTAAAAATGCAATAACATATAAAATATAACTTTTGTTAAGTAAAAACCATAAATTGTAAATTTTACTTTATTTTATTTTTTCTTGTCTTATCTCGTCCTTTTGTCCTCTGGGTGGCGCAGTCTCGCTGTTCGTTGGTCCCTTATATAGGTGACATCTTGTGCGCTGGTGTCTGTTGGTCTTCTTTCTTCAACAACTAAGGTAGACTGCCTAGTTGTCTGACAGCTCAGGGGATTATTCTGCCCCTTGTGATGAAGCTGTGTTTCCTCCAATCTCCTCCAGGGGTCTGCCTGGTTTCGGTGCCTCGGCGCAAAGAAGCATTACTGGTGCAAAAGTGAACTCGCTGAAAAGATTATCAAAAACTGTTAACGGAGAAAGAGTAGGAAGTCTGTCAGTGATGATTGAATTTGCAGAGACAATCTTGCCAGAAAACATAAAAATAGGATTCTTGAGCTTCCAAGTAAGACCATACATCCCTCCACCACTTAGATGTTGCAAATGCCAGAGATGTGGACACATAGCAGCAGTTTGCAAAGGAAAGCAGAGGTGTGCAAAGTGTGGAGAAGATCACAAGATAGAAGACTGTAAAGAAGTGCAAGAAAAATGTAACTGTGGAGGTCAACATAGGGTTACATATGGAGGATGTGAGGTGAGAAAAACAGCAAAAGAAATCCAACATGTTAAGGTGAGCAAAAACACAAGTTATGCAGAAGCAGTCAAAAGTGTGAAAGGACAAAAGATAAGAGAGGTGGAACAAAAAGAGGGACAAATTCCTCAAAAACTGCAAACAGAGGAGAATATTGAGTTATTGGTAGAAAAATTAATACTATTCATTGCTTACGTCATCAATTGCACTGACCAGGCCAAACATAAAACTGAAAAAAATAAAATAATTGTGAGAGGGATCAAAGAGGGATCTTGGGAGAACATCAATAAGAGGTTGGAAACAGAGGGGAGACCAGGAACCTCAGCTGATAACATATGAGAAAACTACAATGGAATACTAGAAGTCTGATAGCTAATGGACAGGAACTGAAAGGGTATATTGATGGACTTGAAGAGAAACCAGAGGTGACATGGTTAAAACCAACATTAGATTTTGTTATTAAAAGGTATGGTTGTATAAGAAGGGATCGACCAGAAGGAAATGGCGGAGGGTGTGCGATATTTATAAAGGAAGGAGTGCAATATCAAATATTAGGAAAAGGTAAAGATTTAGATTATATAGTTTTTGAAATTTGGGAAAAAGAAGGAAAATGTAAGATAATTAATTTTTATAATCCATGTAAAACATTATCAATGGAGTGGATGGAAGAGATGTTGGAATATCTGGAGGAGAATAATATGGTGCGGGGACTTTAATGCTAATAGCACAATATGGCGAAAGTGTAATGATAAAAACGGGCAAGTTATAGAAGAAGTAATAGAAACAAAAAATGTAGTATGTCTTAATGATGGAAGGGGTACAAGAATTAATATAAGAACAGGAGCAAAGTCAGCAATTAATTTAACTGTGGTATCAAATTCATTAGCTGGTATATGTGAGTGGGATATAGATAAAAACACAACAATAGGTAATGATCATTATCCCATTAAGATCAGAACAAGATTAACATTACACATTAGGAATATAAAAATAAATAAATGGAATTTTAATAAGGCAGACTGGATTAAATTTGAATATTTGAGTGAAAGGAATCTAGGAAAAATAGATATGAAAATGGATGTAAATAATATAAATGAATGTGTTTGTAAGATAATTATAGAAGCTGCAGAAAATTCAATAAAGAAAGGAGGAAGACGATGTGATAAGAAAATGGTACCATGATGGACCAGTGAATGTAGAGAAGTAATAAAATTAAGAAATAAAGCATTTAAAGCAATTAAAAGAAATCCAGTATTTCAGAACTTCATTGAATATAAAAGAAAACAAAAAAATTGTGACGAAAATTATTAGGGATGCAAAAAGAGAATATTGGAGGAATTTTTGTAGTACTGTAGGGAGAGAAACAAAAATTGATAAAATATGGAAAACAATTAAAAGAATGAATGGTATTAAGAAAGAATATGGACATCCAATATTAAATGTAGAAAATACAAATATAATAAAAGATGAAGAAAAAGCTGAAATACTAGCTAAAACATTTAATAAAATTCATAGTTCAAGTAACATTAGTGATGAGGGAAGGAAAGGGAGGGAAGCCACACAACTGAAATACAAATATTTACTACAGAACACTGAAGAAACACATAGCTTAATGAATGAACCATTTACAAAAGCAGAACTGAACTCTGTGCTTAGAAAAATAAAGAATACAGCACCAGGTAAAGATCAGATTTGTTACATAATGATACAATGATACAAGATCTCAGTGAAACATCTAAAGACGTCATATTAGAGCTTTATAATGAAGTCTGGGAGGAGGGGGAGCTGCTTCAGAGCTGGAAGGAATCAATCATCATACCAACAGCTAAACCAGGAAAAGATAACACAAAACCAGAAAATTATAGACCTATTGCTTTAACATCAAATGTATGCAAAATAATGGAAAAATGATTAATAATAGATTAACATATTATTTGAATAGCAATGGGTACATTACTAATGTGCAAAGTGGTTTTAGCACATATTGGGGTTAAAGGAAATGAGATGGCAGATAAGATGGCTAAGAAGGCAATGCAAAATCATATCAATTTTACAGTACATTTAAGTAAATCAGAAGCAAAAAGCATCATCAAACAAAAACTGAAGGAAGAATGGCAGAAAAGGTGGGATGGAGAAAAAAAAGGAAGATAGTTTTGTAGGATCAAAACGGTAGTCGGTGAAAAAAGAACTGGAAGAAGGAATAGAAAGGAGGAAAGGGTAATAACAAGACTAAGATTAGGACATACAGGACTTAATTATACACTTTTTAAAATACATAAACATAATACAGGACAATGTGACTACTGTGGGATGGATGAAACAATTTAACATATTTTCATAGAGTGTCAGAAATATGTGCTGGAAAGAAGAAGCATGAAGAGAGAATTTGAAAAGATTAAAGAAAGGTTTAGCATAATAGATTAATTACAAAAGACAACAGGGAGCAAACATATACAAATTATTTTAAGATTCCTAAAAAGAACAAAATTATTTAGTAGAATTTGAGTATATAAGAAAGATATTAATCCATGATGAACCACACTCCATACCAATGGTGGCGGTAATGCACACCTACAGATTCATGCCAACGGCCATTAAACACCAGAAGAAGAAGAAGAAGGAATGGGCCAATTGTAAGTTACAGATAATCACTGATTCACTCAGCAAGACATGAGGTGGAGGTTCACTCTAAAGAGCATCTTCAGGGTCATGATGAGGAATTTTTACCTGAGCAACAGGTAAAGTTAAATGATCTGGCTGTGATAGAAAACAGCAGCTTCTGGCGGGATTTGCTCCATTGATTAGTTAACTATTTTATTTTTCTGAATTACACATGTAATATAAACTAAACTAATTAAACAAGGACACAGTTTTACTGAAGGTGAGACATACATACCATATGTATACAGTTATTAATAACTGTATACATAGCATATATATACAGTTATTAATAACTGTAATATTAGTACTGATAAGGTCCAGGATGAGACTCTATGCTATATTTTAAACACCACAACTTAACACCCTTTCCTGTCAAAGTGTTTTATAGTAAGAACTGCACTAATGTCTCACATGTAGAACAAAAGACTGGGTTTCAAAATGCTGTTACCTGTTAGTGCCTAGGTTTACAGGTTTGTTTCTTATTTCACGCAATGACCCCCAGTCATTCGTCACACTTTGGTTTTAAATCCAGATTCACTCACCACTTTGTCCTCTCCTCTCTCTCAGAGTTCCGTCAGCCGTCAGATCCCAGCGGGCGGGCCGAAATCCAGTCCCGGAAAGGGTCTGTGTGTCTCCCTGTTGAAGACAGCCGTGCGCACGGTCTTTTCCTGGAGTCTACCGACCCGCTGGAATCATCAGGCGTAGATGGAATCCGGCTCGAAAGGACCAAATTAATGTCAGGTTTAAACAACCTAACAATACGTATAACAACACAAAAAGAAGAGAGAGACAAAGTATTAGTTATTTTACTCGCTTGCGAGGAGAGACGGTCAGAGTTGTTTTCAATTACAAACTCTCCACCGCTCTGAAACCCATCTAACCGCTCCCTCTTTTTATTGTCTTTTGGGGGTCCCTAGTTTACAAAAACATTCATCTCTAAAGGATGGGAAAACAACAGCTGCATCGTAAACAAGTCATAAACAGCTTTATCCATTAACAACACATTTCCACAGTCCTCTTTCAGCTTCCAGGGTCAGTTGCGCCTTTTGTTCAGTGTAATCAGCCTTCATCTTTATGACCTCCTCAACTGGACTGCTTCCTTCTCTGCTAGCTCAGCTCCATTTATGATCTTTGCCTGCAGACAACTCATCAGATCATTTACTCACACACATCTTGAATGATTATAAGATCAAATAGCCAAGTTAAAGAATAACAACAATATAAGACAAATCTTTATTCAATTATTCCAACACGACCCCTTTTCTTTTCCAATGAGTATAATCTGTCTGATAGAAAGAGGTACCCCCAATCGTTGTGGTTTTTTAGTATAACAATGGCCACCAGTGGGCTCTAGATGGACAACATTAACGTTTATTATTTTACGTAGTACCCCTACTCATAGCCCATTCTAAAATGGCCAAAGTCTAACACTCAGTACCTTATTCTAACCTCCCCAACAACCCCGCACCATTCCAAAACCTTTGTGAAGTGCCTTGAGACAACATGTGTAGTGAATTGGCACTATATAAATAAAACTGAATTGAACTGAATTAGATGCAATCATGCACCTTCTTTAACAAACCCACTGTCATCTGAACAAAGCTAGCAGCACTGTTAGCATCATGTTCTTTGATTTCTCCAATGTAATGAAATTTATGGAATAATTTAATAATGAAATTTAACCTGATTTGCTTTGTCAGAAACTCCAGATGACTCAGGTGGAGTCCTCAACAATCTCCTGGATCAAAGACTACCAGACAAACAGACCACAGTTTGTGTCTAACCAGGTATCCAGCAACACAGGAGCACCACAGGGGACTATACTGTCACCATTCCTTTTCACTCTGTACATCTCAGACTTCCAGTACAAGACAGACTCTTGTCACCTGCAGAAATATGCAGATGATTCTGTTGTTGTGGAGTGTATCAGAGATGGACAAGAAGCTGAGTACATGGAACTGGTGGACCACTTTGTGGCATGGTGTGGAAACAATCATCTCATCTTGAATGTGAATAAAACAAAGGAGATGATGTAGATTTTAAGAGAAACTGCAATAGGTCAAACACTATTTCTATCATGGGAGAAGAAGTGGAGGTATTGGAGGAGTATAAGTACCATGGTGTTCACCTGGACAACAGACTGCAGTGGGAATGCAACTTTGAAGTCGGATATATTGGAACTTATAGAAGGAATTTCTATAAGTCTGTTGTGGAGAGAGAGATCACTTCTGCCATCATCTGCTGGGGTAGCAGCATCAAAGCCAGGGACTTAAAAGAAAGCTCAGCAAGCTAATAAAGAAAGGCGGGCTCTGTTCTGGGGACTCCTCTGAAACCTCTGCAGACCATTTTGCACAGAAAGATTCTTCATAAAATGAAGAACATTATGGAGAACCCTGAGCATCCACTTCATGAGACTTATACAACAACAGAGTGTCTTCAGTCAGAGGCTTCTTCAGATCTGCTGTAAGACAGACCACAACAGGAGATCCTTCCTGCTCACGGCCATCAGCATCTACAAAGGCTCTTTGAGGAAACATGTATAATATGAGCTACAACAACATTTAATTTCCCTCTGGGATGAATAAAGTATTTTTGAATTTGAACTGAATTGAACTGAATAAAGGCCAGACAGGGAGTGAGTTGCCCTCAAGGGGGTTCTCTAAATAAGTAAGTTAATATGTTTAAATAAATAATACAACAAATTGTTTATGTTTTATATTATAAGTGATACTAGATTGATTAGACAAATATTTTTATTAAAAAATATTTTTACACTTCCGGTTTCCACTGTTTTCTGAGATCTATAAGAAAAATAGAGAGACTGCATGGAAACATTATCAGGTGCCATCCACGATGGACTTTCAGGCAAGAATGCCATAAGTTTAATTATATAATACTTTTTATATGTGTTTGTAAATTTTTATTTATCTTTTGCTGAAATGCATGTTTATACCCTAACCCTAACCATTTAATGCGCCTTGTTTGTGTGTGTAATGGCTTTTAGTTGTGTCACCATCTGTTTTGGTGGACAACTGCTCATTTGGGAGGGGTGCTCTGCTGTGATTTGGAACCATTAAATCACTTGGCTTGGGTGGCTGTGGGGGTAGGTAAAGACTGGCTTATGGTGGTCATGGCCACCCCTTTGGCTCCGCCCCTGCACACTGTGGCAAAAAAACATCTTTGTTGTTAAGGGGGTTGTAACACACACTTTTTAAACTGATTTACTTTATCCTTGTGCAAGACAGTTAAATATAGTCAACAATTGTTGATTAAATAAATAATATAGCCAACGTCATTCTCCAGGAGCCATCTGAAATTTTTCCCATGTACTTTCCAAACTGAAGTACGTACTCTCCCAACACTTCCTGTCTGTCAGACACATTTTCCCCTCTCAAGAAGACAATAGAGTGAGCATTCTCCTTGACCTTGTCTTCCTTTAGAGGAGCAGATCGGTCTTGAAGACAGGGGTTATCTTTCATCCTCTTTGCTTCATCTGAAGGATCCTGCCACAGAAACTCACTTACTTCAAGTGAGTTTCTCCTGAAACTTACTTGAATTTTCCGAGGGCAGATCAGCTTCCTTTTTATTCTAAACAGTGAGGAAAGACCAAAAATGGTTATGTATATATAATTATTTTTTAAACTATATAAATAGTCTGCTAAAGTAGCATTAATACACTGCACACACTTATAAGCCCGCTGTAAAGACTAGACAGGGAATACAGTTTATAATCCTCAAAGAATAAACAGCACTTTCAGAGATTTCTACAAAGCTTTATACTCACCACAGATAGACCCATCAGATAATGACATTGATCAATTTTTGGATAAAGTAACACTTCCTAAATTATCAGATAATCAAGCAAAGGCCCTGGATGTACCACTGACTTCAGTCAAAATCCAAGTAGCTCTCACAAGCATTGTCAATAAAAAGGCTCCAGGCCCATATGGATTCCCAACATGGAATATTTTGGCTCCAATATTCCAAAGAATGTTTCAGGAAACCAAAGAAAATGGCATACTTCTGCCAAATATAAATTCTGCCAACATCATTCTCCTGTTAAAAGCAGCAAAAGACCCAGTACTTCCTGCCAGCTATCGTCCCATTTCCCTTATTAACATTGATCTCAAAATAATCTGTAAAGCCATCGCAAAAAGACTAGAAAAGGTAACTCTTCTCATAATACATCCTGACCAAACTGGTTTCATATAAAGGAGGCATTCATCCACAAATTCACGCAGATTACTTAATTTAATAGACACAGTAAAAATATTGAGACCAATATATTATCTCTAGATGCAGAAAAAGCATTTGATAGAGTTAACTGGAAATTCTTGTTTGCAGCCTTGACTAAATTTGGTTTTGGAAACTCTGTCATAAACTGGTTAAAAATATTATACAGTTCCGCACCGGCATGTATCAGGACAAATAACCAAACATCTTCAGAGGGTCACCAGGCAGGAATGCCCAATTTCTCCCTCATTATTTGTTATTTTTATTCAGTCACTAGCGACAACAATCAGACAAACAAACAGATATCAAATGCTTAAAATCCATGAATATTGAACATAAAATCAGTCTTTATGCAGATGATGTATTACCTTTTCTCCAGCATTCGCAAACCTGTCTCTCAGGTAATTGGATTGACAAATTATTTCTCAAGCATTGAGATTGTTCTATAAATTGGTTAAAATTGAAAGTTCTTCAAATTAATTGTTCTTTCCACAATTCCCTTAATACACAACTATAATCAGGGAATATTACATATTTGGGTATTATTGTTTCTCCTAGATTGACAGATTTAACAAAACTAAACCACAACCCGCTTTTAAAAAAAGTGGAAGATGATCTCGCTAGATGTAAATCTCTACCTACATCACTCATGGGCTGGGTTGCTTCAATAAAAATGATGGTTTTGCTAAAAATCAATTACTTATTCTCAATGATCCCAAATAAACCATCATTTGACTTGTTTAGATCTCTGGACTCCTCCATCACTAAATTTCTTTGGAAAGATAAACCCCTGCGGATTAGCTTGAAAACACTACAAAAGACAAAAGATAAAGGAGGACTAGATCTGCCTAACTTCATCATTATTTCTTAGCAAACAGGTTACAATACATCTCAAAATGGTTTAAACACAGTCCTCTAGATGAGCACTGGCTAGGCGTAGAACAGACATTATGCAATAATATTAAGATTTCAGATCTACTAATAGGGCTAGAGGGTGGCATGAGGAGGCTGTAGTGTGTCGGGTGGGGGGGTTGTGTCCTCTTCTTGGATATGGGGTCGCCGGCATTTGGATTGGGTGAGCGGCGGTGGTAGAGCTGAGCTGGACAATGTTTTTACCTGAGCTACTGTTGCAGTGGCAGTGATATGGTGTGTCTGTGTGGTTGCAGAGGCGTGATGGGGACTGCAGCCCAGTGTGCTTGCTGCTGGCCGAGGATCTCTTACCAGGTGAGTTTGTCCCATCTTGGTGAGGGGTCGGGGGTTCCGTTGTGGGCTCGGTGCTCAATGGTGTCTGCCCTGTTGCCCTTGTGGACAGGGGCTGGGGTAGCATGCGCGGAGCCCTTTTCTTGCCATCGTGGCGTGCTGTGTGGTGGGGGCAGGACGCGGCGGGGGTGCTTGGAGCGGGGCTGTGTGTTGAGGTTGCGTTGTGTGGTGTCACTTCGTCGGTGTGTACCCATGTGCTGTGGGGAGGGGGATTAATCGCGTTTGGGTCCAGGGGCATGTGTTCGATATCTGTGTCCTGGTTGGGGGTGGCCCTGTGGGGAAATTCATGTTGGCGTTCATTGGGGGTGGGGGGCTCATGGGGTTAGGATCGGAATTCATTGGGGGGTTGGGACTATTTTATTCTGTGGCGGCTCTGGTTGGCGGGCTAGTTTGGACCATGTAGACCCCTCTTTTGTACATGGCCCCTCTCCGGATGAGGATGGGGGTCGTTGGGGACTGGGGTTGCTCAGGTTCAGGCATGAGCCCGGGCTAGCCTGGACCAGGTTCAGATACTGGGGCGGTCTGCCTGTCTCCACCCCCGGAGGGAAGGGGGCCATCTCCTGGGTCTAGGGGCTGGTTGTCCCTATGAGGTATCAGCCTTACGGAGCACTGTTCAATCCATCATCCGCAAATCTTTGGAAATCTTTTTGTAGCCTTTTCCTGCTTTAAACTTCTCCACAACTTCATCCTTACCTGTCTGATGTGTTCCTTGGACGTCATGATGCTGTTTGCGCCCCAATATTCTCTTAACCAGCCTCTGAGGCCGTCACAGAGCAGCTGTAATTGTATTGAGATTAGTTTACAAACAGGTGGACTCTATTTAGTCATTAACAATCATTAAGTAACTTTTGAAGGCAATTGGTTGCACTCAGAGTAAAGGGGGCTGAACACTTTTGCACACCACACTGTAAAAAAAGTTTTAAATCATGTATAATTTTGTTCCACTTAACAATTCTATACCGCGTTGTGTTGGTCTTTCAGACAAAATAAAATTTCAATCAAATATATTTATGTTTCTGGTTGTAACAATATGAGGAAAAGTTCAAGGGGTATAAATACTTCTACAAGCCACTGTATCTGTCCTTCCTTTTCTCCTGCCCGATAACTACAAGCAAGTAAAAGTAAAGGCAAACAAAATTATTTGTGCTTTTATAGAGGATGTGCAAACAACGCTCAGATAAACCGCAGAAGAGAAACTTGCTCCTGGATAGTTTTAGAAACACCATCATTCAACTGTCCAGCTTTTTTTTCACCCATCAGGAGAAACTGTCAACTGTGCATGACCTGCTTCAAGACACCGTTGGGTGGGATCCCTTATCTAAACGATGAATTCTACCTTTACTTTTCCAAACCCAGCTTCATCTCAGATACAAGTGGTGATCCGAGGCTGGATGAGAGCCACTGTTGTTGACCTCATTCCTACACCTCACCTGAAGCTTTCAAACGGCTTTTCTGTGTTTCCCAATGGTATGGCAGAGCAGCTATAGTGCCTTGCAAAAGCATTCAACCCCCTAGGCAATTTTCATTTTTTGTTACCTCACAACCTCAAATTAAAATGGATTGTTTGAGAGTTTGCACCAATTCATTTACAGAACGTGCATACATCTTTTAACATGTATTTTTTTATTGGGAGGTAAACAGGTAAAGATAACAAAAAATCTCAGCATGCAAAACTGTTCACTCCTAATGTCAGTCCTAATCCATCTTTTGCGACTGTTGAAGCTGCAAGGGATACGTCTATGATCATGCAATATTTTGCCACTGGACTTTGTGCCCATTTCTGAAGGTAAAACTGCTCTAGCTCCTTCACGTTGGATGATTTTTACTTGTAAACAGCGATCTTCAATCCAACCACAGATTCTCAAGTGATGTTTGGACTTTGACTAGGTTATTCCAAGACATTTAAATGTTTTCTCTTAAATCACTTGAGCAGGGCAGCACCACATGGGTAAAATGCAAGACCATATTCTGAGGCTTCAGCCCTCAACACAGCCGTCACTGGTTCGGCTCCCGTTCCAGGTGACCTTTGCTGTATGTCTTCTCCCTCTCTCCACCCCTTTCCGGACAGCTATTAACCAAAAAGGAGCTGTGAGTGCACCTGCAGCTGCTGCTTAGTTTTTTTTTGTTTGTTTGTTTTTTGTTCCAGTGTAAGACTTAGATCTACAAAAAGTAACCCACAGACATGATCACTTTTTGGCAGGTGAAATACCCCCAAATTGTACTTTTGGGGATCTTTTTTAGTGTGGGAGGGTCTGTGCTCAGCAAGATGTCTTAAATATGATCCCCTAAATGAAATAAAGCACTTTTAGACAGAAATATTATTCCATGGGTCATAGATTAAGCTGTAATCAGTTTTTGGCAGTTGAAATACCCCCAAATTGTACTTTTGGGGATCTTTTTTAGTGTGAGAGGGTCTGTGCTCAGCAAGATGTCTTAAATATGACCCCCCTAAATAAAATAAAGCACTTTTAGACAGAAATTACATTCCATGGGTCATAGACTAAACTGTAATCAGTTTTCGGCAGGTGAAATACCCCCAAATTGTACTTTTGGGGATCTTTTTTAGTGTGGGAGTGTCTGTGCTCAGCAAGATGTCTTAAATATGATCCCCCTCAATGAAATGCAGCAATTTTAGACAGAAATAGTGTCTCATGAGTAAGAAAACAATACATGATCAGTGTGGGAATGATTGTTGCAGGATCAGTAAAGTATATTCCCTTTGAATGAAATAAAGTTATTTTAGGCAGAAATTGCATTTTATGGGTCAGGAAACAAGCCTTAATCACTTTTTGGCAGGTGAAATACCTAGATATTGTCCATGCTGGACTTTTGTTTAGTGTGGGATAGATTGTGTTCAGCAAAATCGATAAAAATAATCCCTCTGAATGGAATAAGGTTATTTTAGGCAGAAATAACATTTCAAGGGTCAGAAAACAAGCCTTGATCAATTTTTGGCAAAGAAAATAGTGCAATATTTTTTCATTTTTGTATTTTATTTAGTGTGGAATGGGCAATTTTCAGTAAGATCAGTAAAATATAATTTCTCAGACTGAAGCAGAGCACGTTTAGGCTGAAATTACATTTCAATAGTCAGAAAAAAGGCCATAATAAATTTTTGGCAGAGGAAAAACACCTAGATTTCTGGCTATTTTGGCAATTTTGCACAGAGTGCATTCTCAGAGGTCTGTGAAATTCAGCTCATCAGTAAAACAGAGTCATTTAAGTTAGAAATTACATTTCATTGGTCAAGACATATTGGTCATTTTTTAGCAAAGAAAAACATCGATTTTTTGCCATTTGGGACTTAATTCATGCCTTCACTGAGATCTGTAAAATGTAGTTCCTTTGAGTGAAATACAGCTTATAATTTCGAAATTTTGCAACGTTTTCATTGGGCACTACCTGTTCTATTTTTTTTTTTTCAAAATAAATGAATAATAACCACCTTGAAAAAAAATATGCGTCAAAAAACATTTTTATTTTATTTTATTTGGTCATTTATTAAGTTACATCCATCACAGTACAGTTGCGTGACAGAGTGGTTCTAAATCCAAGCAAAGTTAGTGCAGATAAATGATCAAAAGTTTATTCTTACTGCTATAGTTTAAAATGTAAATTTGCAGATATTTATGACAAACGACGAAAGCGTGAAACCGAAACTTTCACAGTGAGAACGTCGCAAGTTTTATAAGAAGAAAAGGATAAACGAGACACGCCTTTGCTGTAACATTGACCATACAGATATAACTGTTTTATTTGTCTCTCTTTTGTTGACTTAAAAAGCTAAACCACCAAGAAAGAACTCTCAAAACCAGACACTCAGCTGACAGGCTGGGCGCGCTCCTGCAGCAAGCTCCTCCCCCTCTCGCTCCTTCGCGGGGACGCGCCCGATCTTACCCGATCAGTTTTTGGCAGACCATCACTTTACGGCACAACGCCGGCCCTCGCGGAGTGGGTAACCCCCTAACACCGCCAACGGAGCGCCTCAACCCGCTACGTATTTTAAAGTTTAAATTAAGCCAGTTTGATAGAAAAATGCATATAATTTTTTTTTTCTTGAAATCGAACAAATTTATTTTAGGTTTTACCACTTAACCAGCAACCAGATGGGGGCATCAATGACTCTTTGATATTTCTTTCTCTGTTAGTACGGAAGAAACGATAGCTGTTTGTCACATCTCTGCCTTTGCTTTGTCATCTTACACCTCCTCCTCTTTCTTTGCCATCTCTCTTAGGCGAGGGACGCCACACCCTGTGAGCCAATCGGAGCTCAGCTCCACCTCCTCCCTCACATCATCTGAATCTCTAAGGTAACAGAGACCCCCCGCCCCCCCCTTCTCACTCAGTCTGTATTTCCATACTAAAAGGTGCTGTATCATCATCAACCCACCCATCTCACCATCCCATGCTAAGCTGCTGCCTGGTTAGCATTAGCCCTCTTTCTATTATCATAATCTTGCTTTCTCTGCAGTGGGATTGTCACATCATCAAAGGCACCTCTCTGTTTGGTGCTTCTTCAATCCTTTAGCAGAACACAAAGTGGAAAAAAAGAGGGAGGACGATGGAATGAATGAGAAGAAGAGGAGCAATGTGGTACGTACTTCTGAACCTGTTCTTTTCTGCTCGGTGTCCCCTCCCCATGTCTGAAATATATGCCTGCTTGTGTCTGTAATGCTATTTTATTTAGCTGTATGATGCTAACGCTCAATGGAAAATGGATTGAAAAAAGGAAATCAAGAAAGAAAGCAACACAGGGAGGTGACTCCCAATTACTCTATACGCTTTTGTTAAGGAGGCCTGCTATGCAGAAGCCTCCTCTGCCTGCAGCATACTGAGTGAGGCCAACACCTTCCATGTTATTTTTCTGTCCTTATCTAAACTAATCTGTATGATTACAAATTCTGCTGTTAAATAGGACAGAAAAAATTTAAAAAAATGATATAATACGCTGCTTGTCAATCAGCATGCCATTATATGAAAGTACAGTGTAAGATGCATCAACCAGGAACATTAGGGAAGTCTAGCTTCCTTACATGGTCATAAAAGGAGTCCCACAATATTTACATTTCACTCCCTTTTCCTTTAGCATGAATTGTATTCTCTTCATTTTAGCAAATTAAAAAACTTCTCTGACCCAATGAGTATGTGATGGTGGTGATGACGATTTCCACTTTGACAGAATTAGATGATGCAGTACTTTAACACTGAGTGAATCCATGTTTAGCACCAATAGAATAATCATGCACTTTCATAAGCACCTTACCTTACCCCACATATCATTTGTGATGTGTTCACCAAGTCCTCTTCCGACCGCACCCTGAGAGAAGTCAAAGGAGTCTGATCATACACTTTAAACTTAGGGCTGCTTTAAGAAAGGGTGGGGTGGGTGGTGGGGGGTTGTCTGGGGGGGGAATCAGGGACACTGGTTGATAGTATTTGCCTCCATTGTCAGCCTAATTGGGACCATAGGGCATAAATCAGGGTAAAACAAGGGTTGTATTGTATTAAGATTAGCCACCAAGTAGTAGAACCTGAAGTTAGGGAGAGCGATACCTCCAAGAGCCCTGATCCTCAATAGTTTTTTCAAGAGAGCCACATTTGCAAATCAGAGTCAAAGAAAGAGCTGCAATATACCAAGTCACTCAAACAAATTAAGGAAAAAATTAAAAAAAATCAATTTACACAGCCATCACATTATTTATTTAAACAACTGGTATTGTCATTGCTCGGCAGATCAAATATTTCACTTTCAAGTCTGACACGACTGCCAGGGCAGAGTTGTATGATGCTGCATGTAATTGAGGATACAGCCACTCAGAATGGATTTTCAATTCATGTTACATAATCTGGAGTCAAACTTTCCTATGGCAAAAGTGCTGCTAAAGAGATGCATCACTTGTGGTTCTTGCTTTGAGTTTTTAGAAAGTATATGAGTTCTCTGTCAGCCAGCCATGGGGCAGTTATTTTGTTTTGGAATGCTCTGATTGCCTTCAGCATGTTGTTTGAAAGCTTGTCTGTCCCTTAGAGTTAAACGTTAAGAGTGTTCAGGTGACAGGTAATGTCTGTAGGTATGGCCAGCGGCATTATTCAATGTGGGTCCTTCAACTCTGGTTGGTATTTCTCCTGTCTTTCCAAACAATGCAAATTTCAGTAAGGAAGTTCAGAAACTGCTCCAGCACCTCTCCATGGGACAGCCATCTTACTGCACTGAATATCACTAGATCACTGTACTTTGTAGTCTTTAATTAACTGTCTGAACTGCTGGTGGTTTAGTGCTCTGGAAACTATATAATTTACTGCCTGCACAACACTTTTCATCACATCCTGGAATTTGTTATTTCTGAGCTTTGATACAAGTTGATCCATCTATCAACTGTTGATGGATAATCATGAAAATAAAGAAACCCATTAAGTGAAAAAGTCTATCTGTCATATAATGCTGAGTTCTTGTCGGACCAACGTCCAGATGAATGCTCGGGAGCAGCATGGTGAGTTGAAGAGTTTTTCTTTTAATAATAAGAAATAATAATAAGAAACAATAAACAAGAACGACTTACATGGGTAAGCCAGATAGTAAAATGGAACATGGAACTAATGACCCTTAGCAGAGGCAGGAACACTGAGGAGCTCCGAAACCACAGGGAAACCCAAGAAGGGGTGCAGGAAAAGGAGGCTGGGACAACGTGATGGATGACTGGTCTGGGGAAGTTGAGGCATCTGACTGACCTTTAGCGTAGGCAGGAGCTGAAGCGTCTGGCTGACCTTAAGCAGAGACAGGAGCTGATGCTGAGGCATCGAGCTGACACTCAGTGAAAGCAGGCGCTGAGGCGCCCGGCTGACCCTCAGTGGAAACAGAAATGAGTGACGTAATCTAAAACAAAAAGATTCAGAGAAAAATTACGTTGTGTGATTTTAAAGTAATTAATTTGCATTTTATTGCATGACATAAGTATTTGATCACCTAACAACCAGTAAGAATTCCAGAACTCACAGGCCTGTTTTTCTTTAAGAAGCCCTCCTGTTCTCAACTCATTACCTGTATTAATTGCACCTGTATGAACTTGTTATCTGTATAAAAGACACCTGTCCACACACTCAATCAAACAAACTCCAACCTCTCCACAATGGCCAAGAACAGAGCTGTGTAAGGGGATCAGGGATAAAATAGTAGACCAGCACAAGGATAGGATGGGCTACAGGAAAATAGCCAAGCAGCTTGGTGAGAAGGCAACAACTGTTGGTGCAATTATAAGAAAATTTAATGAATGCAAGGTGACGGTCAATCTCCCTTGGTCTGGGGCTCCATGCAAGATCTCACTTCGTGGGGCATCAATGATCCCGAGGAAGGTGAGGGATCACCCTGGAACTACATGGCAGGACTTAGTCAATGACCTGAAGAGAGCTGGGACCACAGTCTCAAAGAAGACCATTAGTAACACACTACGCTGCTAAAAATCCTGGAGGCCACGCAGCGTCCCCCTGCTCAAGCCAGTGCATGTCCAGGCCCGGACAAGTTTGCCAATGATCATCTGGATGATCCATGACAGGAACAGGAAAAGGTCGTGATCTGATGAGACAAAAACAGAGCTTTTTGTTCTAAACGCCACTCACCTTGTTTGGAGGAAGAGGAAGGATGAGTACAACCCCAAGAACACCATCCCTACTGTGCAGCAGGTGGAAACATCATTCTTTGGGGAAGTTTTCAGCAAAGGGGACATAACTGTATTAAGAGGAGGATGAATGGGGCCATGTATCGGGAGATCTTAGCCGATAACCTCCTTCTCTTAGTAAGGACATTGAAGATGGGTTGTGGCTGGGTCTTACAGCATGACAATGACCCAAAGCACACAGCCAGTGCAACCGAGCATTTCAAGATCCTGGAGTGAACAGCCAGTCTCCAGACCTGAACCCAATCAAAAATCTTTGGAGGGTGCTGAAAGCCTCCAAAGATTTGCTTAGCGACAGCCCTGAAACCTGAAAGATCTGGAGAAGATCTGTATGGAGGAGTGGTCCAAAGTCCCTGCTGCAGTGTGTGCAAACCTCGTCAACAACTACTGGAAACATCTGATATCTGTAATTGCAAACAAAGGTTTCTGTACCAAATATTAAGTTTTGTTTTCTGATGTATCAAATACTTATGTAATGCAATAAAATGCTAATTAATTATTTACAAATCACACAATGTGATTTTCTGGACATTCATTTTGGATTCCGTCACTCACAGTTGAAGAGTACATATGATAGAAATTTAAGACTTGCTACTACATGCTTTGCAAGTGGGAAAACATACAATTCTGGCACGTCTGCTCTACCCTGTCTCCCTGGCGGCAATCAGCAGATTAGATGCACCTGGTGGCTGCTGCAGTGTAGTGCAATCTGTGGAATGCCAAGCAGCTGTGTCTTCCCTGATTTATACTGACTCTGACAAGCAGACGGTGCCAGATTGTTGAAAGCCATTCCTGTGAGTAGATATCCAGCGTTCCTTCCTGTCTGATCATTGTTCTTGACCTTGCCTTGCTTTTGGATTTATGCCTCTGCCTGCTCCCTGTCGGACTATTTGGATTTTGGTTGTCGACCTTGTTTCCTGCATCTAGTTTATGCCTCTGCCTGCCCCTTGCCTGACGCCTCTTTTTCCGATCGTTGACCCTGTTTCTGTCCTTGGATTATTGAGCCAGCCTAGCCCTCGGATTATTCAGCCTGGAGTCACTTCTTACCTGTGCTGTGGAGATCACCGCCTGCCGCCCACTGAGGTTTCCCCTCTGGGTTTCAAGTTCCAATCAAGACAAAAGCAGGTTAGTGGCTTTTCTGATCCCTGCAAAATCTGGAGAGACTACAAGTCACTAATCCCTCTTTCTGCCTCAGTGATTCCTGGAAGCTGTGAGGAGTGTTACCTGTGTGACGTTTTCCTGTGGCTGAATAAATCTTTTAAACTTTCAGTACTGTGTCTGGCTGAATCTTGGGTCCACCTTTTTCTGATTCATAGCAGAAAAATCTGGCCAAAAATGGACCCATCGCCAGCACAACAGTGGCGTACCCACGTTGATGAGACCCTTTCCTGGTTGGGTTCCGGCATGGAGGAAATAATTTCCACATTACGTTCTGGCAATCTTGTCTCTGAGCCGCCACCGTCACAAAGAAACCACGCCCAAGTAACACGGACAACAGCAGAGGTAAGGGAGCCTCTCTCTGCCTGAGATGTTCAGGGGAGACTCAGACCAATGTCGAGCTTTTCTAACTCAGTGTGAAATTCATTTTGAGCTTCAGCCATCATCCTTTCCCACTGAACGTTCCAAGGTGGCGTTTGTTATATCTCTGCTGGCAGGAAAGGCAAGACAGTGGGGAACTGCTGAATGGCATAACAGGTCTGCATCTTGTGATCTTTATGAAACTTTTTCCAAGGAACTCATTCGAGTTTTTGACCCGGTCATTCCAAGTCGTGAGGCCGCAAGAGGATTATTGTCCCTCAAACAGGGTGATCAGCCTGTCTCGACCTATATAACTGACTTTCATTTGTTGGCTGCAGAGAGCCGTTGGAATGAGGCAGCACAAATGGATGCATTCATGAAAGGATTAAACGAAGACATCAAGGATGAGCTAGCGACCCGTGAGTATCCTTCTTCCCTGAAACAACTCGAGGATTTGGCTGCTCGCATTGATATTCGGCTGGCAGAGAGAAGGAAGGAGAAGCGCCATGAGAAGGGTCGCTCATCATTAACTCAGGTTTCTGCACACCGGTATGAGAGAAGGAGTCTGTCACCTCTCACTGAGGAAAATGATAATTGTGAGCCCATAAAATTGGGCAGAACCAAGATTACCCCTGAGGAGAAAGATCGTCGGAGAAGATTCAAGCTCTGTTTTTATTGTGGAGAGAAGGGACATTTGGCACTCAGGTGTCCACTAAAAGGACAGGCTCAGCAGAGGAAGGGAGGTCTCTACTGAGCCGAAGTCAACTATCTGCCTCCTCCTCCTTGTTTCCTGCCCATTTTCAAACCTCTTCTTTTTCTCTCCAGGGGTCCGTGTTTATTGATTCAGGAGCAGATACTGAATTCATGGACGAAACATTTGCAAATAAGAACGGCATAAAACTTATTCCGTCAGCTGACACAAGAAACGTGCTTGCTTTGGATGGTCACAGCATGAACAATTCACATCTCAGGACGGAGGAGATTACCTTAACAGTTGGAGGTAATCATCTTGAAAAAGTAACTTTCATGATCATTAATTCACCTGAATTTCCTGTAGTCCTAGGGGCCTCCTGGTTGCAGAAACACAACCCTCACATCGACTGGAAGAAAAAAGAAGTTTTGGGTTGGTCTGAGTCATGTTCCGCTGACTGTCTTTTCTCTGCTGCTACGGAGGTCAGTGTGGAGAATGAGGTTGAGTAGACCTATCCGGATTTATCCAAGGTACCGCAAGAATACCATAATTTAAAGGAGGTTTTTAATAAAATCAAGGCCACAGCTCTGCCACCCCATAGACCTTATGATTGTGCTATTGATTTGCTTCCCGGCACATCACCCCTAAAGGCAGAACCTATTCATTGTCTGGTCCAGAGCACAGGGCCATGAAGAGTTATGTTGATGAGGCATTAAAGGCAGGGCACATTCAACCCTCTTCCTCTCCTGCAGGTGCTGGTTTCTTTTTTGTTGGGAAGAAGGATGGTTCATTGAGACCATGCATTGATTATAGAGGCCTTAATGAGATAACAGTTAAAAATAGATATCCCTTACCACTCATGAACACAGCTTTTGATCAGATCCAGGGAGCCAAGATATTTTCTAAGCTGGATCTAAGGAATGCATATCATCTGGTCTGAATCAGAGAAGGAGATGAGTGGAAAACGGCTTTCAACACGCCTACGGGCCATTATGAATACAAGGTCATGCCATTTGGACTTACTAATGCTCCTGCAGTTTTTCAGTCATTGGTCAATGACGTTCTAAGAGACATGGTGGGTCAATTCGTATTTGTTTATCTTGATGACATACTGATTTATTCTCAAGATCTGGAAACCCACAGAAAACATGTCTGAGCTGTTCTCCTGCGTCTTCTCCAAAACCAGTTGTTTGTCAAGGCAGAAAAATGTGAGTTCCACATAACTACCACTTCCTTTTTGGGCTTCATTATTTCCCCAGATCAAGTGCTTGTCAACCCCTCCAAGGTTAAGGTTGTATTGGAATGGCCTGTTCCAACTGATCGCAAGCAGCTTCAAAGATTTCTGGGCTTGGCAAACTTCTATAGGAGGTTTATTAGAAATTACAGCCTGGTTGCTACTCCCCTAAATGCTCTTACCTCTTCCAAGGTGAAATTTGTGTGGAATAAGGATGCAGAGAAGGCCTTCAATAGGTTAAAGGAACTCTTCACGTCACCTCCAGTGTTACGGTCTCCTGACCCAGAGAGACAGTTTATCGTGAAGGTGGATGCCTCAAGCACTGGGGTCGGAGCTGTATTAAGCCAAAGGGTGAGGATGATCGTGTTCACCCATGTGCCTTCTTTTCAAGGACTCTGTCACTGGCTGAGCGGAATTACAACGTGGGAGACAGAGAGTTATTGGCTGTCAAGTTGGCGATAACAGAGTGGTGACATTGGCTGGAGGGGACTAAGGAGCCGTTTATGGTGTGGACTGACCATAAGAACTTGGAGTACCTGAAATCAGCAAAACGGCTAACCCCAGACAGGCTAGGTGGGCTTTGTTTTTTGGTCGTTTTAATTTCTCCCTATCTTACAGGCCAGGGAGTAAAAATGGCAAACCTGACGCCCTATCCCAGATTCAAGAGCCTGAAGAATCTCAGTCTGCGGGTGAAGAGGAGTTTATCCTTCCTGAAACCGTCAGGTTGTCTGTATCCCGAGTGGAGGTGGAAAGGGAGGTCCAGGAAGCCATTGGAGATCTGCCTATCCCACCATCATGTCCACCTGACCGCTGTTTTGTCCCTGAATGCCTTGTGCCTAAGTTACTGGAGTCTTGCCATTGCTCTCGTTTAGTTTATCATCCAGGAATCAGCAGAACCATTCAGACAGTTCGAACTCAGTTTTGGTGGCCATCGCTGGTCAAGGATGTCAAATACTTTGTTGCTGAATGCACTCAATGTTGTCGAGCCAAGCCTTCTCGTCGCCCCCCTGCGGGGTTGTTGCACCCTTTGCCAATTCCTCCTCGCCCATGGTCACATATTGCGATGGATTTTGTGACAGGTCTACCGGTTTCTAATGGTCACTCTGTACTACTAACCATAATTGACAGATTTTCAAAAATGGTTCATTTGGTGCCCTTGGAGAAGCTTCCATCTGCTAAGGAGATGGGTGAGATATTGACCCGAGAAGCTTTCAGGCTCCATGGAATTCCAAATGACATTGTTTCCGATAGAGAACCCCAATTTGTGTCACGTTTCTGGAAGGAGTTGTTGGGAATTTCTGTTAGTCTTTCCTCAGGGTTTCATCCTCAGTCTGATGGCCAAACCGAGAGAGCCAACCAAGAAGCTGAAACCAAACTACGTTTATTATGTGAGTCTGACCCGACCAAGTGGTCACAAAATTTGCCCTGGGTTGAATACGCCATGAACTCTATGCAATCAAGTGCCACTGGTTTGTCTTCTTTTCATGTTGTGTCTGGTTTCCAGCCACCCATGTTTTCAGTTCAGGAGAGAGAAGCTAATGTTCCGTCCGCCCAAGCGGCTGCCCTAAGGTGCCAAAGAATATAGAGAAAGGCCACGAGGTCGATGATCAGAATGTCACTGGTTCAGTCAAGAACGGCCAACCGGAGACGGATCCCTGCCCCTAAGTACCAGGTGGGGCAGAAAGTTCGGCTCTCTGCCAAGGACCTCCCATTAAGGGTAGAATCCCGTAAATTGGCAACCCGATTTGTTGGACCTTTCCCAATCTCCAAGATCATCAACCCTGTCGCTGTACGACTGAGATTACCCAACTCCATGAGGATTCACCCCACGTTCCACATTTCTCAGGTCAAGCCCTTCGTAGAGCCCCGACTTGTTGAAGTTGAAGAGTACATATGATAGAAATTTAAGACTTGCTACTACATGCTTATCAAGTGGGAAAACATACAAAATCGACAGTGTATCAAAGTGTTATGATTCTGGCACGTCTGCTCTACCCTGTCTCCCTGGCTGCAATCAGCAGATTAGATGCACCTGGTGGCTGCTGCAGTGTAGTGCAATCTGTGGAATGCCAAGCCCCTGTGTCTTCCCTGATATATACTGACTCTGACAAGCAGACGGTGCCAGATTTTTGAAAGCCATTCGTGTGAGTAGATATCCAGCGTTCCTTCCTGTCTGATCATTGTTCTTGACCTTGCTTTGCCTTTTGGATTTATGCCTCTGCCTGCTCCCTGTCGGACTATTTGGATTTTGGTTGTCGACCTTGTTTCCTGCATCTAGTTTATGCCTCTGCCCGCCCCTTGCCTGACGCCTCTTTTTCCGATCGTTGACCCTGTTTCTGTCCTTGGATTATTGAGCCAGCCTAGCCCTCGGATTATTCAGCCTGGAGTCACTTCTTACCTGTGCTGTGGAGATCACCGCCTGCCGCCCACTGAGGTTTCCCCTCTGGGTTTCAAGTTCCACTCAAGACAAAAGCAGGTTTAGGGTGGCTTTTCTGATTCCTGGCAAAATCTGGAGAGACTACAAGTCACTAATCCCTCTTTCTGCCTCAGTGATTCCTGGAAGCTGTGAGGAGTGTTACCTGTGTGACGTTTTCCGGTGGCTGAATAAATCTTTTAAAACTTTCAGTACTGTGTCTGGCTGAATCTTGGGTTCCACCTTTTTCTGATTCATAGCAGAAAAATCTGGCAAAAAACAATTGGACCAATCGCCGCACAACAGTGGCGTACCCCGTTGATGAGACCCTTTCCTGGTTGGGTTCCGGCATGAGGAAATAATTTCCACATTACGTTCTGGCAATCTTGTCTCTGAGCTGCCACCGTCACAAAGAAACCACGCCCAAGTAACACGGACAACAGCAGAGGTAAGGGAGCTTCTCTCTGCCTGAGATGTTCAGGGGAGACTCAGACCAATGTCGAGCTTTTCTAACTCAGTGTGAAATTCATTTTGAGCTTCAGCCATCATCCTTTCCCACTGAACCTTCCAAGGTGGCGTTTGTTATATCTCTGCTGGCAGGAGATATAACAGAGACCGGATAGCCCCTAATAAAGGGCCTCCATAGTCCTGGAGCACCTCCCACAGGGCACCACGAGGGAGACAAAACACATGTGGACCGGTTGGGCAAACTCCCATGAACCCTCGAGTATCCTGCAGAGGGTATAGAGCTGGTCCAGTGTTCCACAGCTAGGACGAAAACCACACTGCTCCTCCTGAAGCCGAGGTTCGACTATCGGCTTGACTCTCTTCTCCATTACCTTGGCGCAGGCCTTACCACGGAGGCTGAGGAGTGTGATCCCCTTATAGTTGGAACACACCCTCCGGTGGTGGTCCCCCTTCATAAGAAGGGGGACCACCACCCCAGTCTGCCAGTCCAAAGGCACTGTCCCTGACAGCCACGCAATGTTGAAGAGGCGTGTCAACCATGACAGCCCCATCACATCCAGAGACTTGAGGTACTCAGGGCGGATTTCATCCACCCCCGAAGCCCTGCCATCGTGGAGCTTTTTAACCACCTCGGTGACTTCAGCCTGGTGATGAAAGAGTCTAACCCTGAGTCCCCGGCTTCCACTTCCACCAGGGAATGCGTGATGGCAGGATTGGGGAGAAGTACTCCTTCCACCACCTGATAATATCCCCAGTTGAGGTCAGTAGCCTCCCACCCCCACTGTAAGCAGTGTTGGCGAAGCACTGCTTCCCCCTCCTGAGGCCAACCAGTAGTCCTTCTCCTTGGCCTCTCCAAACTCCTCCCAGGCCCGAGTTTTTGCCTTTGCCACAGCCTGGGCCGTGGCACGCTTAGCCTCACGGTACCTGTCAGCTGCCTCAGGAGTCTCACAAGCCAACCACAGCCGATAGGACGTCTTCAGCTGGATGTGGTGGGGCCGTAGCCCTTACTGCCGGTGTCCACCACCGGATTCGGGGATTGCCGCCGCGACAGGCACCGCAGACCTTACGGCCGCAACTACGGGCAGCAGCATCGACAATAGATACAGAGAACAACTTTCGGAGAAAGTCTTTTTTTTTTTTAAGTAAAAACTATCATGGTACTAAAATTAAACTTAAATATAATTAAGGCCATTAAACCCCAAAAAGTCCAGCACAGACATTTTGATGTGACCAAGACAAAAAACTAGAGTGTGGGTGAAAGGTTAAACATGGTGTGTTTGTGTGCACTTATGGACAATCTTATCATCACAATGTGATCCTCAGAATTTGGTTTCAGGTGGATCCCCAAAGACTAGAAACGTTCATTTTGTGGGAAAAGATTAGTATTAAGTCAAACAACGGAATGTCTTTGATGTTGAAAAAGGAGTGTGTTCGATTCACAGTGTCTCATGACTTTTTTCAAATAATACAGAAAAGTGAAAGTCTGAGGAAGACGTCAGAATGGATGATAAAGACAGTCAAGTCAGGGCTGCCAGAAAGATTCAAGGCCTGGATATATCATTATCCTAACCAACATTTTTTGGCCATGCCTCATATACAGTGCCTTGCAAAAGTACTCACCCCCTTGGGGTTTTACCTATTTCTCTACATTCCAACCTGTAACTTGAATGTTTTTTTTTTTCTTATTTTATGTGATGGATCTTGACAAAGTAATCTAAGATGCTGAAGGGCAATAGAAAAATATATTAAAAAAATTAAGTTCTAGTGCCACCAATTACATTTAAAAGTCACATAATTAGTAAATAGAAGTCCAATGTGTGCAATCTCAGTGTCAACGTTTCAGTCAAAAGAGAGCCATTAACTTTGTGAAAGGAGAGAAGATCTACCCTGGAGAGAAGTACCAGGCGTCCTTGCTCAGCACCTCGATTTTCAGCTCATTTTGGATCCTTGCACAAAGATGTGGTTTTATGAGAACATTGCCTTAACAATAGCTTAAAAAAGTAACATGCAGAGTACTACTGTAAGCGCTGGAAACTCAGGTCACACCAATTTGGGTTCACTCTATGCAGATACTCAATTTATAGGCAATATTGTTAATCTACTTGACATTATTTATTTCTTCAGATAAATTAATATTATAATTAAAACCATGCAGATAATATTAACAAGCTTCCATTATTAGTCAGCACTGGCTGTTGTTACTGCGTAATTGTACTGCATATATCTGAGGCTACTCAAAAACAAGTTAACATTTCATAAAATATGTTTGTGAGCATTTAAAAATGCATGGATTTCAATATAATTCCAGCTATGTCAGAGTTTAAGTCATATCAAAAGCATTAGATTGCATATCAACACATTTAGTTTGGTTGGTAGCTTTGGTTTTAAATAATACATTTACCTTTAAATGATTAAACTTTAGTTTAAAATCCTGCATATTATTGCATGTTCCACACCAAACTAACTATTCCAAATAACTGCTTTATCAATTGCTTTGAGAACTGATGCTTTTTGGGCTACTTTCTACTTATGTGCATTTTTATAACAAAAACAAATGTCATGATTTGAGGGTGTTTTGTTTTTTGTTTGGGTTTTAGTAATTCTTATTTCCAGTTTATGTTTTTGGGTCTTGCTTCTGTTTCCTGGCTGTGCTTTGGTTCCTTAGTATTGTTCATGTTCTGTACATTATGTTTTCCCAATAAGTTTTGCATCTTTGGATTTTTGTTTTGCCCAGTTACGTTTTGTTTCTCCCTGCCTCTGTCAACCATAGCAATCACCTTCATTCAGTCCACCTGCATCATGTAATCAGTCTTCTCGGTTCACCTTTACCATGCTCCATATATACACCGTCGTTCTGTTTACTCCTTGCGGAAACATTCTCTCTGTGATCACTCTGGTCATGCAAAGCCTGTTTTGCCAAGTCTGTCTGTTGTGTATTTTAAACATATCTAGGGTTTGGGTATAGTTTTTCAGAAATTTTTTCTGAGTTTTGTGACTTCGGAGACTCAAGGATATATGTTATTCCTCAGATTTTTACTATTATTTCTTAATCAAACCTATGGGCTATAAAAGCTAAATTTGTCTTTAACGCTGAGAGTCATACTTTTGGTGTACATTCTATTTGTTTATTTTTTTTGTTCTCTTTCCTTTCATATGTATCGCTTTAAGGACAAAGAAACCTCCTCCTCTTCACACCGGAGCAGACTGGAAGGTCGTCCTCCACTTACCAGAGATTGAGAAGTGGCTGAGAGCAACCAGCGACAGAGTTGCACAGCTCACACACTCTGTTGTACAAGACAATGACAACAGACACGTGGATGTCCATCTAGTGCAGCTTAAGGTAGACAAAAAATGTGTTGTGGCTGTTACTGTTGGAACTCCTGATTATGTCTGTGTCACTTCTTTATTATGCAGGTTTTATACAAACAGATTGATCTCATTCAATCTATACTTGGTTAGAAAAAAAACAAAGAGGTCTTTTGTTCTAAAGTACCTTCTAAAGAATGTGTGCTAATGTTTCTCTGGCTTTATTTCAGAAAAATCTGTTATGCACTGTGGGAAGAAACGTTTACCAATATAAAAATTATGAAAAGACAACCGGTTTCCTCTCAAAGCAGACACGGGGGACCTTTTATTCAGAACACATCTCTGAATACATCTTTGTAATACAAAATCCCAAAGAATCCCAAATCCCTGACACGAGTCAGGGCATAAATATACAACAGTCACATCATTGTTGTGTATGTGAAACCCTTGACAAATCCGAAGTACCATTTTCATTTACGGACATGTTCTGGCACACTGAACTCTAGACTCTTAGCAGTACTTACAGGAATCAACAAAAATAGACTCACATCTGCAAGATATCAAAACCGGCCTACGCGACAGTTGTACCATGACAATCTCATTACTCTTATAAACTCCTCATTCCAAAGCTGGACTACACAGCTGTTTCCTTTTTGACCAAACAAGGTTCAAAACAGGCATTCTAAGAATTACTTTTTCTTATGTCCATAGCAGTTTATGCAGAATTCACTTTCACATATGGTAAAGGCAATTGTAACACTTTTAATCTACCAAACAAAGCTTTAAGCTTCCACAGTACCTTTCCAATGGTAGTGTGCTTCTCAATGGTACACACTGGCATCACGCATGTGTTACTAGTGTTTATACTTACCAATGAGTTGAGATGTAACTTTTTGCTTACTCTTTAGTACGTTGGCCCATCATCCATTTGTTAAGGTAAATGAATTCAATTCAATTCAATTCCGTTTTATCTATATAGTGCCAATTCACAACACATGTTGTCTCAAGGCACTTCACAACAGTCAGGTACATACATTCCAATGAATCCTAACCATTAAACAGTGCAGTCGGAGTTAGCTTTTTATTCAAATTGGATAAAAAAATTTCTATCTAAGGAAACCCAGCAGATTGCATCCAGTCAGTGACTTGCAGCATTCCCTCCTCCCAGATGAGCATGTAGAGACAGTGGACAGTCACTGGCGTTGACTTTGCAGCAATCCCTCATACTGAGCATGCATGTAGCGACAGCGGAGAGGAAAAACTCCCTTTTGACAGGAAGAAACCGACTGGGGGTTTGAGAGAACAGAGTGGAGACACAAAAAAAAAACACAGAAGCACTGATCCAGGAGTACTATCTATGGGAAGGAAAAGTAAATGTTAATGGATGTAACTCCTTTAGTTGTTTCACCTAGAAAGAAAGAACAGATAAACTCTGAGCCAGTTTTCAAGGATAGAGTCTGAAAGAGAGCACATAGAGTTTGTTACAGTTAAGCTCAGTCAATTGCCATGTCTAAGAGAGAGAAAAGGTTAAACACTAAAAGACAGGGCTATGTGGATCATCGGTAGAAGGTGAGCAATAAGTTGTTGCAGCAGAAGCTCGGACAATCCCCTCTCCCATCAAGGTGTCACAGGTAGACACAGAGCCAGGCCAGATATAGCTTCTAGGACGAGAATAGAGGAGCACAAGGTTAAAGCTGAAATAACAGCAAACTAATGCAAAATTGGAGAGTAGTGTGAGAATGTAGCGAAAGAGGGGTGAAGGTGGTCGTTATGCTCCTCCAGCAGCTTAAGCTATAGCAGCATAACTACACAGATTAGTTTCAGTGCAGAATATTTAGTTAAACGGCGCTTATTTACAACAATGTTGTCTCAAGGAACCCTACAAAGGGTCCCACTGATGGTCATGTATACTAAAACCATAAGGATTGGGATACCTCTCTCTGTCAGACTGATTATAACCATTGGAAAAGAGAAGGGGTCATACAGGTAGCAGAAATGGAGGGTGTGTTTGCCCCTCAACCATAACTGAGCCGGTTTAGGCTAAACCTGACTCCCCCTTACTCCAAGCAACAAGGAGGGAGGAAGGCTCCCTCCCTGATAAACTAAGCCACTCTAACTATAAGCTTTATCAAAAAGGAAAGTTTTAAGCCTAGCCTTAAAAGTAGACAGGGTGTCTGCCTCACGGACCTAAAGCTGGGAGCTGGTTCCACAGGAGAGGAGCCTGATAACTAAAGGATCTGCCTCCCATTCTACTTCTAGAGACTCTAGGAACCACCAGTAAACCTGCAGTCTGAGAACGAAGTGCCTGTTAGGAACATATGGAACCATCAGATCTCTGTTGTATGATGGAGCTAGATCATTAAGGGCTTTATATGTGAGGAGGAGGTGTATAGAGCGCCATTTTCTCTCAAATTTTCTAACATTGTGCTTTAAAGTACGCAGCTCTGAATTAAACCAAGGAGCTAGCCTCCTATGAATGATTACCTTCTTTTTCAAGGGGGCTGCATTGTCTAATGAATCACGCAATGATGAAGAAACACTATGAACAAAAGAATCAATTTGTGAAGGGGCAGAAACAGAATTATTTCCCTCCATTGTGCTTTTCAGTGAAAATGAGGAAATTAAAAGTGGAACAGATTCTTTAAAGGTTGTTACAGCATCGCCTGATAATGTTCTACTATAATGAAATTTTCTTTCAGGTGTGGAGTACTCGGTTAAATTAAACTCAAAGGTTATTAAAAAATGGTCAGACAGGACAGGGTTATAAGAGAATATTGTTATGTCTTTATACTCAATGCCATATGTCAGCACAAGGTCCAGAGAATGAAGACAAAATGAACTGTTACTACACCTCCCAGTATGCTTAGTCACAGGCAGAGTTGATAAATAACAACTGTGGCTAATGCTAGTCATCATTCCAGCCGTAGTGTCCTGCCAGGAACTACACGAGGAGGCAATCTCTGGAGAAGCAGAAGCTGGCGGGTGGGTTTATTTCCCTTCTCTACACTGGCCATTTTCATAAAGAGCTTGTCAAAGCTCAGGAACTTGCTGATATAAAAGTCCAACAGTTTTACTTTCACAAGTGGAGCACTACAGCTAACGCTTTAAAGCTCTGCTTGATATTCCTAAAAAGACAATTTATTAGAAACTGCTTTGGGATTACTTTAGTTGTTACGGACACGAAGACAGAAGTGAAAAGGAAAAAAATGAAGCACGAAAGAGAGAAAGGGGGGGCAAGAAGGAAAAGGGGAGAGAAGCAGAATAGAATGGAGGAAAGAAAGAAGGATGAAGAGAATACAAGATAACACCCTGCTTGCTTCTACACCTGCAGAAATGTTCATATTACCAGCTTTTTTACCGAAAGGTGCACGGTATTTATGAATGCAAGATGTATTTAGTGGTAAATGCGGCTCAGTATAGAACATTTGTGTATCTGTTAACACCTGAATCTAAACACCCGTGGGTCTGAGTGTGAGCGCACTTGTGTATACAAGGTTTCTCCATAAAAATATGCAATAATGAGTGTGAGGAGCCACAGACCTGCTCCCCTGAACCTGGGACAGATACGGAGGAGATCCGAGCCACAGACATCCAAAGCCCCCCAGAGCACAGGAAACCCAGGAGTACCGCCGGGACTACCGCAACCCCCCAGAGAAGAGCAGGGGAGAGTCCCAGGGGAACCTCCCAACAGCCACAGTGCAGAAACCCCAGGGAGCTGCAGCGACGAGCCCACAGGCCCAGCCGGCAGCCGTCTATGCCCGAGCAGATCCAGCCATGGACCCAGAGACCCGAGACCCCGGGACTTATCACTCGCCAAGTAGAGGCCTGACAGAGCCCAGGTTTCCAGGCCCCAGCAAGCAGCAACTGGGAGTGAGCTAGCACACACCAAAGCACCCAGCCCCGGATACCAAGAACCACAAGTACATTGGCGGGCAGAGACACCAACCACCGGCAGTTATTGTGGTGGGGATAGAATAGGCCCCACATTTGATGGGGGGCCTAAACTGATCCAGGAGAGGAAGCAGACACAAAAATCAGGCACACACAGTCACAATCTCACATTCCCACCCTCATGCGTACACATAAAAACACTCACACCCACGCACCCAACGTAAAGACAAACAACAATGGATGTCGTACACTCACTCACACTCCCCATACACACTCTATACTCCCAGGTCCAGGTGCTGATACCCCATAGGGACAACCAGCCCCGGACCCAGGAGGTGGTCCCCTTCCCTTTGGGGATAGACACAGGCAGACTGCCCCAGCACCTGAACCTGGTCTGAGCTAGCCTGAGCTCGTGCCTGAACCTGAGCGACCCTGGCCCGGACCCTGACCCCCCGCCTTGTACCCAGTCCCCAACGACCCCCATCTTCATCCGGAGAGAGGGCTATGTACAAAAGAGGCCTCTACATGGTCCAAACAAGCCCACCAACCAGAGCCGCCACAGAATAAAATAGTCCCAACACCCAATGAATTCCGATCCCAACCCCATGAGCCCCCCACCCCCAATGAACCCCAACATGAATCTCCCCACTGGGCCACCCCCAACCAGGACTCAGATATCGAACACATGCCCCCGAACCCAAACGCCATGAATCCCCCCTCCACAGGACATGGGCACACTCCCACAGCTGAGCATCCCTGAAAAGTCAACGAAGCAACATCCACGAAGTGCAAGCTCCACATACAGCCCCGCTCCAAGCACCTCCACTGCCTCCTGCCCCCACCACACAGTGCGCCACAACAGCAAGGCAAGGGCCCCGCGCAACACCACCGCGGCCCCCGCCCACAGGCGCAACAGGGCTGACACCGTCGAGCACTGAGCTCAGCTCTACCATCGCCGCTAAGCTGGTCCAGATGCCGGTGACCCCATGTCCAAGAAGATGACACAACCCCCTCACCTCACACACTGCAGCCCCCCACGCCACCATCTAGCCTGTTGCCCCCCCCACCCCCAGAACCAACAGCCAGCAGAGCAGCACACCGCCAAGCCCACCCATCCATTCAGCCAGCGTCAGCCGCCCCAGCCCATCAGTCTGTGAGAGGGAAACATGCACCAGCTGGTTAACAGGGCCGGGCAGGCCAACCGCTCCAGGCCAAGCACATCCAACCAGCCGCCACAGTGCGGGCACAAGACATGCTTCACCGACCCACCCACTCGACCGCCAACCATAGCCCTGCGCCCGGCCAGGGGCAAGAGCCACAGAAGGAAGCCCCCCAACCGACAGAACAGGCACCGAAGCCAGGGACCGAGATCCAAGGCATTCCAAACGATCCCGAGAGGGCCGAAAAGCCAGCTCCAGCACCAGACAACCCCCCAGATCTCGACCAGAAGGTCTCCCAGCCTCTGACCCTCAAGCCCCCCCCCGCAGTTTTAATATTGTCGGACTGTGAAGTGCACCTGCACAAAGTGTAAATGTCCTTGTGTTCATTGTGCTTTTGACCAACAGCTCTTAACTTAGCCAGAAGTTTAAAGTTGGACTATTGGAGTCTCATTTAAAGCTGGCCGAGACGATCTGAGCCTTGTGCTGGGTTCTGATCATTTCCATTGTCTCACCGTTTTATGGCCCTGTATTTTTCCACTGTTTCCCGCGCTGAGGTTTATGACCCTTTGTTCCAAACTAGTTCGCTATCAGCTGTTAGTGGACTAAAGAGCACGGCTTCTCTGCGCTATACAGCGTTTGAGCTGTACTGGTTCTACTGTTTTGTCAGCTGACAGCAGCTAGTTGGGACTCATCACCTAACAAGATAAAGATTCAGCGTTGTTCCTTCATTGTTGTTCCATATAACAAGTCCATCCAAAGCTTTGATTTATTCCCACTTCAGTCCATAAACTGCTGGTTTGATCTCGATTTATATTCAGTGTGCATTTGTCATAAACTGATCAATTTTGCATTCTTCTTGATTATTCATTAACAAAATTGGAGAGTAGTATGATAATGTAGCAGAGAGAGTGAAAGTGATCATTATGTCCTCCAGCAGTCTACGCCTATAGCAAAGTAACTATAGAGATAGCTCAGGTCTTCACAATAAAAGCGCTGCTCGCCATATACTGTCTGACTGCACTGATCAAAATAAAGGTCTCATAAAAGTAGCTTACGTATACATACATACAGTGCCTTGCGAAAGTACAGGGGTTGGACAATGAAACTGAAACACCTGGTTTTAGACCATAATAATTTATTAGTATGGTGTAGGGCCTCCTTTTGCGGCCAATACAGCATCAATTCGTCTTGGGAATGACATATACAAGTCCTGCACAGTGGTCAGAGGGATTTTAAGCCATTCTTCTTGCAGAATAGTGGCCAGGTCACTACGTGATACTGGTGGAGGAAAACGTTTCCTGACTCGCTCCTCCAAAACACCCCAAAGTGGCTCAATAATATTTAGATCTGGCGACTGTGCAGGCCATGGGAGATGTTCAACTTCACTTTCATGTTCATCAAACCAATCTTTCACCAGTATTGCTGTGTGTATTGGTGCATTGTCATCCTGATACACGGCACTGCCTTCAGAATACAATGTTTAAACCATTGGATGCACATGGTCCTCAAGAATGGTTCGGTAGTCCTTGGCAGTGACGTACCCATCTAGCACAAGTATTGGGCCAAGGGAATGCCATGATATGGCAGCCCAAACCATCACTGATCCACCTCATGCTTCACTCTGGGCATGCAACAGTCTGGGTGGTACGCTTCTTTGGGGCTTCTCCACACCGTAACTCTGCCGGATGTGGGGAAAACAGTAAAGTTGGACTCATCAGAGAACAATACATGTTTCACATTGTCCACAGCCCAAGATTTGCGCTCCTTGCACCATTGAAACCGACGTTTGGCATTGGCATGAGTGACCAAAGGTTTGGCTATAGCAGCCCCGCCGTGTATATTGACCCTGTGGAGCTCCCGACGGACAGTTCTTGTGGAAACAGGAGAGTTGAGGTGCACATTTAATTCTGCCGTGATTTGCACAGCCGTGGTTTTATGTTTTTTGGATACAATCCGGGTTAGCAATTTGGGCCCCTTAGTACCAATTGAGCATCGTGTCAACGCCACAGCCTACCTGAGTATTGTTGCTGACCATGTCCATCCCTTTATGACCACAGTGTACCCATCTTCTAATGGTTACTTCCAGCAGGATAACGCGCCATGTCATAAAGCACGAATCATCTCAGACTGGTTTCTTGAACATGACAATGAGTTCACTATACTCAAATGGCCTCCGCGGTCACCAGATCTCAATCCAATAGAGCACCTTTGGGATGCGGTGGAACAGGAGATTCGCATCATGGATGCAGCTGACAAATCTGCAGCATCTGTGTGATGCTATCATGTCAATATGGACCAAACTCTCTGAGGAATGTTTCCAGTAACTTGTTGAATCTTTGCCACTAAGGATTAAGGCAGTTCTGAAGGCAAAAGGGGGTCCAACCCGGTACTAGCAAGGTGTACCTTCAGTGGTGATTGCTCAGCAAGACTGCAAAGGAAGCTCAGCTTCCCCTAAAATGTCAAAAAATAAGTGATCAAATTTATACTGTTGTGTGTAAATATGTGCTACAACGCGCTTAACTTTTGTTCAGAATCAGCTTCTTATCACTGGTAACGACACGGCTTTCCTCTCACTCATTCTCGCAGCTTCACAGTGCTTTAAACAGTGAGTTCAATAGCAAAGCAAAAATGCTGGGCTTTGTCCTGCCCATCGGACGCTCAGTTTCTGCATGATGATTGGATGATCTGTCTGAGGCTGAATCCCTTTTTGATTGACAGCAAAATCAGCGAATCAGCGATCTTGAAATTGAGCTTCCCCTCCTTGAAAGACCAACATCCGCCATTGATATATATAAAATCAATCAATCAATAAGCACTGGCGCCCCTCAGGGTTGTGCTCAGGGGACCAATCTGTGAAACTCCTGAAGTTTGCAGATGACACCACTGTCATTGGTCTGATCCAGGACAGTGAGCCTGCATACAGACAGGAGGTGGATCGGCTGGTACACTGGTGTGGTCAGAACCACCTGGAACATAACCCACTCAAGACTGTGGAGATGATGGTGGACTTTCAGAGAACACCACCCCCACACACCACCTTCATCATCCTGTATCCACTGTTGACCACTTCTGGTTCCTAGGAACCACCATTTCTCGAAACCTGAGATGGTCCTCACACATAGACAATGTCCGGAAGAAGGCCCAGCAGAGACTGTACTACCTCTGGCAACTCCAGAAGTACAACCTTCCACAGGAGCTGCTGGTCATCTTGTACACTGGCATTGTTCAGTATGCCCTGTCTTCGTCCATTTCAGTGTAGTTTTGCTCATTCACAAAACAGGACAGATCCAGGCTGCAATAAAAAATCATGTCTACAGAGAGAATCATCAGGGCTAGGCTACCTTCAGGTCGGTAGTACAGAGCTGTCTGCTAAAACCAGCTGCCATAGAGACACTTTCTTCCCCCAGGGTGTCTATATGATAAACACATACATACTTGAAGTTGTCTCACATTATCCTCTCTGTAAAGTCCCTTGTGCATATATGTACATTTAAAAGATATTTTTTATTTTCATTGTTATATATAAAAAAAATCTTCACTGAGAGCAAAGTGTTCCGGAGTCAAATTCCTTGTTGGTGTGCACAAACTTGGCAATAAAGCTGATTCTGGAGAATAAGGCAAAAGAAACACCTGATATTTCCATAATAAATAGAATTATCATCAAGTGAGTAAAGGTCAAAATGACAAATAGAATATTCTAAAGCAACAGCTGGGAAAAGAACAACAACAAAACACCGGGTTGACTATAGTATTCCTAATAAGGCAAAGTGGGAATGTTTCAGCTGTGTAAAATTCATGCTTGCACATCACTCCTGTTTTGGCTCATACCCCAGTTGACACCTCCATCTAGTGGTATCATTAACATGTTACAGCAAGGTGAAGATTGAGACCTAATTTACTAACTGTATGAAAATGGTTGTTTATCATCCAAGCTAAATATAAAACACTTATAACACTTATAACAATTATTGTTCCAATTACCGGGTTTCTTATAATAATGACACAATAATGAAACTTACAAGAAGACTGACAGAAGGAACAGATAACTAAGCACGGGAAGGGAATCAGGCATGAAATGGGCAGGCAAACAGAAAAATCCAGCAATAAACAATGAACAATAGAGAGCTTATATGGGAAAAAGAACAAGTGCAGGCTATAGAGACAACGAGGTGGGGCAGGTGAGCTGAATCAACTAATTGCATAGTGGCTGAGGGTTGGCAGAACAGAAAAATGGGAAAACTAACAATGACTGGAGCTAAACACAGATATAAAGAAACACTAAATAAAGAGGTAAAAGACTGGTTGCAATCAAAAATAACTTCAAACTTAAAAAAACTTTCTCACTTTTTATTTATATATGATCCCTAAACAAGTCTTACCCTAAAAGCCCAAAACATTGATTTATAATAAATGAAAATGGTCAGGTAAACTGAGTTCCTAAAATAAGTAACGTTTGTCAATTAATATTTCAAACAACATTGAAAGCAGTTGTGGATGCAGCAAAAAGAGGGGGCATGTCAAGCTATGTGTTTTTACGCCACCATGAAAAGGGTGCATTATTGTTATTCTTCCTTTTCATTTTCATACAACATTTAATAATAATACTTTTGGTTTTCCCCAAACATAACTGGTTTTCGGACAAAACTGGGACAATTCGGCATATTGTCCCAATTTTAAATTTCGATTTATTGTCATATGCTCCAGTCATCTTTGTTGTAAGAATGTTGGTGTATAATAATGAAAAAAAAAAACAGCTGTCAGTCTGGCTTTAGTTCAAAGGTGAGGACAATTAATATTGTAATTTATTGCTACAAACACCTTCTAGATCAGCTGTATTGGCTGATTTAGAAGGTGTTTGTAGCATTACTAATATTTAGCATCTCCAGTTGTACAAAAGGTACTACTGTCAGAACAATCTAAATTTACTTCTGAGCATCTTTGGTGAAGTGGGGGCATTGCTTGGTTTAGTGTGGTGTTAGACATTTAAATAAAAATATGTAAAGATCATGCTTCACATCTTATGAAAACTGGAGCTTCTCGTGCAGTATTAAAACTTGAGGCACAAATGGTATGTTATAACTCAAGCATGGCTCGGCATGAATGTTCATTTAGTTATTGGATCATTGGAAAGACATAGACAGTTGATTTTATTACATATTAAACTCTCTAGTTATACAGTAAAAACTGTATGTGTTTAACATCAGCAGAGCCAAAGCCTTTATTTAACTACATAAGCTGTCAGTGTGGATATACCATATTACCTTCTTTTGCAAATAAATTGTTATTACCTTATCACAGTTAAATCACAGAATCATAAACTTCAATTTGTGGACCTGGCTAGACACTAGTACTTTAATGAACAAAGTAAACTGTACATTAGACTAAATAAAAGCCTAAATCAAGAGTTTAAGATATCAGTAAAAAGTAATTTCTAAACAGGATAACTCTCCCAAGCTATAACTAAGTATTGCTGTTGGCCTACTCCTGACCAGGCTAACTTCTCTGAATAGATACTGTATCTTTGGTGCTATGTTTTGTGTGATTGCTTTTGTAAAACTGACTGAGTGATATGTATATATCAGGATAACTAGGAAATCCCACCTTAATCCCTTGTTTTAGCTTTGTGAAACACCCCCCTGGTGTTTTCCAACTGCCTTTAGTGTCCATACCGTAAAATACTTAGTTTTCTACCACCAATAGTTGATGTCTGTGTTTTGATAATGCAAAATTTCAGTCTAACTGTACCTTGGTAAAACTAAGTATCCCTTCTTGACAGGTGACATTCACATTAAAGGACCCAAAGTTTATTTGACTTAATTTCCAGTGAGGATGTTTGTGGCTGAACAGACTCAATGAGTGAGCAGGCAATGGGAACAGACAGATCCTCAGACAGCTGTTTGAAAATATATTCATGCCTCGGGTAAACTCTTTCCTCCATCATGTCCTTCCTACCCTTTTCTGGCTTTATTTTCTTTATCCTCTCCATCATTTGGAGTTTTTCTTTCCACCTTTTACCCTATCGCTGTCATTTTTATAATGCGTTTGCCTGCGGGGTATTTTTATATAACCCGACCTTGCCATGGTGAGACTGTAGCACATGATTAAAGTGATGCAACTGGTGTTTTTGTGTGTGTGTGTGTGTGTGTGTGTTCCTGTCTTGGCATCACAGTGAGAATCATTTTCCCGATTTCACCATCAAATTGAGGACCGTTTGTACCAAAGTGAGGACATTTTGCTGGTCCTCACGACCTATTTTGCTAACGGTTAGGTTTAGGACTAAGGTGTGAATTGACTTTAGGTTAAGGTTAGGGTTAGGCATGCAGTGGTAATAGTTAGGTTTAGGGTTATTGTCAGGGTTAGGGCATAGAAAGGGTTGAAAATGACTGAAAATCAATGGAAGTCAATGGGAGTCAACACATGGTCCTCACTACATATAGCAAAACAAGAGTGTGTGTGTGTGTCTGCGTGTGTGTGTGTGTGTTTGTGTGGCCTTTTTTTTGTCTGGGTGTGTATAAGTAATGGTATGCAGTCTTCTGAACTATTCTTAGTGTCATGCAGCAGGTGGAGTCCAACAGCTGCCTGGAAAGTCCTAGGCTGCTCTGCAAGGGAGTGGCTGCCTGTTTATGCACATGTTTTTACCCACCTAAATATGTTCAAAAACATTCACTTGGGTATGTTTACTGGTCCATGGAACACCTCCCCACTGAGTTTGTCCTGGCCTGAATCCTTTCTTTAGTGGAACCGGTGAGTATTATTTAAAGTATTATTTAAAGTGTTGTTTTTCAACAAAGGTCAACTGTTCCGGGATACAAACCAGTGACAGCTGTATCGAGGACTGAAGCCTCTGAATATGGGTCGCGTGTTTTACCCCATGCCACTGCTGCACCCCTAAAGTATGAATGAATGAATAAATAGTCTTTATTACAGATACATGCATAAATACATATCATCAGACAAAGTCGCTTTACAATCAGTATATAAAAAGAATAGGCTGAAGCACCTGGCTTGTTAATGCCTATCCCATAAAAACCGAGAGTAAACAGAATATCATTACTGAAAGACAAATTAAAAATCACAATTATTTTGTTAACTTATAATCTTACACTTACATTCAATCAACTAACATCATAAACATTTATTATTTGACATTTTAACATTTTCTTGAACCACAATGTTGAACTGCATAGTTTCAGTTCATCATTAAGGCCATTCCACAACTTGTCACCCAAAACTGAAACGCATCTTCTTTTTATATTAGTTCTTACTTTACATATGTACATACTTACTTTTTTAATAAGTTTTGGATACAAATAGGAAGACTGGTGGTTTTTCGTGTTCACTACATGAAAAACCACTCACGATATTTGTGAGTATACAATGTCCAAAAATTGGGGGCGTTTAGAAATACCAATGGCATGCTGTTATTTATCTATTGCTGTCATGGTCTGAGGTAATTTTGGACCAAAACGCAAACAGGTACTAGGGCTCGGCATGTTGTAAAGTAGATCTGCTTCAATAAAGGTTCGTAGTCAGCATTTACAGGTTCGCTGGGGAGAAATACTCCATTAGCACAAATGCAGGTAAACACGAGGAGCTCGAGGAGAGATGTGACATTACATGAGGAACCAGTGGGGAATGATGAGCACAACCAGGTATATAAGCAGGGAGAGGAGGAGAATGGACCAATGAGAGGAAGGCTAATATGATCAGAGGAATAGTGGGAACAGGTGCGAGAACCGGCTGTAGAGACTGAGGGAATGAGTGGTTACTATGACAACTGAGTAGAGGGAATGCAGGGACACGAGGAACTAAACTAGACTGAAAACGTAAACAAATTTGAAACTTTAGGTTAAGGATTTAACGCCGGTTCTCTGAAACATGAGTGAGGTATCTCACTATGGGACACGCCTCCATCGCCTGTCCCCCAGAAGCCCTATTACATTACGCCAGTCTTGACTGGCAGGCGGAAGTGACGTCCGCTCCCATGGGAGGACTTCCTCCCAGTATAAAAGTCGACGTCACGTAGGTGATCTTCAGTTTAATAAGCACACCTCTTCCTCACTCCCTGCAAGGAGGGTGATCTGGTGAGATACCTCACTCATGTTTCAGAGAACCGGGGTTAAATCCTTAACCTAAAGTTCTCTTTCAACATTCGTTTCGGTATCTCACTATGGGATATTTCTGCTCCCGTATTGCCAGATAAGCTCACTCGAAGACCAACAGATTGCATCTTGCATTCATGGCAATGTGGAACCCACACCCAGAACCGTGTGAGCCAGTGTGGGCCTGGTGACATCCAGTTTATAGAACCTAGTGAAGGTGTGAGGGGTCGCCCAGTTGGCAGCCTCACATATTTCCTCCACAGGTATACCCTGGAACAGTGCCCAGGATGATGCCACACCACGAGTGGAATGAGCCCGCAGACCTGCAGGGGGTGCAAGTCCTCTGCTCTCATAAGCCATAATAATAGCCCCCACTACCCAATGCGAAAGACGTTGCTTTGTGAGAGGCTTTCCTTTATGTGGTGAAGCTCATGACACAAACAGCTGCTCTGATTTACGAAAATCTGCTGTTTTTTTCACATATAACCGCAGAGCTCATACCTGGCAGAGCGTATGCAGTCGTTCATGCTCCTGAGAGGAGAATGGTGGTGGGTAGAAAGCCATTCATTCAAGGGCACGGCATGGCAGAGCCGTAGCAACCTTAGGTATAAAAGCAGGATTAGGTTTCAGTAAAACCCTTGACTCACCCAGAAACTGCATGCAGGACGGGTTAACTGAGAGCGCTTGAATGTCACTCACACGCTTAGCAGAGACCAGAGCAATCAATAAGGCCGTTTTAAAGGAAAGCACTTTGAGCTCAACCTGCTGCAACGGTTCGAACGGTGCACGTGACAACGCATCGAGTACCATAGGTAAATCCCATGAAGGAGTGAGGCTCCTCGACACTGGACGGAGCCGTCGTGCACCTTTCATGAATTGACACACCAGGGGGGGGCTGCCCCACTGTTTTGTCACCAAAGCCAACATGACAGGCTGAAATAGCAGCCAGGTACACCTTCACAGTGGAAAAAGCCAAGCCTTTATCCAACAGTGCCTGCAGAGAAGTTAAAACGTCCGACACAGGGCTTTGCATTACGCTCACCATAGGTTTTGCGCACCAACCCACGAATGCCTGCCATTTACCCTCATACACGTTACGCGTGGAAACGGCCCTTGCATTTTGAATTGTGTCAATAACGCTCTGGGGAAGCCCACTGGCAGCCAGATTTAACCCCTCACAGGCCAGGCCCATAGGGCCATGCGCTCTGGATGCGGATGAAATATTTATCCGCGTGCCTGCGTCAGGAGATCTCTGCGGAGGGGAAGCCGCCATGGCTCGCCGTGTAGCATCTGAAAAATCCAATGTTTCCCTGGCCAGCGGGGAGCTATCAGAATGAGTGAGTGTTTTCCCTCTTGCACCCTGGCGAGAGTAGGAATGATCAGTTCCAGCGGGGGAAAGGCGTACAGTAGGGCCGGCGGCCATTTGTGCGCTTGAGCATCCAGCCCAAGCGGAGCTTGTTGCTCTGTCAGTGAGAAAAACAACGGACACTGAGCATTTTCCCCTGATGCGAAGAGGTCGACCTCCGCTCGGCGGTATCTCTTCCATATCTGGGTCATCACCCTCGCTGTGGAGTTTCCACTCTTTGTAGCGGGGATTGCCCCTTGACAGCAGATCCGCGCCTCTGTTCATTACCCCTGGCATGTGAGTCGCTCTTAGCGACAGCAAGTGTGAGCTGGTCCAGATTATCAGTCTGTATGCCAGCTCGTGTAAATGACGTGAGCGCAGACCCCCCTGTCTGTTGATGTAAGCAACCACTGTTGTGTTGTCTGTTCTGACCAAAACATGGTGCCCTTTGATAAAGGGCAGAAAGTGTCTCAGTGCCAGCATCACGGCCAGGAGTTCCAGACAATTTATGTGAGCTGTCTGTGTTTGTGGACTCCAAACGCCGTTTACCATCATCCCCTCATGAGTGGCTCCCCAGCCTGTCAGCGAGGCATCTGTGGTAATTACCTTCCTCGTCAGGATGGTTCCCATGGTAACGCCGGTGTTGAGAAAACCGGGACGCTTCCACGGGCTCAGCGCGCGTGCACATATGAGAGAAACCAGGACGCTGCGGTGAGCATGGCGTGTGGGGCTCAAGCTGAGTGACGCCACCCACCTTTGAAACGGGCGCATGTGTAGACAGCCGAGTGTGATGACCGCCAGCGCAGACGCCATCAGACCGAGCAGTCTGAGGCATAACCTGAATTTCACCTGTGTGCCTCTGCGAAAGAGTGCCAGACAAGCCTGAAAGGCTTTTACTCGTTCCGCTGAGAGGCGCGCTCTGAACTCGACTGAATTCAGGGACAGGCCAATGAAGGTGATTGTTTGTACTGGGGTTAAAATGCTCTTTTCCCAGTTTATTGTGAATCCCAGGGCTGTCAGATGTAAAGTAAGCATCTCGGCATGCGTCCTGAGCTCCTCTAAAGACTGAGCTGCAATCAGCCAATCGTCTATATACGTCGCCAGACGCATCCCCCTTTCCCTCAGAGGCGCGATGGCTGCCTCGGTGCATTTCACGAACACACGTGGGCTCAGTGAGAGGCCAAAAGGAAGTACCAAGTACTCGTATATCTCTTCCTGAAATGCAAATCTGAGGTATTTTCTGTGAGGGGGGTATATAGGGATATGGAAATATGCGTCTTTCAAGTCTATGGAGACAAACCAGTCTCCTTGACGCGCAAACTTTATCAGAGCTGCGTGTGTTAGCATCCTGAACGAATACCGTCTCAGATATGTGTTCAGAGCCCGCAGATCCAATATCGGTCGCAGACCCCCGCCCCTTTTCGGCACGAGAAAGTATCTGGAGTAAAACCCGTCTCTGCTTTGCTCCTGCGGTACCAGCCGGACAGCTCTTTTGTGCTGCAGGGAAATTATTTCCTCTTGCAGGACGTGAGCGGACTCTCCCCGGGCGTATGACTGTACTATGCCCTTGAAACGGGGTGGGGCTGTCACAAATTGGAGCCTGTATCCCTTGGATACAGTCTTTATCACCCAATCTGACGCTCCACACGCTCGCCACAGCTGAGTGTTGTTTGCCAGTGGACCTAAAGGTGCTTCCGTGTAAACACTGCGCAACACCGGCTGAGGGATCTGCTGTTCCGCTACAACTGCCAGCTGCGCTCGTCCCAGGTCTGCTTCTTCCACAGAAAAAACACCCTGCTGTGTTAGAGGTAGGGTGAGAGCTCCCCCTTGAGGCCTCATGTGCAGCTGTGGCAAGGGTGGAGCGGGAGCTCCAGCCTGCCGCTGTGCCAAAGCTGGAGCGAGAGCTCCCCTTCGTGGCCTCACGTGCAGCTGCACGGCCATGTCCTGTCCTTGTGTTATTTTTAACATATTTTTCATGTGTTTTTGTTGTGGCTGCGCCCTCGGCTCCAGGCCTGGATGCGTGCCAAAAAACAACTTTATTGAACATGTTGTGAAGGGGGAATGTCGTGTTTTTAGACACTGGCATGTGTTTGTGCACTGGTGTGTGCTTTCTGGCCACAGCTGCGGCTCCACTGAGCTCTCGGTGACTTTGATCCTCCTCCGCTTTGATCGGCTCTGAACGATGAGCTCCAACGTCGGCTCTGCAGGCCGTTTGAGTTGCCTTGAACGTGGCGTTCTGAACTCGAACTGGGACAGGACGTGTCCTGGTAGGGGGGGTGCAGGTGTCTGGCAGATCCTGCTCTCCCACCCCGAAGACGGCTCCCTAGGTAGCGCGCCTCTTTTTCTTTGCGCTCACAGTAGCGGAAGGGGTCGCTTGGTTCCCCGGCGTCGTCGGGGGAGCGAATGGCTGCGGCTGAGGCTGGCATTTGGGGATGCGATAGGCCGGTCGAGCCGCCGCTTGAGCGAACGGCACACGGGGTGCTGGAGGGGGAGGAGGCTGCGCTTTCCTGGGCAGACACAGCTTTAGCGCTTCACCTTCCCTCTTCTTTTCCTCACAGCGTTTTTGCATGGCTGCCACAGTGGGTCCGAATAAGCTCTTCGGGTCCACGGGGGTGTCGAGGAGCTGGTTCTTTTCCCTCTGAGACAGGCTAGAGAGGTTCAGCCATCTAGCTCTCTCCTGAGTGACCATCAGGGCCATGGCTCTCCCGGATGCTTGGACAGCACTTCTGTGGAGACGCAGGCATAGGTCTGTCACCACGCACAACTCGTCCCACAAATCGGCCATCGGTGTGCCAGTCATCTGCTCCTGTAATTCCGCTTGGTAAGCGAGGAGAAGAGACGAAGCGTTTAAGGCTTTAACAGATGCAGCCACCGCCTTGTAGCTTTTCTCATTCAGAGTGGACTGAAAAGAGTCAGCTTTGAAGGGAAGGGTGGGTCCTGCCGCTGTCATGGCTGACTTTTGTGATGGGTGGAGGTGAGATGCCAGCAGAGGTTCTACGGGAGGCAGATGTGAAAAACCGCCGGCCTCCATGCCCGTCCAGTCCAGCGCCGACCCTCCCAGGGCGGGGTTCTTGGCGGTGAGAGGATTGCTCCACGACCGCTTCCTCGAGGCACTCGGGAAAGACTGGCAACAGCTGTCTGCCGGAGGATTTGGCTCTCGGAAGCCGCTTCCCCTCATACCGAGATGTGGTAGTTTCGGTGAGGGTTTCCGGCCACTTGATGCCCAGCTTCTTTGCTGCCCTTCTGCAGACATCATGCAGGTCCGTTGCCGTCGGGTTTGGGGAACCGCAGCGGCTGGTGTCATCCCTCACCGAGGGCTTTGCAACCGACTGGATGGCATAAGGCCCGCAGTCCAGCTCGTCGTCGTCAGACCCGAGACTGATGGACTCCATTTCAGATTCGGACTCGGCATTAGCAAGAGTACTGAAACCTGGAAGTGCGGCCTCGTCTTCCTCTGGGTCAGTCAGTGGCGCGACAGCGTCGAGCTGATCACCCCAACTGGCTCCAGCCAAAGTGGGCTCTCTCTCATCAGTACCAGGAAGCTCCGGTGGCGGGGGATTGGCTACCCCCATCATAGGATCAACCTCCGACAAGCTAGCTTGGCGTGCTAGCCTGCGCCGACGAGACTTAAGGGAGAGCCGTGCACAGTGCTCGCAGCTCGCCGGTGACGCCAAGGCATGTTGCAGCCCCAGACACGAAGCGCAGACAGAGTGGGTATCTGCCCCAGCTATGAGATTGCCACATGTGCAGGTTCTAGATGGTGGCTTGACTCTGTTCATGGTGAGAACGAGTGCAAGTTACACAACTTCTTAAGCTCCGTTAAGGTTGCAGCTAGTTTGGTGACCAGTTGCAGCGCTGCTGTTTGGCGACAGACCAGCGTTGAAAGGGACTCAGAACAGTCGAGCACAGTTATTGAGAAGCGCTCGGCGACCGAGTTGTTAGCTCGCTCTGTGAACAGTTAAGCTAGCTCAAGTTACTGTAATGACCGTCTGAGAGGTGCTTCTGGGAGCGAGAAGAGGTGTTAGACTGAAGATCACCTACGTGATGTCAAATTTTATACTGGGAGGAAGTCCTCCCATGGGAGCGGACGTCACTTCTGCCTGCCAGTCAAGACTGGCGTAATGTAATAGAGCTTCTGGGGGACAGGCGCTGGAGGCGTGTCCCATAGTGAGATACCGAAACGAATGTTGAAAGAGAACCAGGAAATGGGAGACTGGGTAAGAAAGAGCCCATAAATACAGAACTAGCAGGGGGGAGCAGAAAATGCGAAGACCTAAGATAATAGATAATCTAAACAAAAACAATAAGTGGAAACTAAACCTAGCCGGAACAAATAATCAAATACAACTAACTGCCAGAAAGGAACTGCAACATAAGGGACTAACACAGAGAACTATACTAGAATAAATATACCAAGGAGGACAAAATAAATATAAATAACTAATACGGGAGGGAACTCTACTACAAGCAAGGCTGTGGAAAACAACTAATCTAAAGGGAAACAAACTTCAGTGTAAACAATAACTGAAGGGGATCTGAGGACAAGGGAAGGAACTGTTAAGGGACACGAGTAAAAGAAAGTTAGAACACAGAAAAAGAGAAGGACATAAATAAACCAGTGAGTGGGTGGACTAAAGAATACGAAGAAAAACGCAGAAAGAAAAATGACAGAACTAACCAAACTAAGATGCGCAACATAAGGAAACCAAAAACACTTCACAGCAAAACCAAAACAAACACAAAGCACAGACTGGCAGATCCTGACAATTGCTATATTTTCTATAAATTCCATCACCGCTAAAGATGTAGGTCGATTACTTCTAAAATTATCTTGATCATCTAAAAGCCAAAATTCTCAATAAAGGCACGTAATTCTTTAACGAACACTTTTTCCATAATTTTAGAAAAGTGAGGTAACAAAGAAATAGGTCTACAATTTAATATAGTATGTTTGTCACCATTTTTATAGATTGCAATCACTTTTGCAATTTTCATTTCTGCAGGGAAGATATCTGTTGAAAAGGACTTGTTACAAATATAGGTAAGCAGTTTAATAATATAATTAATTACTTCTTTTAAGAGTGACATATCAACATTATTGCAGTTGGTATATTTTTTATTTTTTAAACTTTCTGACAACTTCAAGTACTTGGACAAACCCCCCAAAGAAACATAGAGAATCCTTTCAGTTTGGGGTCAATTGCTGTGGGGATGGAGTTAAAGATGCCATTATACACCTGCTTCAACAAACCCACTGTCATCATCTGGGTAAAGCCAGCAGCACTGTGAAGATTATGTTCTTTGATATCTCCAGGGCTTTAACACAATTCAACCTTATTTGCTTAGTCAGAAACTCCAGAAGACTCAGGTGGAGGTCTCAACAATCTCCTGGTTAAAAGACAAACAGACCACAGTTTGTGAGACTGAAGGGTTGTGTGTCTAATCAGGTAGTCAGCAGCTTAATATCACCACCGGGGATTGTACTCTCACTATTTCTTTTCACTCTGTACTCATCAGAATTCCACTACAAGACAGAGTCCTGTCATCTGCAGAAATACTCAGATGATTCTGCAATCGTGGGGTGGATCAGAGATGGACAAAAAGTTGAGGACAGAGAGCTGGTGGGCCACTTTGTAGCATGGTGAGGAAACAACCATCTCATCTTGAACATGAATGGAACAAAGGAGATGATTGTAGATTTTAAGAAAAAACAGGAATGGGTCAAACACTATTTCAATCATGGGAGAAGAAGTGGAGGTGGGGGTGAACAACAGACTGGAGTGGAGATGCAACTGTGAAGCCATCTACAAGAAGGGACAGAGCAGACTGTACTTCTTGAGGAAGTTTAGACCCTTTGGTGTTTGCAGCAAGATGCATATCTTCTATAAGTCAGGTGTGGAGAGTGTGATCTCTTCTGCCATCATCTGCTGGGGAAGCAGCATCAGAGCCAGCGACTTGAACAAGCTCAACAAGCGAATTAAGTTGTTCTGGGACTCCTCTGGAACCTCTGGAGATCATTGTGCAAAGAAGGATTCTTCATCGTAATTCTTCATCCTTCATTCATATCGTCCAGTTCGACGTTTTTATAAAAACATTGTCAATCAAAGTAGAAATTCAAACCAAGATTAGTATTCACAAATTCTGCAATTTTGAAATGTTCATTTGCTTTCAACAAATCAGTGTTGAACTCACCACAAACCAGAATAATCTTGTCATTATATTTTTCATATGCATCAAAAATCTTCCTAGTAAATTGATTAACAAAGAACCTCGGTGTTCTGTAAATGCAGCTAATAAATAGGTGTTTTGATTTTTTTAAAGATATTTTTTTGGCACTAGTGGCCTTTATTTGTATTTTTGACAGTAGGCAGACAGGAAAGAGGGGTAAAGAGAGGGGGAGACATTCAGCAAATGTCACCAGGTCCGGGACTAGAACCCGAGACAGCCACTTCGAGGACTATAGCCTCTGCATATGGTCACGTGCTTTCGCCCCTACACTGTCAGCACCATGCCCATGTGTTTTGATTTTTTATCTTCAGTTTCAATGGTTACACATTCCATCAGATAGTCAATAGCCATTGTCATCTTACCCATATCCTTGCAATTTCATTCTGATCTCACAAACAAAGCCACACCCCCTCCCCTTTAACTAATCCTGTTTTGGACAAACATTTCATAGCCCTCTAATCCATCTTGCAATTCTTTATCATCACTTAGCCATGTCTCTGAAAGTGCGATTACACAAAATATTTGCTGAAGATGATCTTTTATTTTGGAAGAGTTAATACAAAGACTCCTGCTGTTAAAAGTGAATCAGTGAAACTTTAGTTCAGGGTTTAATCTATCTTCAGAATAGTACTCACAACTCATTGTCTGATAAAAACGGGTCTCTGGATCAATCTCTTTTTTTTTTAGCTTATATGTTTCTGTTCTTGAAAATCAAATAATAAAAAATTTGTAAATTCCCCCATTCTTTCTATGAGAAAAAAAGTATCAACTACTAATATCTAAATTAACTTCTATAAAATACTCGGAAATATAGATACGACACATCTGACCCCTTCTTCCCCTGTTTCAGCATTTCTCCTTGTAAGATGTTAATTCACATATACTCTTCAAGTGAATGCAATTCAGCTCTTGGAGCAACCTCTCCTTGCTTGTGATCCATACATAGGAGCGGTGGGTTATCTCAAGGCAGGACATCACCAAGTCATCCACTCTTGTATATTGCATCAGAATCTTCCACTTCTCTCTTCTAGCTCTTCAGTATTCGTATCCTTTTCATTAATCACTGTTTTCTGTTGTCACACTTCATCAGTTAAGTCCAGTTGGCCCATCTGTTGTTTCACCACCTTGCTAAATTCCTCTGACATGATGTTGAAGGACTTCTTCAGAACAAATGGAACACATGGATGAACAACGTGTTCTGCCAACTTCTTAGTAGCCATTTCTTGAATTGGTTATTGAAAAACAATGAAAAGGCAAAAACAAGGGCTGGCCTACTGAATTCGGGGGTATCCAAAATATTTGGTGGCAAACCTGGGCTTCCGGGGCTGAAGCCCAAATGTTTTCTGAATAGCCTCGGACTTCTTGATAGAAGAAATTTAGAAGTATTAAAAAGATGCAGCCACAAAATGGTATTGGACTTCACATTTGTATTTTATAACAATCGTTTTGTTTTCCTATTGTGTTCCATATAATCACCTCCCACTACACCTTGCCTGACAATGAGTTAAAAGGAGAAGACAAAAAAATATTTGCACAACTCTGCACAGGCAGAGATGGACTCCATTCTGGAGAAGTCCAAAACAGCAGTTGACTCCAGGGTCATCGACCTGCCTCATTAATTTCCCGAAAAGTTACGCTGAGCGCCTCGAACAGGGCTCATTTCACGGCAACCGCGGAGCCAGCCAGAGAGGGGGAGCCTGGTATGTGTGTGTGTACAGGAACAGGTGGAAGCAGAGTGGTAGAACTCAGGCGAAGATAGCGGTAAAACCTGAATGCTGACTCAGATTGCGCTAATTATAAGTTACAGCTAATCACTTATTCACCCAGCAAAACATGAGTTGGAGGTTCACTCTAATTAATATCATCAGGGTCATGATGAGGAACAGAGAAGAGGGACTTTCAACCTTCTCTGTGAGCGTCTAGGGGGATTTGCATCATGATGTAAAAATATCTGGTCCTGTACGTCAGTTAAATTAAAAGCATTTAATCCTAACGTAGCTGAACAAATTAAAAAGTCCTTTGGATCAACACATTGCATTTCATTGCAGCAGCCAATTCTACATGTAGACAGAAAAACATGTAGCTCAATAAACCAGGAAAATATATTTTGGTGCCAGGAAGACGTAGTAGAAAGTGCAAAAGTAAGCCTCCCTCTTCTCTTTCATATCTTCTGTGCTGATTCTAAACATACATCTCTGGGTTTACAGATGCAGCATAATTAAGAAATAAATCATAGCTATTAATCACAGGTGGACCATTTTTTAGTTAACTATTATATTTTCTGAATTACACATGTAATATTAATTAAACAAGGATACAGTTTTACTGAAGGTGAGACATACATACCATATGTATACAGTTATTAATAACTGTAATAGTACTGATAAGGTCCAGCATGAGGCTCTATGCTATATTTTAATCACCACAACTCAACACCCAGTGCTTGGCCATTCCAACACCTGGATACGTTTATTTGTGAACCATTCCATTGTAGATTTGGCTTTATGTTTTGGATCATTGTCTTGTTGGAAGATAAATCTCCGTCCCAGTCTCAGGTCGCTTGCAGACTCCAACAGGTTTTCTTCCAGAATGGTCCTGTATATGGTCCCATCCATCTTCCCATCAATTTTGACCATCTTCCCTGTCCCTGCTGACGAAAAGCAGGCCCAACCCATGATGCTGCCACCACCATGTTTGACAGTGGGGACGGTGTGTTCAGGGTGATGAGCTGTGTTGCTTTTACGCCAAACATATCGTTTTGCATTGTGGCCAAACAGTTCAATTTTGGTTTCATCTGACCAGAGCACCTTCTTCCACATGTTTGGTGTGTCTCCCAGGTGGCTTGTGGCAAACTTTAAATGAGACTTTTTATAGATATCTTTGAGAAATGGCTTTCTTCTTGCCACTCTTCCATAAAGGCCAGATTTGTGCAGTGTACGACTGATTGTTGTCCTATGGACAGACAATCCCACCTGAGCTGTAGATCTCTGCAGTTCATCCAGAGTGATCATGGGCCTCTTGGCTGCATCTCTGATCAGTTTTCTCCTTGTTCAAGATGAAAGTTTAGAGGAACGGCCGGGTCTTGGTAGATTTGTAGTGGGCTGATACTCCTTCCATTTCAATATGATTGCTTGCACAGTGCTCCTTGGGATGTTTAAAGCTTGGGAAATATTTTTGTATCCAAATCCGGCTTTAAACGTCTCCACAACAGTATCTCTGACCTGCCTGGTGTGTTCCTTGGTCTTCATTATGCTCTCTGCACTTTCAACAGAGACTATCACAGAGCAGGTGCATCTATACGGAGACTTGATTACGCACAGGTGGATTCTATTTATTATCAACAGTCATTTGGGACAACATTGGATCATTCAGAGATCCTCACTGAACTTCTGGAGTGAGTTTGCTGCAATGAAAGTAAAGGGGCATAATAATATTGCACGCCCAACTTTTCAGTTTTGTATTTGTTAAAAACGTTTGACACATCCAATAAATTTCATTCCACTTCATGATTGTGTCCCACTTGTTGATTCTTGACAAAAATTTGAATTTTATATCTTTATGTTTGAAGCCTGAAATGTGGCAAAAGGTTCAAGGGGGCCAAATACTTTCGCAAGGCACTGTATATGTATATAGTCAGTCATTTTCTATACTGCTTCATCCATAGTGAGCCGCGGGGAGCTGGTGCCTATCTCCAGCAGTCTATGGGGGAGAGGCAGGGTACACCCTGGACAGGCCGCCAGTCCATCGCAGGGCAACACACAAACAACCAGCACACACTCATTCACACACCTAAGGACAATTTAGAGAGACCAATTAGCCTAACAGGCATGTCTTTGGACTGTGGGAGGATATATACAGGTCCTTCTCAAAATATTAGCATATTGTGATAAAGTTCATTATTTTCCATAATGTAATGATGAAAATTTAACATTCATATATTTTAGATTCATTGCACACTAACTGAAATATTTCAGGTCTTTTATTGTCTTAATACGGATGATTTTGGCATACAGCTCATGAAAACCCAAAATTCCTATCTCACGTCAGTACGTCAGATAACTCTAAACACCTGCAAAAGATTCCTGAGGCCTTTAAAACTCCCAGCCTGGTTCATCACTCAAAACCCCAATCATGGGTAAGACTGCCAACCTGACTGCTGTCCAGAAGGCCACTATTGACACCCTCAAGCAAGAGGGTAAGACACAGAAATAAATTTCTGAACGAATAGCCTGTTCCCAGAGTGCTGTATCAAGGCACCTCAGTGGGAAGTCTGTGGGAAGAAAAAAGTGTGGCAGAAAACGCTGCACATCGAGAAGAGGTGACCGGACCCTGAGGAAGATTGTGGATAAGGGCCGATTCCAGACCTTGGGGGACCTGCGGAAGCAGTGGACTGAGTCTGGAGTAGAAACATCCAGAGCCACCGTGCACAGGCGTGTGCAGAAAATGGGCTACAGGTGCCGCATTCCCCAGGTCAAGCCACTTTTGAACCAGAAACAGCGGCAGAAGCACCTGACCTGGGCTACAGAGAAGCAGCACTGGACTGTTGCTCAGTGGTCCAAAGTACTTTTTTCGGATGAAAGCAAATTCTGCATGTCATTCGGAAATCAAGGTGCCAGAGTCTGGAGGAATACTGGGGAGAAGGAAATGCCAAAATGCCAGAAGTCCAGTGTCAAGTACCCACAGTCAGTGATGGTCTGGGGTGCCGTGTCAGCTGCTGGTGTTGGTCCACTGTGTTTTATCAAGGGCAGGGTCAATGCAGCTAGCTATCAGGAGATTTTGGAGCACTTCATGCTTCCATCTGCTGAAAAGCTTTATGGAGATGAAGATTTCATTTTTCAGCACGACTTGGAACCTGCTCACAGTGCCAAAACCCCTGGTAAATGGTTTACTGACCATGGTATCACTGTGCTCAATTGGCCTGCCAACTCTCCTGACCTGAACCCCATAGAGAATCTGTGGGATATTGTGAAGAGAACGTTGAGAGACTCAAGACCCAACACTCTGGACGAGCTAAAGGCCGCTATCGAAGCATCCTGGGCCTCCATAAGACCTCAGCAGTGCCACAGGCTGATTGCCTCCATGCCACGCCGCATTGAAGCAGTCATTTCTGCCAAAGGATTCCTGACCAAGTATTGAGTGCATAATTGTACATGATTATTTGAAGGTTGACGTTTTTTGTATTAAAAACACTTTTCTTTTATTGGTCGGATGAAATATGCTAATTTTGTGAGATAGGAATTTTGGGTTTTCATGAGCTGTATGCCACAATCATCCGTATTAAGACAATAAAAGACCTGAAATATTTCAGTTAGTGTGCAATGAATCTAAAATATATGAATGTTAAATTTTCATCATTACATTATGGAAAATAATGAACTTTATCACAATATATATATATATATATATATATATATATATATATATATATATATATTGTCAAAATTGAAGGCACACTGAACCAGCATGGCTACCACAGCATCTTGCAGCAGCATGCTATTCCATCCGGTTTGCGTTTAGTTGGACCATCATTTACTTTTCAACAGGACAATGACCCCGAACATACCTCCAGGCTATGTAAGGGCTATTTGATCAAGGAGAGTGATGGGGTGCTGCCCCAGATGACCTGGCCTCCACAGTCACCGGACCTGAACCCAATCGAGATGGTTTGGGGTGAGCTGGACCGCAGAGTGAAGGCAAAAGGGCAAACAAGTGCTAAGCATCTCTGGGAACTCCTTCAAGACTGTTGGACAACCATTTCAGGTGACTACCTCTTGAAGCTCATCAACAGAATGCCAAGAGTGTGCGGAGCAGTAATCAAAGCAAAAGGTGACTACTTTGAAGAACCTAGAATATAAGACATATTTTCAGTTGTTTCACACTTTTTTGTTCAGTATATAATTCCACATGTGTTAATTCATAGTTTTGATGCCTTCAGTGTGAAGCTACAATATTCATAGTCATGAAAATAAAGAAAACTTTGAATGAGAAGGTGTGTCCAAACTTTTGGTCTGATGGGAAACCAACATTATGTGGACATTTAGTCTAGTCCACACAAGGGGAAATGGGTTACATGGGTTAATGGTCAGATTTAGGACTAAGGTATAATATGAGTTTAGGATAGGTTTAGGGTAAGGTATATGGTGAGGGTTAGGTTTAGGGAAAGTGCTAGGGTTAGGCTATAGCAATGGAAGGCCCCTATAAGGATATGAAAACACTACGTGTATGTGTGTGTGTTTGTGTGTGTCTAAGGAGTGGGTTTGACTGGTCCTAAAATAAAACCACCAACTGTTGTCTCCCCTTCTCAAAACCAACAGCCTCTTGAAAGAACTAGGTCACAACCACCACCAGCCCCAATCCCCCTACACACAGTCACACCCCACACATAAAGTTGGTGTGTCAATGCCCATATGGTAGCAGTAGAGTCTTTGGAGCTTATTTCTGATCTTTTTAAAAGATCTGATTATTGTTTTTTTTTTCTTTTTCTGATATTGAAGTGAGTGATTTGAAAATATTAAAGGCTGACAAAAGGTAAGAAAAAGAATATTCTTTAAATTGGATTGAAAAATCTCTTTCCTCGATTAAATGAAGTTGGATAGAATTCACAGGGTATTGGATGCCTGGCTGGATGAAAGGTTTCTGAATGCTGTATTGGTCTTTGCTGTTTGGATATCTTCATAATATGTTTCTAATTAAAGCAGACCTCCAAAAAACAACAACGAATTGGAAAAAGACACACAAACAAATGATCATTTCTGTTAAAGAGGCACCTAAAGATGAGGCTAAGTAAGGCAATATTTGACTTTCTCTTCAAAATTAAAATAAATGTTTTAAAAATTTTTTAAAGAAACAACTTGCCCACATACCATGTGTGAAGCAAGAAGTTTGATTTAATGAAACGTGTCTCCGTTGAACTGAAAATTGGCGGAAATAAGAAATTGACCAGGAGGGATTGTCTTAGTAAATTTATCATTTTATGTAAGGCAAAAATAAATATAAAAATATGTATAAAATTAAATTTTTACCACTCACCAGGGGGGAAAGCACAATGTGGTGCTTTATTAACATCTATTAATGTTTATTTAGAGGGAGATTATTAAATCTCTTGTATGTATTTAAATCCTGTTGTTACAGTTGATCAGGTATTGCATCCAGCAAAAACCAGTTATTTATATACTCTGTATAAAATACACATAACCTTTTTGTCTCACTGTCTGAGATTAAATCAAACTAATCTTTTCCTGTTTTAGAATCAGAATCAGCTTTATTGCCAACTTTGTGCACACAAACAAGAAATTTGACCCCTCAGTGAAGATTTGTTTTTAAAATATATATATAATAAATGGAAATAAAAATACATATTTTTAATGTATATATATGTGACAGGCCATGGCAAACCAGGAACAAGTCTACCTGGGGTCATTTTGAGTTATTTACAGAGCCTAAAAGAGTGGAGTCTAAGCTTTTCAGTGATGTTAAACTTCAATTCAATTCAATTCAAAGATACTTTATTGATCCCCGAGGGGAAATTAGAATTCCAGTACAACCCATCCAAACATACAAGACAAGGGGGGGGGGACGAGTCACGGAGGCTTTGCTGCCCACTCACAGGCGATGCCCTTGCTAGATGAGAAAAGAGGCCACATTAGGTAAGTAGAGGGAATAAAATCATATTTCACACTTTATCCTTAGCAGGATACAGTTTGAGATTGCAAAAAACCTCAGCACAAAGAAGCAACAAGTTTACAAAACAACATCATGCCGGGAACGGAGAATATGCTGTGAGGGGGTGCATATGTTTATCTTGAGCATGTGTGTGTGTGCAAGTGAGTGTGTGCAAGTAAGTCCATGAAGCACTGTCCCAGAGGACATTGTCCTTGATGGTACATTGGAATGTTCATCAACCGGCCACAAAGTTCTGAGCAGGTCCACAGATGTCCTCAGGGAAGGGAGGGGGCAGAGGGAGCAGAGCGTCATGTTTACATAACTTCCAGGAGAGGTTGAAGATAGCCAGCCATCAAGGCCGTGCAGGGGAGCCAGATTCAGAAAAACAATAATTATTTGGGTTAGGCTGACTCTTAATTTTCCATCAGCCTTGAGAGTGGAACTTGTGGAAATCAAAAAAGAATTGAAGAAGATATCACCATTTGAATGTTGGCACTCTCCAAATTACTTTAAGGAGAAAATAGGCTTTACGGTTTTTATTTTTATTTTATAAATTTTTTTCTCGTGTCCTGTCCGGCAGAGAAGCACTCAGAATTGTTGTCTGAATGCCAGGTAAAAGCCCAACAGATTTACTTCCACAAATGTAGCATTACAGCTAACGCTTTAAAGCTCTGCTTGATATTCATAAAAAGAAACTTTATTAGAAACTGCTTTTGGATTATTTCAATTGCTATGGACACGGAGACAAAAATGGAAAGGAAAAAAGAGAAGCACAAAAGAGAGAAAGGAGGGCAAAGAGGAAAAGGGGAGAGAAGGAGAATAGAATGGAGGAAAGAAAGAAGGACGAAGTGTTATGATTTGGAGTTGTTTGGTTTTTGGTTTCTGGGTTCTTGTTGGTCTTATTCACAGTTCAGGTCTTGAATCATGCTTCTGTTTATTATTTTCCTGTTTATGCTTTTGTTTCATGTTTTTCTAGTTATATTTCTATTAGTTTGTTTCCTTGGATTTCCGTTCTGTTCAAGCCATGTTTTGCTCCTGTCACGTTGTGTTCTCTGTCAATTAAGTGTATTCGGTTCACCTGTCCAAATTAATCTGTCTCCTTGCTCCACCTGATTTTCACGCCATATATACACACCTGATCTGTTAGTCGTCGCGGAAACATATTTTCAAATCATGCTCAAGTCTTGCGTTTTCATCATGCCAAGCCTGTCTTGCCAACCTGCCCATGTCTGTTTTTGCGGTCACCATCTGTGAGTGAGTTTTTGTTTTTTATTAAATAGTTTTTCACCTACCGTCATGCTGCCTGCTAGTCTGCATTCTGGGTTCGTCCGTTGTTCACGTCCTGACACGAAGAGAATACAAGATAACACCCTGCTTGCTTCTACACCTGCAGAAATGTTCATATTACCAGCCTTTTTACCGATGGTACTTATGAATGCAAGATGTATTTAGTGGTAAATGCGGCTCAGTATAGAACATTTGTGTATTTGTTTACAGCTGAATCTAAACACCTGTGGGTCTGAGTGTGAGCATGCATGTGCATACAAGGTTTCTCCATAAAAATATGGAATAGTGAGTGTGAGGAGCCACAGACCATCACCCCTGGACGCGGGACAGATATGGAGGAGATCCGTGCCACAGACACCCAAAGGCCCCCCAGAGCACAGGAACCCCAGGAGAACCACTGCCAGGACTACCGTAATCCCCCCAGAGAGGAGCAGTGGAGAATCCCAGGGGAACCACCCAGCAGCCACAGTGCAGAAGCCCCAGGGAGCTGCAGTGACGAGTCCACAGGCCCCGCCGGCAGCCGTCTACGCCCGAGCAGATCCAGCCATGCCTCCAGCAGAGGCCCGACTGAGCCGAGGGATCCAGGCCCTGGCAAGCTGCCACCAGGAGTGAGCCAGCACACACCAAAGCACCCAGCCCCAGATACCAGAAATCAAAAGTACACTTGGGGGCAGAGATACCAACCACCGGCAGGTAGTGCGGCGGGGAGGGAATAGGCCCCACATTCGATGGGGGCCTAAAGTGATCCAGGAGAGGGAGCAGCCCAAGACCCAACCTGACACAAAAAACAGGCACACACAATCACAATCACACATTCCCACCCTCATGTGTACACTTAAAAACTCTCACACCCTCGCACCCAACATAAAGACAAACAACAATGGACGTCATACACTCATTCGCACTCCCCATACATACTCTATACTCCCAGGTCCAGGTACCGATACCCCATAGGGACAACCAGCCCCGCGGACCTAGGAGGTGGTCCCCTTCCCTCCGGGCTGGAGACAGGCAGACCGCCCCAGCACCTGAACCTGGTCTGGGCTAGCCCGGGCTCGTGCCTGAACCTGAGCGACTCCGGCCCGGACTGGACCCCGACCCCCGCCCCAACCCCATTCCCCAACCACCCCCATCCTCATCCGGGGTTGGGGCCATGTACAAAAGAGGGGTCTACATGTTCCAAACAAGTCTGCCAACCAGAGCCGCCACAGAATAAAATAGTCCCAACCCCCAATGAGTTCCGATCCGAACCCCATGAGCCCTCCCCCCCCCGATGAACCCTATATAAATCTCCCCACTAGGCCAACCCAACCAGGACACAGATATCAAACACAGAGCTTCATCCCCGGAAGGCCAACGAAGCAACACCCGCACAGCGCATGCCCCACACACAGCCTCACTCCAAGCACCCTCGCGGCGTCCCACCCACACCACACAGCGTGCCGCAATAGCAAGGCAAGGGTCCCACGCAATGCTGTCCCAGCCCCCGCCCACAGGCGCAACAGGGCAGACACCATTGAGCACCGAGCTCACAACGGAGCCCCCGACCCAGCTCCCTGGCTGACCCCAATAGGCATGCCCATTTGCCGAGTTCCAACAAGGGATGTAGGTAGAGGCACATCCATCAGATGAAAGGCTAGGGACAGGCACTAGGCCCTGAGATCTGACCGAAAACCAGGACCAACACCTCCAGCATCCTCCCAGAACTATCCAAACCCTCAAACCCCGATCCCAGCCCCAACACCCAGTCCCCTGCCCGACGGAGCCACTGCCCCCCAACAAAAAGGAGCCAGCCGGAAGCGTGCGCAGAGTCAACCAAGAGTGCAGCCCCACCACAGTAAAAAGAGGAAACCAGCCAGCCCATCGCAACCAGAATACGCCACACAAAGGAGGGCACATGACCAACATGCCCCCGAACCACGGGGCAGAGCCAACTGGAGCGCCCAGTCTCCGATGCCCAGCACCAGACCCCAGCCACAACCAGGCAAGCAGGGCAACAAAACACGAAGGCCAGAGCCGCCCCGCACAGGACCCCCACCCCGACACCACAGCACGCCAAACAACGGAGGACAGTACGCAGTAATGAGCACCCAAAGCAGAAGCCATGCATAATGCCCACACCAAGCAAATGTGCCCCCACCAGCCCTCCAAAAACAAAGCCCCCTGCAAAAGTGCACTCATGTGAGAAGAAGACTCATAGCATCCAGGTCCAAGAACATGCCCGGCCCCCATGCCCCTGCCTGAAGTAGCCCTGCGAGAAAACCCACACCGAAGCCCACAAAAGGCAGAGAGCCCACAGAGCCAATACCGAAACCCACCAAGAAGCCGAGACCAATCCACCCTGAGATCAGCCCCGGCCAGCCAGCCCGCCCACCAAACCATGCAGACCCCTCTGACCCCCCTCCCCCCGACAGAACCGGGACCGGCATCAGGAAACTGAATCTAGACAAGGAACCATAATCCGAACTGGAACCACCCAGGTCCAAACAATGTCCATCCCCACCCAAGCAAACCACCCACCTCCATCCCGGAAGAAAACCTACACCCACCCCGACATTCGAACAACTCCCAGAACACATAAGACATTAGACACCTAGGTTGACTCCGCCCCGCCCCCACAGAGCCACAGAGCTTTTGCGTCGCCAGCAGAGCGCACTCCTTGAAGAAGAGAGCACCTGTAATGAGATGGTACCTACCCCGCCAGTTTAGGAGGCCCTTACACCCACCGATATGCCGAAGGCCCCCGGGCTGCTGCCAGGTGCCAGAACATGCCCCGGCCCAAAACCCCGGTGACATACCTGCCTGGACCCAAGCCCCCCCCAGCTCAGCCAGGACCCCACCCAGAGGCGACATGCCTCAGGAACCCAGAGCCCCCAAGTCCATCCCAGATCCTCCTAGGAGCAGCCCGGCCACCAGGCCAGTAACCTATGTCCGCTGGTACAGGCTCCGCAAAAGCATCGCCTGCAGCCACCAGATGCCACCCCAGAGAGCCACCAAAGCCCCACTCCAGTTGGGACCACAGCCCCCGGCGCCAGACCCCCCAGAGACCCCAGCCCAGGGACACCCCAAAGCCCCAAACCCAGACACCCCCCCGCATCCGCCACAATGCCCCACAGGTTGAAGCCAAAGGTGCCCCACCCCTACTAGGTGATGGAGCCGATTGAAACAGCCCAGAGAGATTGATCTGATGTGGAGTCAGAGGCTGTCTCAAGACTTAAATAATCAAACAAAAGATTTGTATACTGGTTAATACTAAGAAGATTGTTATTTTCCCAATTCATGAAGATAGTTTTCTTAGTGATACATAAGGCAATGAAAACCTTGTGAACTGAATTTCTCTCATGTTGACACCATCTAAGTTGCCCAACAAGCAAACTGAAGGGGAAGGTGAAACATTACATCTCAGACACTTTGATAAGTCTTCACATATCAGGTGCCAGAACCTCTGAACAGGTGTACATAACCATAGTGTGTGGATGTAATTGTCAGGAATATTGCCTGTGCAGTGTAAGCAAATATTAGATGGTGCAAAACCCATCCTGAACATCTGTTGACCTGTATAGTATACTCTATGAAGGATTTTATATTGTATTAATTGTAGAGTGGTGTTATTAGTCATTTTAAAAGTTCTGGAACATATCCGAGACCAAAATGTTTCGTCAAAGTTAACTGATAAGTCCACTTCCCATTTCATAATAGGAAGGGAAATTGATTCGTCTAAATTAGACATTGTATTAGACAAATATATGTTCCAGGTATTCAATTCCTTTACTCCTCCAATCTGGAAAGTTTATCATATTATTTTTTTGTAGAATGTCAGGGTTGTTCCAGATGGGTGTGTGTCCGCATGGGATTAGTGAAGACCCTGTCATTTTTAGATATTCCCACCATACTGTCAGAGAAGTGCTGATATTGAGGCTTTTAAAGCATACATGTCGTTTTATATTTGAGCTAATAAATGGTAGATCTGAAATCTTAATATTATTGCATAATGTCTGTTCTACATCTAGCCAGGGTTCATCTAGAGGACTGTGTTTTAACTATTTTGAGATGTACTGTAGCCTGTTGGCTAAAAAGTAATGATGAAAGTTAGGCAAATCTAGTCCTCCTTATCTTAGATCTTTTGCAGCGTTTTTAAGCTAATATGCGGGGGTTTATCTTTCCAAAGAAATGTAGTGATGGAGGAGTCCAGAGATCTAAACCAGTCAGATGACGGTTTATTTGGGATCATTGGGATCATCCCTTTAATGAAACCAGTTTGGTCAGGATGTATTATGAGAGGAGTTACCTTTTCTAGTCTTTTTGCGAGGGCTTTACAGATTATTTTGAGATCAACATTGCTCTCGGTGGAGGTGGACGCTTTTTCTCTGTCTCCCATATCCCCTCCCATATCTGCCCTGCTTCAGCTCTGTGTCTTGTCTTTTTTTTGGAGCCTCTTTTTGCATATCTTCCAAATTCTTCCAAAATATGGATTTGGTCAGCTGGTCTCTCAATGCAATTGATCAAATTTTCTCGACGAGAATACAGGGGTCGGGAGAGCCCACTTGCCCGGACGGGACATTTTTCTCCGGATACACGATGGACTCCTGGCAGAAGTGGGGGATTGTGTGTCTGTCGATAATGTCAGTTGAGGATGTGGAAGATGTGTATATAAGTGGATGTTTGATATCAGGATTTCTGCTTTTTGGAGTCAGCGGTTACCTGGCATATTGAGAAATTCGGAGAATGTCAGCAGCTGTTCTGGCCATTGTAAGGCTGCCTGGCATGTGTGATGGGATCTTCAGAGCGATCAACACTCAGACTGAGATGTTACGTGAGCTGAATTGCAGACTGGATGTGATCCTTACACAGGATCGCAGGCAGGTTGCGGTTCCTGGACTCAGGGGTGAAATGGGATAAATCTTGGAGAAAGTTGTTCGCTCGGATCTGGCAGAAAGACCAGGAATTTGGCTGTTTGGATTTGCCTTTGAGAAGCACCAGCGAGACTCTCAAGGCTGACGGAAAATTAAGAGTCAGCCTAACCCAAATAATTATTGTTTTTCTGAATCTGGCTCTCCTGCACGGCCTTGAAGGCTGGCTATCTTCAACTTCTCCTGGAAGTTATGTAAACATGACGCTCTGCTCCCTCTGCCCCCTCCCTTCCCTGAGGACATCTGTGGACCTGCTCAGAACATGGCCGGTTGATGTACATTCCAACGAACCATCAAGGACAATGGCCTCTGTGACAGTGCTTCATGGACTTACTTGCACACACACACATGCTCAAGATAAACATATGCACCCCTCACACCACCTTCACCGTTCCCGGCATGATGTTGTTTTGTCAACTTGTTGCTTCTTTGTGCTGAGGTTTTTTGCAATCTCAAACTGTATCCTGCTAAGGATAAAGTGTGAAATATGATTTTTTTTCCCTCTACTTACCTAATGTGGCCTCTTTTCTCATCTAGCAAGGGCAGCGCCTGTGAGTGGGCAGCAAAGCCTCGGGGACCCTTCCCCCCATTGTCTTGTGTCATGATGTATGTTTGGATGGGTTGTACTGGAATTCTAATTTCCCCTCGGGGATCAATAAAGTATCTTTGAATTGAATTGAATTTGAATAAGGGATATGGGACGATAGCTGGTAGGAAGTGCTGGGTCTTTTTCTGGTTTTAACAGGAGAGTTATATTGGCAGAATTCATATTTAGTGGAAGTATTCCATTGTCTTTGGTTTCCTGAAACATTCTTTGGAATGTTGGAGCCAAAATATTCCAGAATTCTTTGTAGAACTCTCTCGGGTATCCATTTGGGCCTGGAGCCTTTTTATTGGGCATGCTTGTAAGAGCTTCTTGGATTTCGGCTACAGTCAGTGGTACATCCAGGGCCATCACTTGATTGTCTGATAATTTAGGAAGTGTTACTTTCTACAGGAATTGATTAATGTTGTTATCTGACGGGTCTATCTGTTGTGAGTATAAAGCTTGATAGAAATCTCTGAAAGTGCCATTTATTCTTTCAGGATTATAAACTGTAGTCCCTGTCGAGTCTTTAACAGCAAATAGAGTTGTTTTTTCTTTATTTATTTTGAACGGGTTAGCTAAAAAGCTACCTGATTTATTGCCATGGTCAAAGTTTTCTATTCGAAGTCTTTGCACTAAGAATTGGGTTTTTTTTGTCTATAATTTCATTTAATTCTAGTTTGGCTTTACGTAGTTTACTCTGCATTTCCTCTTCCTGGGAAGCTTCTAACAGTTTAATGGTTTTTTCTAATTCTTGAATACATTTGTTTTCTTTTTTTTTTCTTATGTGATGAGAATGAGATTATTTTACCTCTCATCACAGCTTTCTGTGGATGTCGCTGGGAGGTCATTAAACTCCAAATATGAAGTCCACTCTTCTTTAAAATATTTGATGAATTCTTCATCCTTAAGCAATGGTGTATTAAACCTCCAGTTTTTGCTTTGTGGATTTTCTTTCTTATTTACTAGAGTTAAGGAGACAGGAGCATGATCGCTGACAGCTATAGGGTGTATCTCAGTGTCTGAAATGTCAGTCAACAACAGGCTGCTGACTAAGAAATAATCCAAACGAGAGTAAGAGTGATGGACATGTGAGAAGAAAGTATATTCTCTGTGATTAGGGTGAAGAGATCGCCATGTATTGCAAAGTCTGTAATCACTCATGTATTGTTTAACTATATTTATTGATTGAGTGCACAAGTCGCTCCTTTCAGAGCAAAACACATTAAAAAAATGTTGCCGCTTGCAAGCTTCCCCTTTTTCCTCCAAATGGTCACCATTGCCAAACTCTTGAGTTTTATTTTCATCAGACCATAGAACATGTCTCTTAAGTTCTTTGTCCCTGAATGCATTTGCAACACGTAATTTGCCTTAAGGTGTTGTTTTTGGATTCATAGCTACGTTCACCCTGAATGGCCTTTCAGCTCTTAATGGAACAGGACTAGTTTCTTTGGGGATATTAACACTCAATAAAGCTTTAACAAGCAATTTTATAACGTTTATGTCTTTAAAAAAAGACTATAAGATTGCTCGTTGAAGATTGGCTGAGAGCATCTCCGTGCCTTCAGGTTGGGGAGAGGTCTCTGACCACTGTGCAGCAGCGCGGAGTACCCAGCCTCCATGGCGTCCCTGGCAGGGGTTCTGGACAGCTGAACCTCTTGAGGACTCCATCATTCTGCTGGGGAATTTCAACGCCTATGTGGGAAATGATAGTGACACCTGGAATGTGTGATTGGGAGGCCTCCCGGATCTGAACACAGGTGGTGTTTCGTGGACTTCTTTCCCAGTCACACGTGTCTCACTGTCTCACTCCACTGTCTCACTCCTGGACAAGATATTTCTAATTTTGGCAATATTCAGGAGGTGAAAGAAGGAAAACCGAGAAACCTGTTTAATATGGGATTTAAATGACATGTCCAGATCAAAAATAACACCAAGGTTTTTTACTTTATTACCAGAGGTCAATTTAATGCTGTTAACATTAATTGATTGACTAAGCAGTTTCTCTTTCAAAGATTCTGTCTGTTGACAACTTCTGTCTTGTCTGAATTTAGAAGCAGAAAATGTCTTCAAGACTTGCCTGTAGTCTAACTGGTTGGGCTCATCAGGATTTATAGATAAATAAAGCTGAGTATCATCAGCATAACAGTGAAAATGTATCCCATGCTGCCTGATAATTTTACCTATTGGAAGCATATATGTAGTATAGAGAATTGGCCCAATCAATGAACCCTGTGGCACTCCTCAATTGACCCTGGAGTTTAAAGATGATTTATGAATTACATGAACAAACTGGAATCTGTCAGACAAATAAGATTTAAACCAGGCTAGTGCTGTTTCCCTAATCCCTACAGCATATTTCAGCCTTTCTAAGAGAATAACGTGATCAACTGTATCAAATGTAGCACCGAGATCTAACAGAACCAGTACAGACACAAGTCCATTATCTGAGGCCACTAGAATATCTTTAGTAACTTTCACCAGTGCTGTTTCAGTGCTATGATGAGCTCAGAAACCTGACTGAAACTCTTGATTAGCAATTATTTTCTCAGGAATTTTAGATAAGGATGGAAGATTGTACATAGGTCTGTAATTTATAAACTAATCTTGATCAAGGAAAGGTTTCTTAAGTTAAGGTTTAATTACAGCTACATTAAAATCCTGTGGTACACATCCATCTACTAAGGATAGACTGATCTTATCTAAAATAGGGGTGATAGAAAAGGGACCCTTTCTCAAATAATTTGTCGGGATTGGTTCTAAAATACAGGTTTAGATGAAGCTAATATTTTTGGTAACTCAGGAAGTGGTTTAAGTGCTTTGCAATTTGGATACAAGCACTCAGGTTGTCTTCATCCAAAATTCAAATTTAAATAACTGAAGAAATCAGAACCACTGATTCACAGCACTGGAATGATGTCCTGTTTGTTGTTTTGTGACAGTTTGGTACAAATGCACCACTAGCATGTTGTTGAAGTCTCAGCATTTTCTTTTGCACATGTTCAGAAAAACAAATGAGATTCTTTTTGTTGATCATTATAATACAGGTCCTTCTCAAAATATTAGCATATTGTGATAAAGTTCATTATTTTCCATAATGTCATGATGAAAATTTAACATTCATATATTTTAGATTCATTGCACACTAACTAAAATATTTCAGGTCTTTTATTGTCTTAATACGGATGATTTTGGCATACAGCTCATGAAAACCCAAAATTCCTATCTCACAAAATTAGCATATTTCATCCGACCAATAAAAGAAAAGTGTTTTTAATACAAAAAACGTCAACCTTCAAATAATCATGTACAGTTATGCACTCAATACTTGGTCGGGAATCCTTTTGCAGAAATGACTGCTTCAATGCGGCGTGGCATGGAGGCAATCAGCCTGTGGCACTGCTGAGGTCTTATGGAGGCCCAGGATGCTTCGATAGCGGCCTTTAGCTCATCCAGAGTGTTGGGTCTTGAGTCTCTCAACGTTCTCTTCACAATATCCCACAGATTCTCTATGGGGTTCAGGTCAGGAGAGTTGGCAGTCCAATTGAGCACAGTGATACCATGGTCAGTAAACCATTTACCAGTGGTTTTGGCACTGTGAGCAGGTGCCAGGTCGTGCTGAAAAATGAAATCTTCATCTCCATAAAGCTTTTCAGCAGATGGAAGCATGAAGTGCTCCAAAATCTCCTGATAGCTAGCTGCATTGACCCTGCCCTTGATAAAACACAGTGGACCAACACCAGCAGCTGACACGGCACCGCAGACCATCACTGACTGTGGGTACTTGACACTGGACTTCTGGCATTTTGGCATTTCCTGCTCCCCAGTCTTCCTCCAGACTCTGGCACCTTGATTTCCGAATGACATGCAGAATTTGCTTTCATCCGAAAAAAAGTACTTTGGACCACTGAGCAACAGTCCAGTGCTGCTTCTCTGTAGCCCAGGTCAGGTGCTTCTGCCGCTGTTTCTGGTTCAAAAGTGGCTTGACCTGGGGAATGCGGCACCTGTAGCCCATTTCCTGCACACGCCTGTGCACGGTGGCTCTGGATGTTTCTACTCCAGACTCAGTCCACTGCTTCCGCAGGTCCCCCAAGGTCTGGAATCGGCCCTTCTCCACAATCTTCCTCAGGGTCCGGTCACCTCTTCTCGTTGTGCAGCGTTTTCTGCCACACTTTTTCCTTCCCACAGACTTCCCACTGAGGTGCCTTGATACAGCACTCTGGGAACAGGCTATTCGTTCAGAAATTTCTTTCTGTGTCTTATCCTCTTGCTTGAGGGTGTCAATAGTGGCCTTCTGGACAGCAGTCAGGTCGGCAGTCTTACCCATGATTGGAGTTTTGAGTGATGAACCAGGCTGGGAGCTTTAAAGGCCCCAGGAATCTTTTGCAGGTGATTAGAGTTAACTCGTTGATTCAGATGATTAGGTTCATAGCTCGTTTAGAGACCCTTTTAATGATACGCTAATTTTGTGAGATAGGAATTTTGGGTTTTCATGAGCTGTATGCTAAAATCATCCGTATTAAGACAATAAAATACCTGAAATATTTCAGTTAGTGTGCAATGAATCTAAAATATATGAATGTTAAATTTTCATCATTACATTATGGAAAATAATGAATTTTATCACAATATGCTAATATTTTGAGAAGGACCTGTATATGGGTTGAAATGTATGCACATTTGAGGAACAAGTAGAAAGAACCGGAGGGCAAAATTTGCACACATTTGCGTTCTGAAATCACTAAATGGCTCCAGCAGTCATACTATCCACATGTACAAGACTTTTTTAAATATGTTACTTTTTGTTATTATTATTTCACAGGATTGTTGTTTTAACAAGACATCATTTTAATTTGATCATTTACTCGTACTCGTCGTCTTCCCTTATCCGGGACCGGGTCGCGGGGGCAGCAGACTCAGCAGAGACGCCCAGACGTCCCTCTCTCCAGACACCTCCTCCAGTTCCTCCAGGGGGAGCCCAAGGCATTCCCAGGCCAGCCGAGAGACATAGTCCCTCCAGTGTGTCCTGGGCCGTCCCCTGGGCCTCCTCCCGGTGGGACGTGCCTGGAACACCTCCCGAGGAAGGCGTCCAGGAGGCATCCGGTATAGATGCCCGAGCCACCTCAACTGGCTCCTCTCGATGTGGAGGAGCAGCGGCTCTACTCCGAGCCCCTCCCGGATGGCCGAGCTCCTCACCCTATCTCTAAGGGAGTGCCCGGCCACCCTACGGAGGAAGCTCATTTCAGCCGCTTGTATCCGGGATCTCGTTCTTTCGGTCATGACCCAAAGTTCATGGCCATAGGTGAGGGTAGGAACGTAGATCGACCGGTAAATTGAGAGCTTTGCTTTTTGGCTCAGCTCTTTCTTCACCACAACGGACCGGCACAGCGCCCCCATTACTGTGGCAGCCGCACCGATCCGTCTGTCGATCTCCCGCTCCATTCTTCCCTCACTCGTGAACAAGACCCTGAGATACTTAAACTCCTCCACTTGAGGCAGGAACTCCCCTCCAACCTGAAGAGGACAAGCCACCCTTTTCCGGTCGAGTACCATGTCCTCGGACTTGGAGGAGCTGATCCTCATCCCAGCCGCTTCACACTCGGCTGCGAACCGCCACAGCGCATGCTGTAGGTCTTGGCTAGAGGGGGCCAGCAGGACCACGTCATCCACAAAAAGAAGAGACGAAATCCACTGGTCCCCAAACCAGACCCCCTCCGGCCCTTGGCTGCGTCTAGAAATCCTGTCCATAAAAGTTATGAACAGGACCGGTGACAAAGGGCAGCCCTGCCAGAGTCCAACATGCACCGGGAACAGGTCCGACTTAGTGCCGGCAATGCGGACCAAACTCCTGCTCCGCTCGTACAGGGACCGGATGGCCCCTAATAAAGGGCCCCCGATTCCATACTCCTGGAGCACCCCCCACAGGGCATCACGAAGGACACAGTTGAATGCCTTCTCCAGGTCCACAAAACACATGTGAACCGGTTGGGCATACTCCCATGAACCCTCGAGCACCCTGTAGAGGGTATAGAGCTGGTCCAGTGTTCCACGGCCGGGACGAAAACCGCACTGCTCCTCCTGAATCCGAGGTTCGACTATCGGTCGGACTCTCCTCTCCAATACCCTGGCGTAGGCCTTACCAGGGAGGCTGAGGAGTGTGATCCCCCTGTAGTTGGAACACACCCTCCGGTCCCCCTTCTTATGAACCTGGGGACCACCACCCCAGTCTGCCAGTCCAGAGTCACTGTCCCTGACCACCACGCAATATTGAAGAGGCGTGTCAACCATGACAGCCCTACAACATCCTGAGACTTGAGGTACTCAGGGCGGATCTCATCCACCCCCGAAGCCTTGCCACCGCAGAGCTTTTTAACCACCTCGGTGACTTCAGCCTGGGTGATGAAAGAGTCCAACCCCGAGTCCCCAGCCTCTGTTTCCACCACGGAATGCGGAATGCGTGATGGCAGGATTGAGGAGATCCTCGAAGTACTCCTTCCACCGCCCGATAATGTCCTCAGTCGAGGTCAGCAGGGGGACTTCAACGCCCACGTGGGGAACGACAGTGACACCTGGAGAGGCGTGATCGGGAGGAATGGCCTCCCCGATCTGAATCCGAGTTTTGTTTTGTTATTGGACTTCTGTGCTAGTCACGGATTGTCCATAACGAACACCATGTTCAAACATAAGGGTGTCCATCAGTGCACTTGGCACCAGGACACCCTAGGCAGGAGGTCGATGATCGACTTTGTTGTTGTATCATCAGACCTTCGGCCGCATGTTTTGGACACTCGGTTGAAGAGAGGGGCTGAGCTGTCAACTGATCATCACCTGGTGGTGAGTTGGATCCGCTGCAGGAGGAGAAAGCCGGACAGACTTGGCAGGCCCAAGCGCATAGTGAGGGTCTGCTGGGAACGCCTGGCGGAGCCCTCGGCCAGGGATTTATTCAACTCCCACCTCTGGGAGAGCTTCGACCAGATCCCGGGGGATGTTGGAGACATAGAGTCCGAGTGGACCATGTTCTCCGCATCTATTGTTGATGCTGCTGCCCATAGCTGCAGCCGTAAGGTCTGCGGTGCCTGTCGCGGCGGCAATCTCAGAACCAGGTGGTGGACACCGGCAGTAAGGGATGCTGTTAAGCTGAAGAAGGAGTCCTATCGGCTGTGGTTGGCTTGTGGGACTCCTGAGGCGGCTGACGGGTACCGTGAGGCCTAGCGTGCTGCAGCCCGGGCTGTGGCGGAGGCAAAAACTCGGGCCTGGGAGGAGTTTGGTGAGGCCATGGCGAAGGACTACCGGTTGGCCTTGAAGCGATTCTGGCAAACCGTCCGGCGCCTCAGGAGGGGGAAGCAGTGCTTCGCCAACACTGTTTATAGTGGGGGCGGGAGACTGCTGACCTCGACATATCGTGCGGTGGAAGGATTTTATCATTTATATATTTCAAATTTTCAGACTTAAATTTTCCAAAGCTCTGTCCCTCTGGAAAAATAAACTATCCTTATGTGCTGGTATGCTCCAAGTGTGTACTCGAATAGTTCAATGGTTGTCTTTGGAAAAATACATTTTGAAAAACATTTTGTTTCCTGGTATATACCCACACAAAGTTAAAATGCTTGATTATAAAAGGCAACCATACCTGAGCAATATGACTTTAACCCAGCAGTTTGTGCCAACCTGAAAAAGCAGAAAAGTCCAATGTAACTTTAAAATGTCCTCTTTTATTCTGCTCTGGACCCATTAAGATACAATTTTATATAAACTTTCATTTGTAATGACCCAGTTCTAGACAGACCTTGAAGAGATTTGATTGTATTCTTTCAAGTTGGTCTTTGGAACTACATGTTTAAATTGGAAGCATAGAAATTAACTGTAGTTGCAGTGGATGCAACCTCATAATAAATTTTTGTGTTTTCAGTGTTATCACAGAAGCTATCATTTTGAAAGAATTACTGTAACAATGATTGTATCACAAACGTGGGTCTAGGATGTCTTTGAAGCTTTTTAATTTGAATTCTCCAGGGAGGGAGGGAACACGTGGTTTTTGATCTCCAAGGTGAAATACATTGCGTTGATGGGCTGTAGTGGAGGAGTTGAAGGTTATTAGATTGAATGGGTAGGGATGAGGCGAAGCTGTCATGAGCAGTTTGAGCATGACCAGTAAGAAGCCCTTGATGTTGTTAGTGAAGAGGCTGAGCAACGATTGGACCTGAAGGAGAAATCTAGTGGTATTAGGCTGATTTTGGCAATTATAAATGCTGCTGGATGTATGGGCTTTGTGATTGACAGCTCATGTCTAGAATCTAAGTGACTGCAGCATGCGTGTAGTGTGCATGTGTTTGTGTAATCACTTGATTAGGTGTATTACAGCTGTGTGTTTGAGCCTGTTACCACGGTGCTTCCAATTCCAAGATTGGAGTCATGTCGACTAGAAGACAGATATTTCATTTAGTGATTTTAACAAGATGAGAGTAAACTTTTGCACACTTGCCAAAAATATTCTGACACGCACTACTTTTTATTGGCTCAGTCTGAACATAAGGGTATAACCTCACAGAAAGTCACACTGAGAAGCAGTGGGTTATTTTAGTTTCTGATCTAGCGTGTTCGTGTTGTTAAAAAGTGAGAATTCAATCTTTTCTCTTTCACGCTTTTAATTACATCACTTTATTACAGTTAATTACTAGCCTACACAGATTGTGTGTGTAGATTGCCTTTCTGTTTTCTTCTAGGAAGACTTGTTGTCAGTATTTTAGTGTTTTGTTCTTATTTCAGCCACATAGAATTACACAAAGTTAAACATTTTCAAGATGGTGCTCACTACATTTAAATTGGTTATTGTTCTCCATGAACCTGCTTCTAGTCCCTGATGAAATATGTAGTTTTCCTTAGCCTCAATAAGAGTGTGCAGTATTGATAGCACTAATTGGTCAGTGCTAGAGTGCAATATTTTTGTGGTGGAAGCAGAAAGAACTAAACAAACAATGATACTGATCTCGTAGGTGGACCAGAGAGGCTAGAGCTTTTTCCACTGTCAGAGAGCAGGAGGTAGGTACATCATGAACAGGGAAATGTGAGCAATCATGGTGCATGCTTGCATAACGTATCATTTCTTATCAACTTGTCATTTCTTTGGATTGTCAAATGAGGCCTGATGGTCTGTTAAAACGCCATGCACAGATCAGAATATTTGAATTTCAAAAAGCCTCTAGAGAAGATTTGAATGAGAACAAAGTGCTGGAAAACCTGTTCACCCCAAAACTGGACAATTATGTACAACAAGATCAGGTCATCATTACAAAGATGTACCCTGATGCACATTTGTACAAATTGTGATGTGTAAATGCATTTACACAAACATGGTCTGATTAGCTGTGTTGGAATTATGATTATTGATTGATTAATCTTTATCAATAATTATAATTAAAAATCATAATTTGACAAAATTAATTTCTTAACCAAAATCCTCATTTATGAATCGAGACCAGAGATGTCTTCTGGTGTTGTAATTGTGGCTCAACGCCTTTGATAATTACAACCGTTAAATACTCAGTAATAATTAATAACTATTACCAGAGATGTCACTGTTTAATCGACCGTTTCTGCCGAAACGTGTGGAACTTCAACCTTATCTTGACTGACAAATCAGTCTTGCACAAAATAAACACAAACGCCTTCTCTTTATCTATGTGAATATTTATTAAATCACAGCCCGGATTCACTCGCTCTTCCGATTTAATAATCTTCACCTACTCAAACATGCAAAGTTCTACACAAAAGGGGTAAAATATCTAACTAAACAAAATAAAGCAAAACAGCAGTAATGGCAAAAATAATAATATGACAAAAGGGGTGTGGTGGTGAGTGGAGGTTGGGGTGCAGCTCCAACTGCAACTCAGTTATACTCCGTCATAAAACCTCCCCAAACTCTGCGCGGGCTGAGCACACAAAGAGTTATAAAACTTTTGGCGGCAAGCTAGTAAGCAGTAAGGTTGAAGACAAAGTAAATGGTGAATTTCACCATGAGGTTATTTTAACAGTCCAGTCTCACAGCGCACCTGCGCTTGCACTCAGGTGTCCAACAATCCCACAAGACACACACAAAGCTGGGTAGCGCAGCGGCTTCCAGGCATCCAACACGCCATATCAAAGTTTCAATAAAAAGGTTACATGCACATATCATTCAGAACACATTAGATTAAATAGCGAATCTCATCGCACTAAAACCTCCTGTACCCTGCCCAGACTTTCTAAGAAAGAAACAAAAATAAAGGATGGGTTTTACTTGTCACTGTCTTCCTTCTGAGCGGAGTTGAGAGAGAATGGGGTGGAAGTTGGAAGTTAATGTGCGTCCACAGTTAACTTCCGTAAAAGCGGTCAATCTTCGTCCTCTGGCCTCCTTGGCGAAAGGTAAAATATGATCTGACCATCATAGTCGACTAGGACAAAATAAGGTGGCGATTCGTCTCCTTGAAACTCTGTGGTTTTTTTGTTACGTGTTAAATTCACGTCTTCGATCGGTAAAGCGACATTTCTGGTCTTCTTATTCCAGAAACTTCAGTTATGAATTCTTCGTTGGCCAACGAGAGAGAATAAATTAAATCCACTCGGGACTCTTCTCCAGGTGATGCTTCAGATGTTGGTAACTGTGTCACGGTCTCCAGCTGAAGGCAAATGGTGGGTCGTCTCATCCTCTGCTATATAGTTGATGGTGGCCTCAGGGTTGCGACGCCCCTGTCTTATCAGCCGCAGGGGCCGACCGGATCTGTAGGGACGGGCTGTCCTGGATACAAAATGGCCGAAAACGCCAGGAGGCCTGGTGGCGTCCAGCAACGTGCAAATGGTCCAATATTCAGCAAACAAGTGGTCCAACACCTGCTAGCTGTCCGCTTGGACCAAAGACCTTCTAACTATTGAGTGACTTCAGATAAAAACCATAAACTAGGTGCAAGAAACCCTATTGTTTTTGCTTTTTTTTTTTCAATATTATTATTATTAGGGTTCCAAACCTGCGGGAGCGAGCAAAGATCTATTATTATTGGCCGCTAAAAGCTGTTGGGCGCAAGAACCAGAAAATGCTGGGAAAAAACTGACATAGCAGCCTAGTAGGGAATCGAAACTGCTACTCAGATACTAAAAATTCAGACCCCCTAATAACTAAGGGGTGCTATTATGTATGACAACGCGTTTGTGGTTATAACTACCAAACCATCAGTCGCACACACCACAGGTTTATCTCACCTTGTTCCTTGGATGATTCTGCATAACTTTGTAATTGACAAGGCCCTCTTCTGCCCCAGCTAGATTTTTTGCTATGTCATGACAAAGGCAAAATCTGTTTTCCATAATTCGTTCTACATTTTGAGCTCAATCAAGATGAAACTCTGTACATATCATCTTCAGCATTAGCCAGACAAAACGATATAAAATCTTTGTCAAATCTTCGAAAGTTGTTGAAGTTACGTGCAGACAAACTTTAATCGCAAATATATATAAGGCAGAAGCAATTGTGATTCTTGTCAACTGAACCCTGATAGAGTGGCATATTTATCTGGTACTCTTTGGCCCTGGAACCTTCCCTAAGACAGAGCCATCTGTAGATCAATTTGCTCAAAGCCCTGATTGTAAATCAAGCCACAGATGAATGAACAGTGAATACCTTTATCAGGTTATGCAGAGTATCAGGTTATAATTCAGGGCACCTAAATCACTAATATTTTCATTAACACTTCACAATAAAAATAATACAGTGGCTTGTAAGTATTCATACCCCTTGAACCTTTCCACATAGTGTCACCATACAACCACATAAACCAACATAAATATATTTTATTTGAATTTTATGAGAAAGACCAACACAAAGTGGTATACAATTGTGTAATGTGGAAAAGTGGAATGAAAATTATACATGATTTTGTTTTTTACAAATAAAAAGCTGAAAATGCGGTAAGCAAATGTATTCAGCCCCATTTACTCTGAGTGTAACCAACTGCCTTCAGAAGTTGCCTGATGATTACTAATGACTAAATAGAGTCCACCTGTGTGTAATCTAATCTCAGTACAAATACAACTGCTCTGTGATGGCCTCAGAGGTTGGTTAAGAGAATATTGAGGAGCAAACAACATCATGAAGTCCAGGAAACACACCAGACAGGTCAGGGAGAAAGTTGTGAAGAAGTTTAAAGTAGGCTTCGGCTATAACAAAGATTTCCCAAACCTTGAACATCTCACAGAGCTCTGTTCAATCCATCATCCGGAAATGGAAAGAGTATGGCACAACCTACCAAGACAAGGCCATCCACCTAAACTTACTGGCCAAACAGGGAGAGCACTGATCAGAGTCGCGGCCAAGAGGCCCATGGTGATTCTGGATGAACTGCTGAGATCCACAGTTCAGGTGGGAGAATCTGTCCACAGGACAACTATTGTGCACCCACTCACGGCACATTTGTGCAGTGCACAAATGTGGTCTTTATGGAAGAGTGGCAAGAAAAAAGCTATTCTTAAAAGAAAACCATAAGAAGTCCCATTTCCAGTTTGCCAGAAGCCATGTTGGGGACACAGCAAACGTGGACGAAGGTGCCTTGTTCAGACAAGACCAAAATGGAACTTTTCGGCCAAAATGCAAAACGCTATGTGTGGCGGAGACACTGCACATCACTCTGAACACGCCATCCCCACTGTCATGGTGGTGGCAGCATCATGCTCTGGGGGTGCTTCTCTTCAGCAGGGACAGGGGAGGTGGTCAGAGTGGACGGATGGAGCCAAATACAGGGCAATCCAAAACCTGTTGGAGTCTGCAAAAGACTTGAGACTGGGGAGGAGGTTCAGCAGGACAACGACCCTAAACATAAAGCCAGGGGTACAAACATTTTAATGTTTTGTAATGGCCCAGTCAAAACCCAGACCTAAACCCAATCAAGAATCTGGTGAAGATCTGAAAACTGCTGTTCACAAATGCTCTCCGTCTAATCTGACTGAGGTTAAGTTGTTTTGCAAAGAAGAATGGGCAAACATTTCAGTCACTAGATGTGCAAAGCTGGTGGAGACATACCCTAAAAGACTTGCAGCTGTAATTGCCGCAAAAGTTGGTTCCACGAAGTATTGACTCAGGGCCTTTGCACAATGACCTTTTTTAGTTTTTATTTGTAAAAATAACAATTGTGAAGTTCCACTTCACTAAATGGAGGAACAGAAGAATGACAGAAACTAGGGGAAACTAGCAGGATTTGGCGGCCAGGAACGAGGAGAACCGGTAAGCTTAAATATAGAGGAATGTGAATGATGAACAATGGGAATGAGGGGAGCAGGTAATCAAATGATAAGTAACAGGTGTATGGGTCAGGTGAGGGAACTGAGGTAATACAGGTTACTATGGTTACTACAATGGAAACGCAGAGTCATAAGACAATCTAAACTAGAGACGTAAACAAAACTAGAGACCAAGAAACTGGGAACTAATTAAAGAGACAACAACAAATCTAAAGCTAACAGGGAAGAGCAGGGAAACAAAAACCTAAGATAACTGATATCCTAAAACATAAACAATAAATAGTAACCAAACCAAGAGGGAACAAATAACTGAATAATTCTAAGAAATACTGAATTCAATTCAATTCAATTCAAAGATACTTTATTGATCCCCGAGGGGAAATTAGAATTCCAGTACAACCCATCCAAACATACATCATGACACAAGACAATGGGGGGACAGGTCACCGAGGCTTTGCTGCCCGCTCACAGGCGCTGCCCTTGCTAGATGAGAAAAGAGGCCACATTAGGTAAGTAGAGGGAAAAAAAATCATATTTCACACTTTATCCTTAGCAGGATACAGTTTGAGATTGCAAAAAACCTCAGCACAAAGAAGCAACAAATTCACAAAACAACATCATGCTGGGAACGGTGAAGGTGGTGTGAGGGGTGCATATGTTTATCTTGAGCATGTGTGTGTGTGCAAGTGAGTGTGTGCAAGTAAGTCCATGAAGCACTGTCACAGAGGCCATTGTCCTTGATGGTTCGTTGGAATGTACATCAACCGGCCAAGTTCTGAGCAGGAACACAGGTGTCCTCAGGGAAGGGAGGGGGCAGAGAGAGCAGAACGTCATGTTTACATAACTTCCAGGAGAAGTTGAAGATAGCCAGCCATCAAGGCCGCGCAGGGGAGCCAGATTCAGAAAAACAATAATTATTTGGGTTAGGCTGACTCTTAATTTTCCGTCAGCCTTGAGAGTCTCACTGGTGCTTCTCAAAAGCAAATCCAAATAGACAAATTCCTGGTCTTTCTGCCAGATCCAAGCGAACAACTTTCTCCAAGATTTATACCATTTCACCCCTGAGTCCAGGAATCGCAACCCGCTTGCGATCCTGTATAAGGATCACATCCAGTCTGCGATTCAGCTCACGTAACATCTCAGTCTGAGTGTTGATCGCTCTGAAGATCCCATCACACATGCCAGGCAGCCTTACAATGGCCAGATATGCTGCTGACATTCTCCGAATTTCCCGATATGCCAGGTAACCGCTGACTCCAAAGAGCAGAAATCCTGATATCAAACATCCAATTATATACACATCTTCCACATCCTCGACTGACATTATCGACAGACACACAATCCTCCACTTCTGCCAGGAGTCCATCGTGTATCTGGAGAAAAATGTCCCGTCCGGGCAAGTGGGCTCTCCCGACCCCTGTCTTCTCGTCGAGAAAATTTGATCAATTGCATTGAGAGACCAGCTGACCAAATCCATATTTTGGAAGAATTTGGAAGATATGCAAAAAGAGGCTCCAAAAAAAAGACAAGACACAGAGCTGAAGCAGGGCAGATATGGGAGGGGTGCGGGAGACAGAGAAAAAGCGTCCACCTCCAACGAGAGCAGGAAAATACAGAATACAACTGACTGTCACACAGGAACTGAAACCTGAGGGACTAACAAAGAGAATATACTAAGATAACTTAACTAGAAGAGAGGAAAATAAACATAAACTAAATAAGGGGGAGCTATACTAAAACTAAGGCTGAGGAAGAACAACTAATAATAAGGGAGCTAACAACTAAGTAAATTGATAACCAAAGGGACCTAAGAACAAGGAAGAATGAACTACTAAACTAAGGGGCAGCAGTGAGGAGAATACTAAAACACCAGGACAACAGAAGAAATAATTCAATTCAATTCACTTTATTTATATAGCGCCAATTCACAACACATGTCGTCTCAAGGCACTTCACAAAAGTCAGGTACATACATTCCAATTAATTCTAACCACTGAACAGTGCAGTCAGATTCAGTTATTTATTCAAATTGGATAAAAAGTTTCTGTCTAAGGAAATCCAGCAGATTGCATCCAGTCAGTGACTTGCAGCATTCCCTCCTATAATAATGAACTATAAAACCAAAAGGAACAGAACACCTAATAGAAAAAGTAAACAAACACAAAAACCAAAACATCAGATCCTGACAGAATTAATGTGATTCTTTCTTGTCTCTAGTGGAGAAAAAGGGGAGGCACTGAAAGAAGGAGGGGGATTGGTTAAACTGTTTTCTAGGAGAGGAAATAGAAATAAAATAATTAATGTGTCTTACTTGGTAATGGTAATACTTGGTTGGTAATGATCTTTGAGATGAGTGTATCATGAATCCTGCTATGGCTGAGGTCGGCAGAGAGCAGTATGGCATCAGCGTTAGGGTTGTCCCGATACCGATACTGGCATTGGTATCGGGCCCGATACCAGCGTCAGGTAGTCATACTCGTAAAAGTAACGCGATACTCCGAACCGATACCACATTTGTGCCTAATTTTCCTCCTGGGCTGGGCAGCACTGCAACACAAAGGCTAAACCACATTTTATACCAGGTGGTGGTGCTAATTCATCAAGAAGTGATTTGTTGACCCTCCAAAAAACCCAACAGAAGAAGAAGAAGAGCAAAGTTAGATGGCGGGAGGGGGCAAAAACAAAGAGGATGCTAAAAAAGCAGATTGTTTGCTGTGCTCAGCTAAGCTGTCAAGAGGAGGGGTGAAAACGTCATCTTTTAACACAAGTAATTTGATGAGGCATTTGAGGAATAAACGCGACAAGAGTTTGCTGCTTCTAGCACACTACAACCAACATTTCAGCAAGTACTACAGAAACATGAAAAAATAGCAACAGACAATCCACATGTGGAAAGGATAACTGAAGCTCGTACTGAATTCATCTCCCTTGATGATCAGCCATTTTCAGTTGTCAATGATATTGGATTTCGTCATCTTCTCAATGTAATGGAGCCTTGGTGTGATATTCCCAGCCACCACATTGTTGAAAATACATTACCAAAGATTTACAACTTCGTAAAAAAGCATATTAGCAGCCTGTTGGAGGACTTTTACTTGATAAGCTTGACAACGGATATCTGGACGACCAGCGTCAGTCCATTATCTATTAGTAGTTTAACTGCACAGTGGATTACTGAAGATTTCACTCTTCAAAGAGCCTGTCTTACAAGCACAGCAACTTTGGGTTTCTCACACTAGCAATTGCTACGGCAATGATATGCTTAATATGTGGAATATTCCCAAAAGTTGTGTTCATGTTGTGCTCAAGGACAATGCCAAAAACACGATCAAAGCGCTGAGTGACAGCCTACTGTGCACCGCTCACACCCTCCAGCTGGCTGTTAATGAAGGTCAGAGAAGCAAAGCTGAAGTAGTTTCTGTCGCACGTAGAATAGTTGGACATTTTAAACATTCCACCTTAGCATACTCCTGCTTTGAAGATATTCAGTTGCAGCTAAACCAGCCAACAAAAAGACTCCAGCAAAATGTTCCGACCTGCTGGAATAGCACATTTTACATGCTCAAATGTCTCCTTGAACAGAAGTGGGCTTTGGGAATATTTGGGTCTGAATATGAGCTACCGGACAATCTCACTGCTCACCAGTGGATACTTGTGGAAAAGACTGTAGGAGTACTGGCCCCATTTGAGAAGTTAACGCAACAACTTATCTCCGTTGAAGCTTTGGCCTCTGATGTCATTCCTCCTGTGACTGTGCTGCAAAGGTTTTTGAGCAGAGAAACAGGCGATGACCATGGCATCAAAACCATGAATGGAACCTTAGCAGCAGCCGTGAAGAGACGTTTCTGTGACTCAGAAAAAAAACCACTCTACTGTATAGCAATGGTCCTTGATCCAAGGTAAATGAAATATGTAAATGTATGGGTTTCTTGATCAAATGAGAGAGAAATAAAGACAAGGAAAATTAAATTTCACTTTATGATTAACACAAACTTTTGCATTATTAACTTTGATTAATTTGAAAGTAATAGGTTGAAATTCATTTTGACAATTATTATCGGTTTTACTGTTACCAACTAAGAAGTACTTTCTGTTATAGGTACACAGATTGCTATTTGCATCTCTGCTTCAGAAGCCAAGAATATGGTGATCACGGAGCTGCAGAGAATAGAGGAGAGACACAGGGGAGGAGTAGTAGGAGAGGCTGGGAAGCAGCAAGATGTGGGGGAACCAACAGCTAAAAAGATACACAAGATGCAGGCCAAGAGCAGTCTAACTCTGGACAATGTGTTTGAGGAAATAGTACATTGTCAGGCCTCAGCAACAATGAGCAGTGCACCGCTGGGTCTTGTCATACAGGTAGAAACATACATTAAAGAGCCCATAATATCTTGGCAGAATAAACCATTGCAATCTTGGGAGGTTAACAACGTGAGGTTTCACATTCTGACTCCAATGGCACAAAGATACCTTTCAATACCATGCACTATTGTAGACAGTGAAGGATTTTTAGCTCAATGTCTCATTATACATGAGAAAAGAAACAGGCTCACAATTGATAATGCTGAGAAGCCTCTTTTTCTCCCTCTCACTTTTTCAAAGACGACTTAGCCTTCATAGACAGCACTGATATAAGTAACAGTTGTAGCAGTAACTTCAATGCTGCCATTTTCTTGCAAGCAGAATAAATGACCATGTAAACAATATGTAAGCTCACTGTGAGAAACTTGTCTTTGGCTCTATGGTTCTGAGATTGAGATTTGCCATGAATGTTCCATTTGCTTTTGAAAGGAGAGTTATTACACTTTATTCCTATTACTTAGTGAATTTTTGTTAAATGTCTAAAAATGAAGCAGTGTAAAATCCTATCATAGAGAGGTGGTATTAAAATTGATTAAATTTGTTAAAGTTTACATTTTAATTGAAATGTTTGTTAGTTGCTGTTAGAGTTAGAAAGCTAATAAATACAGACAAGTATAAAATAAGACACAAGTGAACCAAGTAAGTTTGACTTGCAAGGGTGAGAGAGTCCTCTGCCAGAACAGCGACTTCCTTCACACAAAGGGAGAAATCCTTGAACCAGCCTTTAATTTACAACTCACTTTCCAACAAGCAAAAAGCGGGAATTGGTTCAGCCAATTCTTACAGAGATTCCGACCTAAAAGTGTAGTCATTCCCATATATGGTATAAGCTTGTCATGTCCAGGGAGTGATACACTCCAGACCGCATTCCTTAACCTTCCACAAACACTTTTTCACACTAAGAAAACAATCATAAGAATCATCTTAACTATAGTAGAACTTCACACATAAACATGATTTAAACTGAACAATGATAACTTATATACATTTTTCTAACAGTTGCATTCAGGAAAACTTGTAAAAATGTAAATTTAACTTATTTTAAAAGTTTATTTTAAATAAATGCAACATTGTATGTAATGATGTATTTTAGATTTGTTAATACAGTCACAGGGACTGTAGGCCTATAAAGAAGAGCCCCCCTCCTCTAAATAAATGTGTTTTCAAACGTTATTGTGCGATGTATATGTACCAACTTATTAACTACTCAGTATCGGTACCTGGCATTGGCAAGCACCTGAACTGAAGTACTCTTACTCAATTCAATTCAATTCAATTCAGTTTATTTATATAACGCCAATTCACAACATATGTTGTTTCAAGGCACTTCACAAAAGTCAGGTACATACATTCCAATTAATCCTAACCATTGAACAGTGCAGTCAGATTCAGTTATTTATTCAAATTGGATACAAAGTTTTTCTATCTAAGGAAACCCAGCAGATTGCATCGAGTCAGAGACTTGTAGCAGTCACTCCTCCTGGAGTAGAGACAGAGGACAGTCACTGCCGTTGACTTTGCAGCAATCCCTCATACTGAGCATGCATGTAGCGACAGTGGAGAGGAAAACGTCCAGCAGAACCAGGCTAAGTGTGAGCGGCCATCTGCCACGACTGACTGGGGGTTTGAGAGAACAGAGCAGAGACACAAAAACAACACAGATGCACTGATCGAGGAGTACTTTCTCTGGGAAGGTAAATGTAATGGATGTAACTCTTTTAGTCCTTTTAATCTAGAAAGAAAGAACAGACACTGAGCCAGTTTTCAAGGTTAGAGTATGAAAGAAAGCACATAGAGTTAGTCACAGTAGAAGCTCAGTCAGTAGCTATGTTTAGGAGAGAGAAAGGGTTAAACACTGAAAGACAGGGCCAGGCTGTGTGGATCATCGGTAGAGGGTGAGGATTAAGTTGCTGCCAGCAGAAGCTTGAACGATGCACCCCTCCAGAAAGGTGTAACAGGTAGACACAGAGTCAGGCCAGGTGTAGCTTGTAGGAAGAAAAAAGAGATGGAACATAAAGTTAAAAGCTGAAATAACAGGAAATAATGCAAAATTGCAGAGTAGTGTGAGAATGTAGCGAAGAGGGTGAAAGTGGTCATTATGTCCTCCAGCAGCCTAAGCCTATAGCAGCATAACTACAGAGATAGCTCAGGATAACCTAAGCTACTCTAACTATAAGCTTTATCAAAAGGGAAAGTTTTAAGCCTAGCTTTAAAAGTAGACAGGGTGTCTGCCTCACGGACTCAAACTGGCAGCTGGTTCCACAGGAGAGGAGCCTGATAACTAAAGGATCTGCCTCCCATTCTATTTCTAGAGACTCTAGGAACCACCAGTAAACTTGCAGTCTGAGAACAATGTGCTCTGTTAGGAACATATGGAACAATCAGATCTCTGATGTATGATGGAGTTATATCATTAAGGGCTTTATATGTGAGGAGGAGAATTTTAAATTCTATTCTGGATTTAACAGGGAGCCAATGAAGGGAAGCTAAAGTAAGAGAATTATGATCTCTCTTTTTAATTTTCATCAGAACTCTTGCTGCAGCATTTTGAATCAGCTGAAGACTTTTAACTGCATTTTGTGGACATCTTGATAGTAAAGAATTACAGTAGTCCAGCCTTGAAGTAACAAATGCATGGACTAGTTTTTCAGCATCACTCTTGGATAGGATATTTAAAATTTTGGCAATGTTCCGGAGGTGAAAGATGGACATCCTAGAAACCTGTTTAATATGGAATTTAAATGACATGTCCTGGTCAAAAATAACACCAAGGTTTTTCACTTTATTACCGGAGGTCAATTTAATGCCATCCACGTTAAGTGATTGACTAAGCAGTTTCTTTTTTAAACACTCCGGTCCAAAGACGACAACTTCTGTCTTGTCTGAATTTAGAAGCAGAAAATTTAAGGTCATCCAAGTTTTTATGTCTGCAAGACATGCTTGTAGTCTATCTAACTGGTCGGGCTCATCAGGATTTATGGATAAGTAAAGCTGAGTATCATCAGCGTAACAGTGAAAATTTATCCTATGCTGCCTGATAATTTTACCTACTGGAAGCATATATATAGTAAAGAGAATTGGCCCAAGTGCTGAACCCTGTGGTATTCCACAATTAACCCTGGAGTTTAAAGATGATTTATCATTTACATAAACAAACTGGAATCTGTCAGACAAATAAGATTTAAACCAGCCTAGCGCTGTTCCCCTGATCCCTACCGAATATTCCAGCCATTCTAAGAGAATATTGTGATCGACTGTATCAAATGCAGCACTGAGATCTAACAGAACCAGTACAGACACAAGTCCATTATCTGATGCCATAAGAATATCATTAGTGACTTTCAGCAGAGCTGTTTCAGTGCTATGATGAGCTTGAAGCCTAACTGAAACTCTTCAAACATGTCATTGCTGTGTAAATGCTCACACATTTGATTAGCAACCATTTTCTCAAGAATTTTAGATAAGAATGGAAGATTGTATATATGTCTGTAATTTTTTAAGGCATCTTGATCAAGCGAAGGTTTCTTCAGTAAAGGTTTAATTACAGCTACCTTAAAAGCTTGTGGTACATATCCATTTATTAAAGATAGATTAATCATATCTAAAATGGGGCTGGTAATCAGAGGGTATGCTTCCTTAAAGAATTTGGTCGGGATTGGGTCTAACATACAAGTTGAAAGTTTAGATGAAGCTAATATTTCTGATAACTCAGGAAGCTCCACAGGATCAAAACAGTCCAAACACAGATCAGGTTCTACAGTTACTTCCAGTGTTGTCTCACTTGCTGAGGATGAAGTAATCATCTTCGGAAGTATGTCAAAGATTTTATTTTTAATATAATCAATTTTATCTAAGAAGAATCCCACAAAGTCATGACTGCTGAGAGCTAAGGGAATGGATGGCTCAACAGAGCTATGACTCTGTGTAGGTTTAGAAACTGTACTAAAGAGAAAACTAGGATTATTCTTGTTCTCTTCTATTAATGATGAGAAATAAGCTGTTCTGGCTTGGCGAAGTGTCTTTTTATACAACAGTAGGCTATTTTTTCAGATTAAGTAGGAATCCTCTAGGTATGTAGAACACCATTTTCTCTCCAATTTTTTAACATTGTGCTTTAAAGTACGCAGCTCTGAATTAAACCAGGGAGCCAGACTCCTATGAATAATTACCTTCTTTTTCAAGGAGGCTGCATTGTCTAATGCACCACGCAATGATGAAGTAACACTATCAACAAAATAATCAATTTGTGAAGGGTAAGAAACAAAATTATTGCCCTCCACTGTGTTTTTCTGTGATAAAGAGGAAATTAAAAGTCGAACAGATTCTTTAAAGGTTGTTACAAAATTTTCTGATAATGATCTACTATAATGAAATTTTCTTTCAGGTGTGGAGTACTTGGTTAAATTAAACTCAAAGGTTATTAAAAAATGGTCAGACAGAACAGGGTTATGAGAAAATATTGTTATGTCTTTACACTCGATACCATATGTCAGCACAAGGCCCAGAGAATGAAGACAAAGGTGGGTAGGTTTGTTAATGTTTTAAGCAAAGCCAATTGAGTCTAAGATAGCATTAAAGGCTATATTTAGGCTATCACTTTCAGTGTCAACATGAGTGTTCAAATCCCCCACTATAATAACCTTATCTGTATTTAACACTAAATCAGATAAAAGGTCTGAAAACTGATCTAAAAATTGAGAGTAAGGGCCTGGTGGACGGTACAAAATAACAAACAGAAGGGGTTTTAGTGCTTTGCAATATGGATGAGGAAAACTAAGGATTAAATATTCAAAAGAGTTGCAGCTATTGATTGGTCTGGGACTAATCAATAAATTGGACTGAAAGATGGTTGCTACTCCTCCTCATCGCCCAGTATTTCGAGGAAAGTGAAAATTTTAATAATTAGTAGGAGTTGACTCATTTATAGTAACATAATCCTGTTGCTGCAGCCATGTTTCTGTGAGGCAAAATAAATCAATCTGATTGTCACAAATCAGGTCACTAACTAGCAAAGTCTTTGAAGAGAGAGATCTTATGTTCAGTAAGCCACATTTAATTATTTTACTTTTCTTTTCAGTCTGAGTTGTGTTTATTTGTATGAGATTTTCATGATTTACTCTTTTTACATTTTTTTTTAATCTATTCAGTTTTGGCCGTCATAATAGGGTAATGGGTGGGTAGCAGTACAGAAGCTGCAGAGAGGAGTGTTAAACTACGACCCTGCTTCCTGGTCTGAACCCTGGGTTGTCAGAGTTTTGGAGAACTAATAAATTCAGCCAGATTCTTAGAAAGAAGAGCTGCTCCATCCAAAGTGGGATGGATGCCGTCTCTCTGGATCAGACCAGGTTTTCCCCAAAATGTTCGCCAATTATCAGTGTAACCCACATCGTTTTCTGGACACCACCTAGACAGCCAGTGGTTGAATGACAGCATGCAGCTAAACATGTCGTCACTGGTCAGATCAGGGAGGGGACCAGAGAAAATTACGGAGTCCGACATTGTTTTGGCAAACTTACACACCGAAGCAAAACTAACTTTGGTGACCTCCGATTGACGTAACCGGGTGTCATTACCGCCAGCGTGAATAACAATCTTACTGTATTTACGCTTATCCTTAGCCAGCAGTTTCTGGCCCCTGGCAGACATTTGACTATGGTCGCTTATAACAAGTAAGAAATATCACAGTAGAGAGAAATCAGATCTAACGAGAGAGCCTTCACACACCAAACAATCCATGATGTCAGACTGGCAGATGAGTTTTATTTAGGTAAGCAGTCTGTGAATGAAATGGAGCTTGGGGGGTCTTCAGCCTTGGGGAGGTAGGTAGTTGGTGTGGGAGCTTTTCAGGAAGTGGAAGTAGGGAGTTGGGATCTGTGGCACAGATAAACAAAGGTATGGTAACCAAAAGCAAATGAAAAGACAGGCAAATAGTGGGCCTGATTATCACTTATTGTGTGATAAAAACTGGGGAGGTCTGAGATCTATACTACAAAGCACGATTAGTGGTTTATTGAGCTCAGTTCATGTGCACTTCAGGACTTTCAGTATCACAAAGCTGGTTTATTTCTTTACTGGGTCAGTTACTATGGTAATTTATGATGGTTCCCCAACTGGCCGAGGACCAGGTTAGCTTGTGAGATGAAAGATCAAGATAAAAAAAATTGCTACCTTTCAACAAGTCAATGTCCTGAGAGAATTATTAAATGAAAAGGAATGTGTGAAATGACTCCTCCTCCAATCCCTTATTCCTCCACCTGCTGCTACATCTTAGGCAAATCTTTTTGAAAGATATCTCAGCAGAATTAATCCTTATGTACATAAAACTGAGATGTATTACTCTAAAGTTGTTGCTGTAAGAGGTCAGACTTTAAAAACTAATATAAAAAATAATGTAAAAAAAATATTTTTTTATGACTACATGGTTTGGGGATTGTTTGGAGGCATAATTGAAACTGAATGATAAATGTGATTAATTACACAGCTCTATTTAGGACAAGAAGTATGAATAGCCTCAGAGGGGGGATTGCAGCATCAAAAGGGGACAGTTTATTGTGTTGATCCCAAGCACGGATAAATGCAGCAGGTAGCATCAGGAAGGGCATCAAGCATAAAACCTTTGCCATATCTACCATGTAAGGCAAGAACATGATCTCCATACTGGATTGTTTGAGGCTTAGGTTAACAACAACTGCCATTGGTGCTGGTGACCGACAGGGTACCAGTAAAAACTGGACTTCTTACTGTTGGTCAGCAAAGAAGAAGAGGAGGAAGACTTGTCCATAGGCAGTGAGAAAAGAGTAAAGCTAAGAGTCTAGGGCTGAGAGTAGGGACTTTGAATGTTAAGACTATGACAAGAACAGCTAGAGAGCTGGCTAGAATTATGCAGAGTTGGAACATGGACATACTGTGAAACCCGGTGAAAAAGTATCAAGGCTAGAAGCTTAGCAGCAGGGTTCAGGCTGTTCTACCATGGTGTGGATGGGGAGAGAAACTGTATATAAGCTACCTTGAAGGAGGGGTTTGTCAGGAATATTCTGAAGGTTGGAAGAGTATTGGATAGGGGGATGAGTCTCAAGCTAGAAACAGAAGGTGTGATGTTCAATGTTGGTAGTTGTTATGCCCTACTGGTAGGATGTGGGTTATAGCAGAAAGAGTAATTCTGGAGCATATTGGATGAAGTGATGCAGATTATCCCCACAGAAGAAAGAGCGGAGATTGGTGCAGATCTCAATAGATGTTGGAACAAGGAAAAGAGGTAATGATGAAGTGATAGGCAGGGTTGGTATCCTGAACAGGAATGTAGGACAGATGGTAGCAAAGAGGATGGGATGGCATTATTGAATATTTTCTTTGAGAAGAGGCAGGAACACTGGGTGACATACAAAGATGGAGGTCGGAGCACGCATGGATTACATCTTGTGTAGACAATGTAATCTGAAGGTACCACTACTTTGACTGCAAGGTAAAGTGTTGCAATAGAACACACGATGGTGGTGTTCAGAATGATTCTGATGGTAAGAAAGAGGACAAAGGCAGCATAGAGGACACAGTGGTGGAATGTGAAAAAGGAAGAAAGTTGTGTGGCTTTCAGGGAGGCATCAGACAGACTGGGAAGCCAGGAAAGGGCTTCTAGATGACAGGACAACTACAGCCAATGATATCAAGGAAAAAGGTAGGAGAGTACATGGTATGTATTCTGAAAGGAAAGTTGATAAGGAGACCTGGTGGTTGAATGCGAAAGAACGGGAGTTTGTATGGAGAAAGAGATGAGCTAAAAAGAACAAAGAAATGTACTAATGGGAATTATAGGAAGATGGAAGTAATCCTTGGAAGAGCTGAAATGAATGAGGAAACTGAGAGAGAACAAAGAGCAGAAGAAGCAACCATTGTGGATCAGGAAGTAGCAAAAATCAGTAAGGATGAAGTAAGGAAGGCCTTGAAAAGGATGAAGAATGTAAACGCAGTTGGTCCTGATAGTTTTTGAATAGGCTCTTCAATGAGATAGCGATAGAATGTCTGAGGATGGCGAAGAGGTTTGCTGGTACCTATTTTTAAAAACAATGGAAATATGCAGAGTTCTGGCAACTACAGAGGAATAAAGTTGATGAGTCATACAATGAGGTTATAGGAAAGAGTAGTGGAAGCTAGACTGAGGTCAGTAGTGAGCATCTGTGAGCGGCAGTATGGTTTCATGCCCAGTAAAAGTACTATAGATGCAGTATTTGCTTTGAGTAGAATTATAGAGAAGTACAGAAAAGGTCAGAAGGAGCTGCATTGTGTTTGTAGATCTAGAGAAAGCATATGACAGGGTGCGGAGAGAGGAGCTGTCCACCGGTGCTCAGCGTGCCTACACATACATCTGAACACACAAGTGCACTTGTTTAACCAAGGTTGGGCCAAAGGTTTTATACATTTTAGCCTATATGGGGCTACTAGGCCATAAACGTTTGATACAAGTTTCATTAAAAAAGGAAAAGAGTTCATCCAGAGTAGAGCTTTGCAAACCATAATGATACATTTTTGCTGAAGGCGCCAGAGAACAAGGAGGCTGTCTGAGAAATAATTGTGCATACCCAGTGTACCAGGGCGCAAGTACTGACCACACCCTGGGACAGCGTTACTAAAAACAGTACAGCAAAGTGGTCAGAAAATGTGTTTCGGAAAGTTCTTAACCATACTTGCATAAAGACCAAAGGACAGGACCAGGTCCAGGGTGTGTCCTTTTTCAAGTGTCAAGACTGACTTGGAGCCACGTTTCCATGAGAAACATAAAATCCAGTTTGCAAGACATGAAGAAATCATTCAGGGGAAACGATTTGTTAACTATTGGTGTAGCACTTAGTAGGCCCAAGCAAACCAGCGGGAAGCTGCCGCACACTGACCGGAGGCATCCAAAATCCACAACTCTGTGTCTGACTAGGCAGCGGTGCCCATAGTGATAGATGCTGTAGGCTGGTGTCCAGGCACACAAGAGCCAAGGCCTGGATCCACTGCAATCCATGCATACCTTGGAGAGCTGGATATCCTGGTGGAATAAGGAGGGACGTGATCCCAGAAGTGGACCTCCAGTAGACCTTTCACCAAAGCACTTCTGCGTTTTTTGTATCTTCTGGCCTGCTTCCTCTGCCCAGGTAAGCGCTACATGTAAGCTGGTAGTGAGATTAGATGAGAAGGGAGTCCGAATCTTTTATCCTCAAAGTTTTTAAAGATGTCTCATGCCATTGATATGGGTCAGTAAGTGCCTGTCGGTCATACACTAGCAACCCAGAGATATCTTGGCACAATATACAAAACAGTAGAGCAATAAGCAGCAGATTAAACAAGTTGGGTAGACAGCTGCCGGTACATGCTGCCACCATCTTGCCCCACAAGGAAGTTTGAGAGTAATACCTATACTGTCTTTTGGCTCCTGCCTTTCAAATTGTGTTCCTCCTTTGTGTGGTGTTTGCTGTCACTAAATCTTCTAGAGCTATTTAAAATCAGAAATGATGATATTTACCTTAAAAATTTTCTTTTGCACCCATTCAACACTAGACATTAAGTATACATTGTGTTGCCAAAGTATTCAGATCCCATTTTTCCACATTTTGTCATGTTAGAGCCAAACACTTCAATGTACTTCATTAGGATGTAGTGCATAATTATTTCAGTATCTTTTGCTGCAATAGTATCCACAAGTCTTTGGCGGTACCTTTCTACTCACTGAACCTATCACGAAACAAAAGTGTTTTCCTACTTTTCTTTACAAAAGAGCTCAAGCTCAGTTAAATTAAATGGAGAGCATCTGTGAACATTAATTTCTGGTCTTACCCAATATTCTCAATTGGATTCAGGTATGGACCTTGACTGGACCATTCTATCTTATGAATATGCATTAATCTAAACCAGTGTTGTCCAGCCCTAGTCCTCCAAATCTGGTGTCCTGCATCTTTTAGGTGTGTCTTAAAATGAGTTGCTCTCAGATGCACCTCAGAACAGGGCTAAAAGGGGGGCCTGTGGAGCTACAATAACAAGCAATTCAGACTAAAGCATTGCAGTTCTACTTTATATAGACCATAACTAAATGATGGTGAGTGTGAAAAGGAATGATTTAAAAGAATGATATGTCCCCTTTAAACATGCGGAATGGCCACTGTTTAACATTACACCAATGATCTAAACCATGCCACTGCAGCTGTGGCTGTATGTCTGGCAGAAGCTCCCCTCCAATCTGGAGGGGGCAAGCCACCCTTTTCCGGTGGAGAACCATGTCCTTGGATTTGAATGAGCTGACCCTCATCCCAGCCGCTTTGTACTCAGGTACGAACCATCCCAGTGCATCCCTACTTACGTAGCGTCCCCCACAGGGCACCACGAGGGACACGATTGAATGCTTTCTCCCGGTCCACAAAACATGTGGATTGGTTGTGCAAACTCCCATGAACCCTCAAGCACACTGTAGAGGGTGTAGAGCTGATCCATCAAATATGACCAGCTTTCCTTTCCTAGCTGAGGAAAACCTTCCCCACACCATGATGGTGCCACCACGTTATTTCATTGTGGGGATCGTGCGTTCATGTTGATAAACAGTTAGTTTGCACCCACACTCAGCAGTTTGCATGTGAGTAAAAAGTTCAGTTTTGGACTCCAAATGTTTGCTGCGTCCCCTACATGGTTTCTGGAAAACTTTAGATGCAACTTATCTAAAGTGAGCATTTTTTTAAATGGCTTTCTTCTCACCATTTGCGCATAAAGGCCAGATTTGTGGAGTAACAACAAATAGTTGTCGAGTTTTTCCATCTGATTCGTGGATCTCTGTTGTCCCTTCAGTTACCATTGGCCTCTTGGTTGCATGTCTAATTATTGTTCTCCTTGCGTGGTCTTTCAGTTTAGCCATGTCTTGGTAGGTTTGCGGTTGTGCCATAGTCTTTTCATAATTAGATGTTGGATAGAACAGAGTCCATTGGTTGTTCAAAGCTTGTGACATTGTTTTATAACCTAGTCCTAAACGTTTCAAACATTATTCTCTATTCCGACTGTTGCACTGTAGCAAGAGTAGTTGTCTTGCAATCTACAAGTTGTGGATTGGATTTGAGTGCGGACCTTTATTTTATATCAGCTTTGTTCTTTGGTCTCCATAAAACATCTTATTTACTAATGCTCTCGGACAAATCTCTGAGGCATTCACAAAACACATGGATTTATGCAGACATTAAATTATGCACCGGTGAAGTGTTTTTATTTATTAGGTGGCTTTTACATATACAATGCCTGGCTACAAAAAAAGTTGCCACCTCGATTTAACTAAGCAGATAGGTACGACCCTCCCATCGGATAATTACTGCATGGGCGATAATGTTTCAGCTGCCAACAAGTTATTTAACCCCAACTAGTGCAATGAGTTGCTTCTCATTTTTTAACCAACCATGTGAAAAGACAAATCCCGTGGTTGTGGAAAAGATGTCAGTCTATTTCAGAAGGGTCAAAGCAGAAACTATCAAAATTTGGTTAAGAACTTTCCAATGCTTTATTAAAAACTGGAAGGATAGTGGGGACCCAAAAAATCCTGAATGATCATGATTGGCGAATGTTTGGTGAATCGAAGTAAAACAACAGTAGAACTCTGGGCTATGTTTAATTGTGAACGTAAGAGCATTTCCACATGCACAATGCAAAGGGAACTCAAGGGATTGGGACTAAATAGCTGTGTAGTCTTAAGAAAACCACTAATCTGTGAGGCTAACTGGAAAAAAGGCTTTAGTTTGCTACGGAGCATAAAGATTGGACTCTCTCAATGGAAGAAGGTCATAAGGTCTGATGTGTCCAGATTTACCTAGTTCCAGAGTGATGGGCACATCAGTGTAAAAAGAGAGGCAGGTGAAGTGATGCACCCATCATGCGTAGTGCCTTCTGTACAAGCCGGAGAAGGTTTTGCGCAGCGGTCACACTCTACTATCATCAATGCAAGATCTCAGTGAAAAATTAATGCAATAATGGGTTGAAATAAATCTTGTGACATTTTTTTTTTCCTCTTGCTCTCGGTGGAAGACACACGCGTTTTCTCTCCCTCCCTCCCTGCTGATCCTTGCTTTTGCTTTTTGTCTGTGTTTTTCTCAGAGCCTCGCTTTGCATATCCTCCACACTTGTAAATTATGGATTTGGTCATCTGGTCTCTCAATGTAATTGATCACATTTTTTCGACGGGAAGACAGGGTAAAGGGAGAACCCTCTTGTCCAGACGGGACATTCTTCTCTGGATACACAATGGATTCTTGGCAGCAGTGGAAGATTGTGTGCCTGACTACAATGTTGGTCGAGGACGTAGAAGATGTGTACATATTTGGACTTTTGATAACAGGATTTCTGCTGTTTGGAGTTGGTGGTTACCTGGCTTATCGAGTGATTTGCAAAACGTGGGCGGCTGTTCAAAGCATTCCAAAGCTGCCTGCGATGTTGGATGAAGTCTGTAGAACGATCAAAACTCAGACTGAAATGTTAAGAGAGCAGAAACGCAAGCTGGACACGATTCTAGAATTGCAGCCTGGCAGTGGTTGGACTCAGAGGTCAAAGGATATAATCTTGGAGACGTTGTACGGCTGAGATCTGTGGAAAGTACCAGAAATTTGGCTATTTGGATTCGCAATTGAGACATACCAGTAAAACTCTTAAGGTAGTTGGAAATTTCCAACTGCCTGAGCCACAACATATATTGTTTTTCTAAATCTAGCGCCACAATGTGGCCTTGGCAACCTCTGCTAACTGGCTATGGACAAAATATCTCCTGGATGTTATATAAACACGACGCTCTTCCCCAGCACTCTCCTACCAGCTGTGTACTGATAGGACTATGCGGCTGATTGATAAAACAATGCCACAGAAAATGCATGCTGTAATCAAAGCTAAAGGAGGTCCAATGAAATATTAGAGTGTATGATCTGGGTTTTTTTTTTGGTGGCAACTTTTTTTTTTGGCCAGGCAGTGTATATCTGTCTGTCTCTCTGCTTTTTTATACATTTGTTAATCAAAATATGACAACTTAAAGGTGACCTTTTATACTTCCTTTTATACATTTGGTATAGGTCTATGGGCTATACAAAGTATTTTAATTAAATTTTTCTCACAAAATCATTCTCAGATAGTGAGATTTCACCTCCTTAGTTAGCCTTTTTTTGAGCTCCATTCAGAATGAACTGTTTTAGGGCTCTGTGACCTTTATGCTAATTAGCTGGATCTGGCCACGCCCAGCACTTCGAACACGTGAAAACAAAACCTCTGTTATCTGACAGCGAGAGAATGTGTATGGACACGTGCGTCTTTGCAGCCAACAACAGAACATCTCCCTTTGAGGGCAGCCATTGTAAAGCACGTTTAAGGTTGGGTCTTGCTGGGTGGTTTTACCTGCCGAGACGTGATCTTCTACTGAAAATCAAGAAAGTGGAGCTCCGCTTCAGTTGCTAGTCAGTGGCGGGACTCAGGTAACGTTGCTAGGTGCCAGTGTAATTGTGACCTTACATTTACACAGCTTTTAAAACCGCGCGTTTCTAGAAAAAAAACCATTAATTTATAGCCAAAAAAGGCTTTTTTTTGCATTTGGACTGTTTGTGGAAGCATTAGAGACCTAAATGGAAGTATAAAAATGAATAAAAAGTAAATTTTGCATAATAGCTCCCCTTTAAGAGAAGTCACAACATTATAAACTGTTTCCCAAAATGTATTAGAAAACAAATGTGGGCCTACACTTGTTCACTGAGTGAATGTTTCTGGAGGATCTTCTTCCAGCTCAAGCTCATTTTGCTTAAAGTTTGTTTGTTTCTGTGATTTTACAGGATTTCTTTAGTTTAGTCATGAGTACTTGAGGGTGATATTACTGAAAGAGAATTCTTAATGTTCTTGTTGACACACCCATTGACCTAAACATGGACCTAGTCCCACATGAACATGACTAATTTTTAAAAGTGGAAATGGGATGTCAAATGTCCCACCACTTCTGCTTTTTCAGCTGTATTGCTCTGCAAAATCCTTTTTTATATTACACTTGCGTGCGCACACACACACACACACACACACACACACACACACACACACACACACACACACACACACACACACACACACACACACAGAATCAGTGACGTGGTAGGGTTGATAAGGGTTTATTCACTTGTTTTGTGACATTCTGTTCATTTCTGAATATTCTGTTGTCCTGTGTATGTTTGTGACGCTAGGACATCTGTGAAGACATTTCTGACCATGTGGAGCAGATTCATGCTTTACTGGAGACGGAGTTCTCTTTGAAACTTCTGTCCTACTCTGTTAACATCATTGTAGACATTAGGTGAGTTTCCATAAGGCAGAGTCTACACTAAAAATGCTTTTTTAAGGTTCCTGTTGTGCTATCACACTTTGTTGAATTGGAGGTTTTTCTTTTCTTCTGTTAAACAGTATTCTGAATGCTGGAACATATTTGATATGATAGTAAATGAAAGCCCAATGCAGATCCAATTTCTTTTGTCAGTAATTGTTGCAAGGCAAAACATCTTGTTTATATATTAATATTAAGCAACCTTACCCATAAGTTACTATTCTTGGTACTGTTGTGTGTTTCAGGACTGTGCAGCTGCTGTGGCACCAGCTGAGAGTAACAGTTCTTGTTCTGAAAGAGCGTCTATTGCAGGGTTTACAGGACCCTAACGGGAACTACGCCCACCAGACTGACATCTTACAGGCCTTCAGCCAGGACCAACACCAGGTTTGTTTCATGTGAAGTCATATTTCATTCTGCAATTAAAACTCTTCAAGTACATTTAATTTAGATTTGAAAGTCCAGGAAACAACAGAAGATTTTTTATCCAAATCAATGAATGTGCCAGTTAGTTTTGTTATTATTAGATATGTTTAAAAATGTGTGTGATAGTTTCTGTCATTCTGCTTGGTAAGTGACTGATTGAAATATAAATATTGAAATGCTGGTTTAATTAACTGTTTTTCTTCAGACCCGCCTGGATGCTTTGACAGATGTCGACGACTGTGGTCAGCTGACAATACGCTGCAGCCAGGACTACTTCTCCCTAGACTGTGGCATCACTGCCTTTGAGCTAAGCGACTACAGTCCCAGTGACATTCCTGAAGATGAGAAAACAGAGCCCATGATTGAAGAGATTTCCCAGGATATCATTTACACAACAAACTCAAATATTGAACTCCACAACAGTTTACGACACCTCTCTGTGCAAAGTGACATAGACAACCATAGTTATTTTACACCTCAGTTACCCACAAATCAATGTGAAATGCCGAATGATAGTGAAAGCTCAAAACGCCCTCGGCAGGCTTTAAGTCACAGTACTAAATCTTCACCCACACAGCTATCACTTCCCAAGAGAGCAGCCTTATTCTCAAGCAACGAAACCAAATCAAGGGAAAGTTGCAGAAAGACCTACCAGCAATTTGAAGTGCAATTTAATGCTGAGCTGAGTCGAAGCTCCCCCTGTCTTGTGGATCCTCCAGACAAAACCAGGTTCTGGTTAGAACTGGACTCAGTTCATCCGGAAAATATTCCGCAATCCAGCGAGATTCTTCAGGTTTGAACTTATTTATATATTTTCTTTTTTAAGGTTTCCTTGGTAATTTCGAAGCTAACCTTTTGAGCTAGGATTAACAACAAAACCAAACTAGAGGAATTATATAATTTATTTACTTTATTAACAATATTTCTTTTTCCAACCAGGTCTTCAGAAGGTGTTCTTGTCTTAAGGACAGTAACAAACTATTGTACTACTATACAAACATACACAATCCCTGACAAAAAAAAAATGAAATCACTACTTAGATTGTTGGGTGTTTTGGGCGAGGGTCTTAGTCTTCTTTTAAGACTACTGACAGCACAGTATGGAGATAGAATGGTTTCTTGTGTCTGGGAATTATCTTGGTATGGACCTGACTAGAAAGAGCATCTAATTCAATACTGTGTTACCCTGGATATTAATCATTGTGAAATCTAATCTACCAAAGAACAGTGACCAAGAGAACTGATAATTAGAAGATATTTGAGTCAATGATTAGGGGGAGCGATGTCCTTCTCCTTGCTGAACACTTGTTTTTGCCATGTAAGAATGTTGTTGTGGACCATAGCTGGAACAGGACATCAGCAGATGCATAGTGAGGATATATTTTAATGATAAACAGGAAATGTAAGGGAAATGGAGAAATATGAGAACCAGGGAAATAGTAACAGTAGAATCCAGCAGAGAGGAGTATAAACCAGGAACTTAAATACAGGGGAGATGTAATGAGCTACGTAAAAAACAGGTGAGTACAATCAACAAAATGCAGAGCAGTTGAGGGAGAACCAAGCCGGGAACTGATGACAGGGATCTCAAAAAACAAGAAAGACAAAAAACAAAACCTGCAATTCAGGCGGGTGACCCGGAAGACGTTCCGAGGAGGCCCAGAGTTTTGGAGGCCAGCGGTGCAGGAACCTTGGAGGCCAGCGGCAATGGAACCCTGGAGAATGGAACCCTGGAGGCCAGGGTGTGGAGACCTTGGAGGTTGAAAGAGATGCATTGAGAACCTACAGAGAACCTTGCCAAGGAGGTCAGCCTGCAAGCTCAGAGAACCCACAGGGAAACGTGTCAGGAGGTCAGCTGAGAGGCTCGGAAAACCCACAGAGGAGTTCTGGAGAATGGCGTGGAATTTGGGACAGAGCTCAGGAACAGAAAGATGAGACAGGTCCACCTGGACACCCTTGTCGAATAACTCAGAAACAGAAACAGAAACAAGTGGTGACTGATCTGGTGGTGGTTAGGGCAACAACGGCATTTTGAAGCGAGGAGCAGGCTCTAGTGCTCGGAGGCAGCGTGGAGAGGGCTCTGGTGCTCGGAGGTACTGTGAAGCAGTGGAGGTGTCAACCAGACCCCCTAGAGAAGTAGTAGAGGTGTCCGCGCAACAGTGTCCACACCTGTAAGACTAATTCTGCTGAGGCCGCTGGAGCTGATGCTCTGGTGCGGCAAACAAAAAATCAGGCTTGGCCACTGGCTGCACAGCAAAATGATTTGGCTCGGCCTCTGAAAGCCCAATCTGGAGCCGGACAGCAGGCTATGGGCATGCCTGCGCAGTACCCTGCTGACCCTCGTGAAAGAGGTTTGAGGCATTGGGCTCAGAGGCTGTCTGCGTGGTGCGCTGTTCATTCCAGTGTCAAGACAGTGGTCTGCTTTGAGGAGATGGAGCTGTGCTGTAGTGCTGCAGGCCACTTCCAGGAGGAGGAATCATCAGCCTCGAGTCTCAGAAAGGCGATTGCTGTTCCACCACGTCCTCAAACCGCCGCACTTTGGCAATATTTAAGAAGACTAATTACTTTGACTCCTGTGTCTGGGTCCTATTTTCCGGCTGGGTACTTCTCTCATGTTTGACGGTTGTTGAGGATCAAAAAGGCAAGAGGGCATTGACAAACACATAGTAATACTGAGAACTGAGAAATGTAGGAACCAGAGAAATAGCAACAGTAGAATTTAGTGAACAGAGAACAGAAACCAGGAACTTAAATACAGAGATGTGATGAAAACCAGGTGACTACAATCAATGAAATGCAGAGCAGTTGAGGGCAAACCAAGCAGGGAACTAAAGGAATCTAAACTAATGGGCACCGAATGGATCTAAATACAAACATAAGAGAGCACAAAAACACAAACAGCAGCGGTTCATTATAGTTTCAGGTTATGGATATCTGGTTGTTGGGACACTTTCAAGTGGGAATGGAATTTTAGAACAGATTTAAAACTATTTAATTAAAAGACAAAATTAAGTCTAGTTTTCTGTTCTCTTCTCTAACAAGTTAATTGTGGAAAACTCCTTAATCTTCATATTCTGTTACAGTGCTTAGAAAACAACCTTTAAATGTACATATTAATGAACACATTATTTTACATTTTTCATTGCATGAATCAATTTTACAATTTTTAACCCCTCAATGACATTTTAACAGCATCATTAATTATTTTATTCATAATTTGTGGGAATTCAGAAAAACATAGATACATTAGATAAATGTCTCTTTAATCAAAGTCTCAAAAAACTATTTGAATACAGACAAACATCTGTAATCAGATTTGTGCTGGTATTCTTTTCTTAAGAGTCAGTGATTCCATACTTTTTTCTCTAGCTGATCTGAATATAGTCCTGCAGTTCATTGCAAAATTGTCATTTTAGTGTCTTGGCATATGTTTTACAAATTCAGTGTATATATATCAAACATAATTAGGGAAAAGTAAAACAATTGACTCAACATCCTCTGAGAGTAGTGACTGAACTTTTTTGCCAGGGGTTGTATTTGGGCAGAAATCAAGCTGAGGATGAACTACCTGGATAACTTGCACGAGCACACCGTGCTCGTGCGTGCAAACTGAGTGCTACACACTAAATACTTTCCTTTATTACTATTTTATTCTTGAAGCCTTTGATTGGCCATATTTAAAGTTTAGCCTTTTATGGATGACTGGAAAAGGACTGTTTGTAGAAGAGTGTTAAAAAAGACTGTTATGGAAGCTGGAAAGTTCTATTCTGAACTGACTCTTTCATAAAATATTTTTAAACCCAGATGCCCGATCTTATTTTACAGATTATGGTCTTTTGGAGATTTTAAAATAGAGAAAACACCCTAATATATTTTCTCAAGCACAGAAAATGTGAGCTATTTTATGTAGATTTAACATAGATATTCTTTATTATTGAGAGAAAAGTGTCCTGGGGTCAAATTCCTTCTGATTCTGATTGCTCCTATTAAATATTGTTCAACTTTCAAACGGTAATTGGGAAAATAATATTTTATTTAGAATGTGAAACCCTAAATGAATTGAATTCTTTAAATGTGTACCATTTAAATGAGCACCATACTCCAAAGAATTCTGTCTTGTACCAGGGGTGCATGTTTCTTTCCCCACCTGTAGCATTGTTTTTGCAGTCTTAAGGGGAATTATTGAGTCCATGTCATTATAGTATCCACTTGTTTTTTCAAATAAACAAAGCAAAATTTGTCACCTTTAACTAAAATTTTGATTACAGAGTAAGCACAACCTCCAGAAACACCATGTGAACTCATCACACAGAAAATCTGAGGGAAGCTCTTGCACTGTCATTACCAACGCCAGCCTGGCCCTCTGTCACCTGATGTCACAGGATGAAATATCCACCCAAACAGAAAGGACACAGAAGAGGACACATGCACCCAGTGACTCTGACCCCTCCTTGCCCTCCCCCATTGGAGAGCAGCCCTTGTCCTCAGATTTGGAAGCATGTGGAGAGGAATCTGATCCTCAGCTGTACTGCAGCAGGACTGCAGCCTGTATAATGAAGCGGCAGGGACACAAGGTGATCATTTCGTTTTGGGAGTCAGATTTTTGCATTCCACTCAAGATGTTATTCAGTTTTTATGTTGATGGTGTTCATATAACTATTTATAGTTTTTGCTTATTTTAGATTTTAGAGTTTGTTTTTTTGCTCAAAAAATAAACTTACATAACAATGCTTAAAATATTTCAAAGCAGCGATTCAAAAAATACTTTCCATTAATGTACAAAGGACATGCACCATACCTTTGACATCATTTAATATTTCTGCAATTATTTCTTTTCTCTGTTAAAAATATTGTTTGACAATGAGACTGGTACTAAAACTTCGTTAGTACATGTACTTCTTCAGTTAATGAAATTAATAAATTTCGAATTTTTGTCTTTGTTTAGTTAATCTATTTTCACATGGGCATTTTTGTCTCAATTTACTTGAACTGGCATTTATTATTAGCATATCCAAAAATTGTTCAGTGATAAAATGTTTCTGCAGAAACCTTCTAAAAAGTGCAATAAAGACAGAACAGTTGATGCTGCTGAAATAAATACAATGTGATGACCATTTTAATTAGATAAATATTAATTATTAAGTACCACTACTATATAATTATAATACACTTACAAATAGCCAAGTATTGTTGCTTTTCTTTGTTTGCTGATCCTTTCTCAGAGTAAATTACATGTGAAGATACAATGAAATCCCAATGCTACTTTCTTGTACAACAGGAGACCCAGGTTCTATCAAAAATCAACCAGGACAGGGAGCACTGGTATGGGTCAGATGAGTTCCTGGCTCTCCCTGCTCAGCTCCATGAAACTGAGATGCTGGCTGTGAAATTGGAAAGTCTGATACAGTCCAGCTCCCTGGTCAGTACAAAACTGAAGTCCACTGCCTTCCTCTGACCATAACCTTTGTAAACTATCTCTGATGTTTTTGTTTAATCTGTTTACTGCAGAACCAGATAGGTTTGCAGGACGTGGATGACTGGGAGCTGTCAGACCTTAATGTAGACTGGGACATTGGAGAAAGTGGAGTCAACATGAGAAACGTATGGGAGAGTAGGAATTACATTACATCTCCCCTACCATCACTGGTATGACATACTTTGTGTCAAAGTGTCAAAAGCGAATCATTTCTGGATGAAATAAAATTTTGCTGTGTACTTTTCCTCAGCGCCCTTATATACAAAACTCCGTAAGCTGCTTCAGCTCCAACTCCTCTAGTGATATTGGTCCCTCAGTTGAAGAAAGCATAGAATCAGGGCCCTTAAGTGACCTGTTCTCAGAAAAGGGCGATAGGATGAGGTCTGTGGATGGTTCCCCACAACTAACAGCGCCCCTGGTGGATGGCAATGGATGTGCTTCTCTAATGAAAAAATTATTAGAGGACATGAAGGATCAGAACAAAGACGTCTGGAGAAAAATTGAGGTAATTCTTTTACACACAATTTCCATCTTTGTTTTGAAACTGTCCCTCTCTCTGCTGGTCATTTCCATCACTGTATGTCTGTACTATATGACCAGAATTGATAGTCAAAATTGTCTTGGCTGCTTCTGTTTTTCCTACTCTCTCTGGATATAATATATTTTGTGGCTGAACTAATACAGGGGTTGGACAATGAAACTGAAACACCTGTCATTTTAGTATGGGAGGTTTCATTGGTAAATTGGACCAGCCTGGTAGCCAGTCTTCATTGATTGCACATTGCACCAGTAAGAGCAGAGTGTAAAGGTTCAATTAGCAGGGTAAGAGCACAGTTTTTCTCAAAATATTGAAATGCACACAACATTATGGGTGACATACCAGAGTTCAAAAGAGGGCAAATTGTTGGTGCACGTCTTGCTGGCGCATCTGTGACCAAGACAGCAAGTCTTTGTGATGTATCAAGAGGCACGGTATCCAGGGTAATGTCAGCATACCACCAAGAAGGACGAACTACATCCAACAGGATTAACTGTGGACGCAAGAGGAAGCTGTCTGAAAGGCATGTTCGCTAACCCGGATTGTATCCAAAAAACATAAAACCGCGGCTGCCCAAATCACGGCAGAATTAAATGTGCACCTCAACTCTCCTGTTTCCACCAGAACTGTCCGTCGGGAGCTCCACAGAGTCAATATACACGGCCGGGCTGCTATAGCCAAACCTTTGGTCACTCATGCCAATGCCAAACGTCGGTTTCAATGGTGCAAGGAGCGCAAATCTTGGGCTGTGGACAATGTGAAACATGTATTGTTCTCTGATGAGTCCACCTTTACTGTTTTCCCCACATCCGAGAGAGTTACGGTGTGGAGAAGCCCCAAAGAAGCGTACCACCCAGGCTGTTGCATGCCCAGAGTGAATTCAATAGAGTATTGTGCTACTTGTGCTAGGTGGGTGCGTCACTGCCAAGGACTACCGAACCATTCTTGAGGACCATGTGCATACAATGGTTCAAACATTGTATCCTGAAGGTGCCGTGTATCAAGATGACAATGCACCAATACACACAGCAAGACTGGTGAAAGATTGGTTTGATGAACATGAAAGTGAAGTTGAACATCTCCCATGGCCTGCACAGTCACCAGATCTAAATATTATTGAGCCACTTTGGGGTGTTTTGGAGGAACGAGTCAGGAAACATTTTCCTCCACCAGTATCACGTAGTGACCTGGCCACTATCCTGCAAGAAGAATGGCTTAAAATCCTTGGGACCACTGTACAGGACTTGTATATGTCATTCCCAAGAGTAATTGACGCTGTATTGGCCGCAAAAGGAGGCCCTACACCATACTAATAAATTATTGTGGTCTAAAACCAGGTGTTTCAGTTTCATTGTCCAACCCCTGTATATATATACAGGGGTTGGACAATATATATATATATATATATATATATATAGATAGATAGATAGATAGATAGATAGATAGATAGACAGACAGACAGACAGACAGACAGACAGACAGACAGACAGACAGACAGACAGACAGACAGACAGACAGACAGACAGACAGACAGACAGACAGACAGACAGACAGACAGACAGACAGACAGACAGACAGACAGACAGACAGACAGACAGACAGACAGACAGACAGACAGACAGACATATGTATGTCCGGATCTGCTATTTTGGGTTTTGTGTTTGTTTACTTTCTCAGTTAGGTGTTAGGTGTTCCTATTTCTTTGGGTTTTGTAGTTATGTTTGTTTATTCCTTCTGTCATTCTGATAATTTTGTTCTCTCTCCTGCCCCCTAGTTTTAGTAGTTCTTTCTCCCCTCGCCCATAGTTCCCTTGGTGGTTGCTTTCTCTATTATGTATTACTTAGAATGGTTTTCTCCTCTGGTTTTTATTATTTTTATTATTATTATTATTTCTTTCCAAATTCTCTTTGCTTCTTTGGGTTTTCTAGTTTAGTTTCTCACTTAGTGTTTCTGTGCTTGTTTACTGTTTAGGTTATTTGTTCTTGCTGCATTCTTCTAGTTTATTAGTTCCCCTTATCTCTTTGGCCTAAGACCCCTGTTTGTTATTATTTACCCAGTTGCTTGTTCCCCTTAAGATTAATTGTTCTTTCCCAGGCTAGCTCTTTAGTATAGTTCTTCATGTTCCTGCTTTGTCTAGTTAGTGTTTCTTCTGGATTTAGGTTTGTATTTTATGTTAGGGTTTTTATTTATATAGGTTTCCTTAGGTCTGTTTTCCATTAGTTTAGCTTTTCCCCATACACCTGTTTAGGTCTTCCTAGAATTACTATTTATGTGAGTTTATGTTTAGGTTTCTTTTCCCTAGAGTTGTCTTTAGTTTAGTTCTACCTTCCAGGCTCTGCATTGTCTAGCTCCCGTTTCCATAGTAACATATTCCCTCAGTTCCCTGCAGCCTGGTCCACACCTGTTTCCACTATTCCTCTGATCACCGTAGCCTTCCTTTCATTGGTCCATTCTGCTACTCTCCCTGCTTATATACCTGGTTGTGCTCATCATTCCCCACATCATTCCTCGTGTAATGTCCTGTCTCTCCTCGAGCTCCTCATGTTTCCCCGCATTTGTGCTGTGGAGTATTTCTTCCCAGGGAACCTGTAAGTGCTGACTACAAGCCTTATTAAAACTGATGTACTTTGCAACATGCCGAGCCCTAGTCCCTGTTTGCATTTTGGTCCAAAATCACTTCAGACCGTGACAATATAATATCACACACTACCAGTCAAGAGTTTTAGATATACAGGTCCTTCTCAAAATATTAGCATATTGTGATAAAGTTCATTATTTTCCATAATGTCATGATGAAAATTTAACATTCATATATTTTAGATTCATTGCACACTAACTGAAATATTTCAGGTCTTTTATTGTCTTAATACGGATGATTTTGGCATACAGCTCATGAAAACCCAAAATTCCTATCTCACAAAATTAGCATATTTCATCCGACCAATAAAAGAAAAGTGTTTTTAATACAAAAAACGTCAACCTTCAAATAATCATGTACAGTTATGCACTCAATACTTGGTCGGGAATCCTTTTGCAGAAATGACTGCTTCAATGCGGCGTGGCATGGAGGCAATCAGCCTGTGGCACTGCTGAGGTCTTATGGAGGCCCAGGATGCTTCGATAGCGGCCTTTAGCTCATCCAGAGTGTTGGGTCTTGAGTCTCTCAACATTCTCTTCACAATATCCCACAGATTCTCTATGGGGTTCAGGTCAGGAGAGTTGGCAGGCCAATTGAGCACAGTGATACCATGGTCAGTAAACCATTTACTAGTGGTTTTGGCACTGTGAGCAGGTGCCAGGTCGTGCTGAAAAATGAAATCTTCATCTCCATAAAGCTTTTCAGCAGATGGAAGCATGAAGTGCTCCAAAATCTCCTGATAGCTAGCTGCATTGACCCTGCCCTTGATAAAACACAGTGGACCAACACCAGCAGCTGACACGGCACCCCAGACCATCACTGACTGTGGGTACTTGACACTGGACTTCTGGCATTTTGGCATTTCCTTCTCCCTAGTCTTCCTCCAGACTCTGGCACCTTGATTTCCGAATGACATGCAGAATTTGCTTTCATCCGAAAAAGGTACTTTGGACCACTGAGCAACCGTCCAGTGCTGCTTCTCTGTAGCCCAGGTCAGGCGCTTTTGCCGCTGTTTCTGGTTCAAAAGTGGCTTGACTTGGGGTATGCGGCACCTGTAGCCCATTTCCTGCACACGCCTGTGCACGGTGGCTCTGGATGTTTCTACTCCAGACTCAGTCCACTGCTTCCGCAGGTCCCCCAAGGTCTGGAATCGGCCCTTTTCCACAATCTTCCTCAGGGTCCGGTCACCTCTTCTCGTTGTGCAGCGTTTTCTGCCACACTTTTTCCTTCCCACAGACTTCCCACTGAGGTGCCTTGATACAGCACTCTGGGAACAGCCTATTCGTTCAGAAATTTCTTTCTGTGTCTTACCCTCTTGCTTGAGGGTGTCAATAGTGGCCTTCTGGACAGCAGTCAGGTTGGCAGTCTTACCCATGATTGGGGTTTTGAGTGATGAACCAGGCTGGGAGTTTTAAAGGCCTCTGGAATCTTTTGCAGGTGTTTAGAGTTAACTCGTTGATTCAGATGATTAGGTTGATAGCTCGTTTAGAGACCCTTTTAATGATATGCTAATTTTGTGAGATAGGAATTTTGGGTTTTCATGAGCTGTATGCCAAAATCATCCGTATTAAGACAATAAAAGACCTGAAATATTTCAGTTCGTGTGCAATGAATCTAAAATATATGAATGTTAAATTTTCATCATGACATTATGGAAAATAATGAACTTTATCACAATATGCTAATATTTTGAGAAGGACCTGTACTTAATGGGTCTTTTATTTTCATGACTATTTATCACCAAAGGCAACAAAACTGTGTACAACACACAAACCTAAGGAAGCCTAAGATCCAAAAAAACCTAAGAACCAAGAAACAATGCAAAGTCTAAAAGAAAAAAAAAACAATCCATCAGTTTGAAAAGTGTGATTACATAGTACTTGCTGTCTGGGCCAGCATTAATGGCCTCAGTGTGAGATGCCTGTGTATTTGGAGACTCTGTGGCATGCCAGTTCATCTGTGAACAGTTGGAGAGAGACAGACAACAGACTTACATCAACAATCGTATGATTAGCCCAGCAGGGGGAGTAGAGATTCACAATGACAGCTGATCGGATAGGAATATTAGAAAGTGACAGAGGATAATGATGCAGGGGGATGTTATTCACATCTTTGTTGATTATTTAGATAAACAGCTTATGAGAAAGGGAAAACACACAAAAAGAAATAGTTGACAAACTGAGAAACCAACAGTAGGTTTATTGTGGAGATTTTGTGCATGCTTTTGCTTTTCCAAAAATATGTATTATTAATTGAAAGTTATAAATAAGTTTTAGTTTAGAGTTTTAAATAAAATAACTTTGATTGGTTACTAAATAAGGTTTATGCCTTGTGAAGTTGATATCAAATTTTTATTAGATTTTTTTATCGATGTTAAACACAAGTAGGCTGAATAAAATACCTGCAAGTAAATTAACTCCAATTGTTTCAACTGTTTGCTGGAACGCAGCAGGTTTTAGATGAAAGCTAAACTCCCTGGTACAAAAACAAAGCACGAGAGAAAGAAATATTTCCAATTGCAGACATCCAATTAAGTCATTTTAATGAATTTCTAATCAAACTTTACTCCCCCAACAAGTCCTTATTTTTTCCCAGTAGTGTACATTTGATATGACATGTTCTTGTTATCAGTCCAATAATTTAGCCTGCTGTGGAAATTAGCAGTCTTATGTTAATCCCTACAAATTTCGACTTTTCAGAATTTGTTCAGGTTTTTACCCTTACCAGGTGCTGACATTTTGTCAGCTGCAGTTATCCAGAAACTCTCAGCTTTTCTTATTAAAATCGAATTATACTCGCCCTAAACAACACTTAAGCTTAAACCAGAAGGACAAATGGCACACATCAACCTGGTAGAGTTCAAGCTTATGCCAAGAAACGTATGAGGTAACACTTTCTTTTTCATGAAGCAGCAAATAAAAATTTACTATAATGCACTTTTATGGAAAACTGCATGTTTACATTTTATTCATTAAAGTAATGTCCTATGAATGGTATATTAGATTAGTTTATATGTTCTTTTTTTAGAATTCCATATATATTTATATTATTAAAACTGAATTAAACATTTAAAGTGTTTAAAGTTATCTGTATGAATTTTAATTCAATAATTCATTTTTAAAAGGTTCATCAACATCTGTGGGGTTACAAATGCAAGTATCACCAAAGTTTTTATAAATGTGAAACGTCTAAAAATAGATGTAGCAAGCCCATGCTATAGATTTCCCTACTCCTAAATAACTTCTCATGCCAAATAAAAAGCAGTAGAACCATCCCATTGTATGTTATAGGGTACAAGTAAGTCTAGAAATGGATTAAAAACTTGTGGGTAAGAAACTGGGAGACAAGGGGGACATGGGCTGTGTCCCAGAGCAACCTTACAAATAGGATGCACAAGCACCATATAAAAATATGCTTTGGTGTTTTCTGTAGAACAGTGTTGGGTTTTCTGCAGTTTCAGTAGTGAAGAATGATGATTCAAGTTTTTGTTGCTATCCCTGTAAATGAGTAAAAACAGCTATGGATTTCCTTTTCTATGGCAAAACTTGTTATCCGTGCGCATAACTATCCTTTTTTATCCTCAGATAGCGCCTCCATGTCCCCGTTTTTCTGTTTTTTGTCGTTTTGTTTAAACTAGTCAGGTTAGCGTATTTTGGTGGGTTGATTTTATTATAAAATTCACCGGCACTCTCTCCTGTCTGGCTTTCTATTTGGCTGGTAAAATTCAGGAGCTTGAAACATGTCGTTGAGCCACATGGCCTCGGCAACCGCAACTGCACTGCACCATGGCTGATGTGAGTGTACACATTGATTTTAATGATTTGGGTTCCTTGCAGCTGCACCGCGTTCAGTGTGAGCCCGGTCTTAATCATACTGCACTACCAGGAAACAGAATGAGCACAACATCCGGATTTTCCAAACAATTCTTTAAAGACACATATATTTATATATACATGTGTATATATTAGCAGTTGCTTACATTAGATCAATTAGATCAGTTACTGGGTCACCAAATGTACTATAAACTGAGTAATTAAACATTAAATGCACTAAATTAAGGAACAGATATAGCTTTGCTGCACTCAATCAGAACAAAACACGTGTAAATATCTGGATGCATAAAACAAAATGTGAAAAAGTTTTAACTGGTTTAACGTCTGTAGAATGAGTTGTTTTGGACTTGCTACAGCATTTATCACTGGCTTTAATTGTGCAATCTGCTTATGGTTCTTGGACTTCCTTCGAGCTTCGCAGTGACTGGACTGGAGCAGATGTAAATCCAGGGTTACAGTAAATTCGGTACTGAGTGAAACAACCAGAGGCGAAGTGAACAGCATAAATCAGTAGCAGCAGACATAAGGAATAACTCACATCTGAAGACAATACCTGGTGTGTAATTTCTTTTAACTTTATATTAGAATCTTTAGACAAACATTTATTTAAATATATTGCATGTGCATGTAATTTATCTTATTTTAATAATAAAAATTTTGGATCATTATTATTATTAATAAAAATTATAATTTCTGATTTTAAATTATTAACAATAACTACCAATATCTAAATGTACTTATGTGACAAGGAAGTGTTCTTACCTGCTGAGCCTTGATCTGTTTAGCAACAGCAAGCAATAACCTTTTCTGCCGACCTGTTTGCTCAGTAAGCAAACTGCAGGGGGTCCAGCAGGGGGCCTGTGATGTCTTTCAGGTGCTTCAACACCAGCTGCTCAAAGGATTTCATGACCACAGACGTCAGGGCTACAGGCCTGTAGTCATTTAATCCTAGGATGGTGTGTTTCTTGGGCACTGGGATGATGGTGGATCGTTTGAAGCAGGAGGGGACCTCACCCGTCTTCAGTGACTAGTTGAAGATCCGGGTGAAGATCGGGGCAAGTTGATTTGCACAGGCTTTCAGGCATGATGGGGAGACGTTATCAGGTCCTCCAGCTTTCTTTGTTTTCATGCGTTGAAAGAGCCTATTTACATCTTCCTCAGAGATCTTTAGTGCAGGCAGAGGAAGATAGGGGGTTGGTTGCTTTATGGGAAGAATTTGTTTCTGAATGGGATATAGAGGAGATGGTTTGGGGTGTGAACGGCTTCCTGTCATGTCTGCAGTAGAAGCCATTCCGACGGTTAGCCAGGCGAGGATTCTGTTCAGGATGGGTGGGGGGGCTCCTATAGGCAGCCATACAGTGGAAAATATGTGCCAATTATTATAAACGAGGAAAACTCTCTTGGTGAATATAACGGTTTACAGTTAATTGAAAATGACTCCAAATCAGGACTACTTGTTTTCGCCAGCACTTTAATGTCTCTGCGCCAACCTTCATTTATATAAAAGCAGATTCCACCTCCTTGCTTCTTCCCTGATAGCTCCGCGCTGCGATCCACTCTGAACAGCCGGAAGCCCAGTGCGCAGTCCGGGATGTTTTCACTCAGCCATGTCTTGGTTAACAGAGAACCGCTGATCCGCGGAGGTCCGTGTTTTTACTGGTGAGAAGAAGCAGCTCGTCCATCTTGTTACTTAGAGAGCGGACATTAGCAACATGGATTGGAGGCAGTGTTGTGCGAAGTTCTCTTTGGTGGAGCTTTACCAGTGCGCTGGCGTAATTTCCCCTCCGACGCTTTCGGCGCAGTATCCCATACTTGCCAGAAGCTCAGTGAAGCTCGGATCGATGAATGATGGTGAAAAAGTCCCAAGAGAGGACTCTCTGATGTTGAGAAGTTCCTCTCTGCTGAATGATACCTCGTGTCTTAGAATTGTGGCCAGAGACCACAATACTGCGGCTCGAAAAACATAAAAACACACAAAATACACAAAGAAAGAGAGCGAAGCTCCGAGGCTGCCATCGTCTGCGCCATCAGATATCAAATGAATGTGGTCCTCTGAATTTAGGCTCAAGGCTTTCAAACAAGGATTTAGTGCAACAGCTGCCTAGTTTAAATCAAGTCCAACAATTAAGTTAAATGCCTGGCATCATAATTCAACGTAAATTATTTTACCCTAACAGATCTTTATTTTTCCAAGCAAAAACAGCAAGTAGTTTATACTATACTGTACTGTACTGTACTGTACTGTACTGTACTATACTATACTATACTATACTATACTATACTATACTATACTATACTATAGTCCAATAGTTCCTCCTGCACAGATATAAACAATTTAACTTTATAAAACAAGTCAATAACAAAAAAAAAAACTCCCAAAATGAAAATGAATATGAAAAGCTCATCAGCACTTAGTGCATTACTTCAGCTTTTATATGAAAAGTGTCAAAAAAAGAGGTTCACAAAGTTCAGTTCAAAACCTTGCTGAGCTTCCAAAACCTGGAGCTCTTCTGTTCAAGAGTCTGTAGAAAAGTAATTTTTATTAATATTCCAAATCTGAAGAGATTCATAAAGTAACAGTAATGTATTATGGCTGATCACAGGAGCAGTGGACAATTGGATGCCATATTAGGCAGTGCATATGCCCATTGGATCTAAATGCTGCACTTCACACAATTTCCACCACAATACAGGCTTACTATAACACCGCTAAATGCAGTAGAAATGCAAAAGACATGCAAAATTGTTTGTCTTTAAATTATGCCAGCTTTACCCAAGTGATAGACGAAAGTATTGATAATTAAAACAAAATGTAGTCTGAAAGTAGTTATCTTAATGTCAGTTTAAAAATAAAACAAGTAATTGATTAATAAATTGATTAAAAATCCCCATGATATGCATACCTCGTCATAGGTTTTCATGATGTCAGCCATTTTGGCACGTGTTGCTCCTCCTTTGGACTGGAGAACTTTGGTCACCTGACTTGAGTGACTGTCTAACTGGGTCATGAAAGTCTGCTCAAGGAGAAGAGCCACGAGCCTGTGGAAATCTGCATTAATCTGAAAAATAAAAATCATCTAATATGTGCAACAAAATATTTTAAAAGTAAATACTGAAAATCATTCCAAAATCTAATTAAGAAACCTTGAAATTTAACTTAAATCTGCATTATTACCTCTTTCTGTTGGAACAGTGCAGGCCATCTGTCCTTGAAGTCATCTATGCCAGGTTCTTCATTCACCACCTTCTGACGCCTGTAGGCAAACGTACGAGCCATTTTGTCCGCAACGACCCTGTCATTGTTCCTCTTTTTGACTGCTGTCAAGAGTTCAAGTCTCTCTTTGTGTTTCTCCCAAAGGAAAAGATGGATAAAAGTTGGCTTCAGTTCGTCTTGGCTTCTTAATTTTTGGAGCAGAAAAAACAGAAGTACTTGCTTTGGATTTAAGTGAGTTCACAAACAACTCTGGACATCCCTGCATTTTGAGTAGAGTCCTGTAGTTACCCAATTTGTACTTCAGCCTCTGTTTCCAACCGTAGCACCCGTTGAATGAACCGGGCTCTTTTAAACAAGGATGTTTTTTTCATTAAGGAATCTACAACTCCACAGAAATGTGCATCCTCTGGGTAGGCTCTGTATCTGTAAATCTCTTCAGCTAATCTATTTAAGATGTCAGTCTTCATTCGGGGGGTGACTGTCAACATTTTGTTGTTTGCTTGAAACTCAGAATTCCCCTTTTCTAGCTGACATGTGAAAACATGGGGATTGGAAAGACGGCTGGCCATTGTTGTGTCCGTGATGACAAGGATTCAGGGGAGGAGAGGATTACAGTGTCATTTGAGGCCAAAGAACTGCTGTCATCGGAGTGAACTGAAGAAACTGATGACGCTGTGTCAATGACATCAATTAAAGGTTGAATGGATTCTTGTTGAATCACCTTGATTGCTCCCAAATCCTCAAGGGCTGAAGTTGAACCGAGATTGAATAAGTCATTACCAAAGTCTTTGTCCATGTATTGCAGTCTGAAGTTGTTTTTTAAACCAAATGTATCCTTCACCTTGTAAAGCAGCTCATCCAGAGAGTTTGGTATGCCATTTGGAACAGTCAGCTTTTCATTGTTGCTCTCCCCTAGAATCACCTTCAGTCTTGCAGGTTTTGAATTTGACATGGCAATCTGAGAAAGGAGCAAAAACACAGTAAGGCTGGTTGCTATTGAAAGTCTTTACAAAACATTTTATATATATTATTATGTCCAATGTTTGGACATTTGCTTGTAGAGGGCCAAAAAACAAAAATAAATGGAAGCTGATTATCAAAATGTGGCCAATTTTAGTGCTGCCATAAATAATGTAAACTTTTTTACGGCATGCAAAATTATTTGTATAATATTCTATTACGTCACCCTTTAAACGTGTATGTATCTTTTCACTGTTACAAGACACATTTCTCCAATTTTGTAGTCAACCACTGGGTATACATCACTCAGGTCTTGGAGCTCTACCACTTTCAGTTCTTTGTCTGACGATGTTTTGAGATTGTAAGATCTGTAATGCTCAATATACCACCAATCAAGTTTTCTGACTAGAAAGATTAACTGGTCTGCCAGGATCACCATTTGGATGATTTCAATGAACTCTGGCAATCCTCCCACTGAGCCATGGATCAAGATCATTCCACATCTGTAGTTTAGTCCATTAAATGTTCCACTTTTAGTCAGGCACATTGTGGCTAGGTTTGAAAACGTCTGTTTGAGTGTGTTTACAATTCCCTTGTCAAGAACATCAGTTGTTACTGTGGAAACATTTGTAACCTCCAGAAGAAGCTTAGGAAAACCACACAAATGCAAATAATGTGCCATCTGGTACTGGTGTCTCTGTGCAAGAGAAAATAGCACATTTTTAAAGCACTTGATATTTCTTGCAATTCTTAAAAAAGCCATGCTTTAGCTTCAAAGCGCATGGACCATAAGCCTACTAAAGGACCAAACTGGCGAATCAAGTACGGGTAATGTTCCAATAAATGATGTTATGGTTTAAACTCACAATAAGGACAAACCTCCTGAAATTGTGTTCTGTGCTCCGAAATCTTAAAGTCTCGGTAGGCAATAGAGTCTTCTGTATGGATAGGACAGACAACAAGATCAACAATGTCCCTTAGGTCTGTTAAGATTTGCCATGCTGACTCCTCATGCTGCATTCTGTGTCCAGTCACCTCGTCATAGATTTAAACTCCAATTCTCATGTGCATTACCCCCAACACTTTTTTTGGATTCAAAATTGAGAGCAATGGGATGAGGTCGATTCGTTTTATCATTCCCCTTAAGTTGAAAGATGCTATTGTGTCATTTAATGTTAACAATGTGAAATACTCTTTCTTTATCAACACACCCAAGCACAAAGCTAGTTCAAAAGGCACAACTCCTTCAAAAAGGTCATGTACAATGTCTGGAGGAAGACCTGTGTTAATGTGAAAATAGTACAAACGGGATAAAACTGAAGTTGATTTGACACCCTTATACTTGGTCAGTTCACTTACTTTAAGAATTTGTAGGTGTTCAACATGAATGATTTTGGTTCTCAGGGTAAATACACCACTTCTAACCTCTGTGGTTTGATTTTCTGTTTTAATGGCAAGACAGAACCTACATATGTATGACCCTGTAAGATTTTCTACAAAGCCACCAATACCGTGGGCAGCAAGGTTGTCTGCGACCACACAATGAACTATGCCTTTTACAGCTCTACCCAGCTTTGAAACAAAGACCCCTTCTTGTTCCAAAATTGCAAGTTCATTAAGTAAAGGTTCCAAAACTTTCTTGTAACCATAGCACTTCAAATCACTGGTTTTGATTAAAGCAGTCAGATAAATTGAAGACAAGGCAGAGTTACGCCCTGGTGGCAAATTACCCAGAATCCAGTATAAACCACACATTTTATGCTTCCTTTTAGATGTACCGAGAGGGTTGCATATTTCAAAATCATCAATATACAGTATTAATGAAATGCTCTTCTCCTTAGAGAAAAGCAAATTTTTACTGAAAAATGACCCATCAAAGAAAGACCGATACGTATGAACACCTGTTTGCCGTAGTTTATCAGCTGAATTTAAATTAGCAGTCTGATCCAAGATAACCTGACAATCAAGAACTTGCTGCAAAGACTTTAGAATAGATACATATTGAAATGACTTCTTATTTTTTTTGTCAAGTATATATTCTTCAGGTTCTACCACTTTAAAATGCCTTTTGTGGAATTCTTTTCGTCTCCAAGCACTAGAAAGTGACCCTTTATTTCCTATTGCTTTCTTTTTACAGGGTTTGTTTCACAGAGCACCCTGACAGGTTTTTCAACAACTGACTGATCAAAATGGCTAAGATGGGTTATAGTTCTGCATGTAATTGGCAGGGACAAAGAACTAATTAAATAGTTTAACTCCTGCAATAGTTCATCTATAGCTGCATTTGAGACAAGAAAACTGCTTTCTAACCTAAGAAGAACTGATGCAAGCTTAAGTTCAATATCTTTCTCAAAGTTTTCAGAATTCCTCTTGTTAAATGAAGAATCTGGATCAGCCTCTACAGTACTTTCATGTTCAAAACTCTCAGTCCCAACACCAGCACACAATTGTTCACCACAGTTCAATTGTTTTGTTTCAGTAATTCCAGGCTTACCTGCATTGCAAGCGTCAGAATGTTTTCTGTAATTATGACTTTTGAAGTTCTCATAAATATTTGTTTTATAATCACAATCCTGAAACACACATGTGACAGTTTCCTTATTCTTGAGATGTAGAAATATAAGTTGAAAAAATTCTCTCTCAGAGATGAGGCAGTTATAATGACAAAGAGGGCAAGTGAATGTGGTCAGGTCTTAGTTAACAATTTGTTGGGCAGGATGATTTCTTGATAAATGACTCAGCAAGGCAGTCCAGGGCTTGAATGCACAACTTAAATAAGTGCATGGCTAGGAATGGCCACATCCATAATGCCTGTGATTTAGTTTGTAGTGTTTGAGCAATTTAGATCTTCTGGAAATAATAAGATATTTGTCTTACTCCTTGGTAATATATAGCTTTTTCTACCGCTACTATTTTGTTATGTATTTAATACTCTAGCGAAAAGTTTCACTTTGTGTTCAGTATTAGAATCATCTCAGTGACCAATTTTAAATCAATGTCATATTTCCATTACAGGTGATTGTTTTACATATGTGCTTGAGAGTCAGAAATTACAATACGGTAAAACATACAATCATTTGACATTTATCCATTCTCCACTGCTTAATCCGGGGTGGCGTCACAAGGTCAGAAGCGTAAGCCAAGAGGCCTATACTTCCCTCTCCCCAGACACCTACCTACCTACCTGGGGGAATCCTGAAGAGTTCTCAGGCCAGCTGAGTGACAGTCCCTCCAGTACGACCTCCTCTCCAAAGACCAGAACCACCTCATCTGGCTCCTCTGGAAGTAGAGGAGCAGTAACTCTACTCCAAGCATTCCTGGATGACTGAACTTTCTCCCCCATCTCTTAGGGAGAGCCCAGGACCCATTAGAGGAAGTTTATTTTGGCTGGTTGAATCCATGATCTAGTTTTTCTGTTACCATCCACTTCTTATTCCTTCAACTGTAACTGCTACAACTTCTGTTATTTATAGCCAACTATTTGACTTAGTTTAGACCACTCATACTCGTACTCGTCGTCTTCCGCTTTATCCGGGACCGGGTCGCGGGGGCAGCAGACTCAGCAGAGACGCCCAGACGTCCCTCTCCCCAGACACCTCCTCCAGCTCCTCCGGGGGGAGCCCAAGGCGTTCCCAGGCCAGCTGAGAGACATAGTCCCTCCAGCGTGTCCTGGGTCATCCCCTGGGCCTCCTCCCGGTGGGACGTGCCTGGAACACCTCCCGAGGAAGGCGTCCAGGAGGCATCCGGTATAGATGCCCGAGCCACCTCAACTGGCTCCTCTCGATGTGGAGGAGCAGCGGCTCTACTCCGAGCCCCTCCCGGATGGCGGAGCTCCGTATCCGGGATCAGCCGCTTGTATCCGGGATCTCGTTCTTTCGGTCATGACCCAAAGTTCATGGCCATAGGTGAGGGTAGGAACATAGACCGACCGGTAAATTGAGAGCTTCGCTTTTCGGCTCAGCTCTCTCTTCACCACAACGGACCGGCACAGCGCCCCCATTACTGTGGCAGCCGCACCGATCCGTCTGTCGATCTCCCGCTCCATTCTTCCCTCACTCGTGAACAAGACCCCGAGATACTTAAACCCCTCCCCTCCAACCTGGCAGGAACTCCCCTCCAACCTGAAGAGGACAAGCCACCCTTTTCCGGTTGAGAACCATGGCCTCGGACTTGGAGGAGCTGATCTTCATCCCAGCCACTTCACACTCGGCTGCGAACCGCCCCAGTGCATGCTGTAGTTCTTGGCTAGAGGGGGCCAGCAGGAACACGTCATCTGCAAAAAGAAGAGACAAAATCCTCTGGTCCCCAAACCAGACACCCTCCGGCCATTGGCTGCGCCTAGAAATCCTGTCCATAAAAGCTATGAACAGTGACAAACGGCAGCCCTCACGGAGTCCAACATGCACCGGGAACAGGTCCGACTTAGTGCCGGCAATGCGAACCAAACTCCTGCTCCGCTTGTACAGAGACCGGATGGCCCCTAGTAAAGGGCCCCTGATTCCATACTCCTGGAGCACCCCCCACAGGGCATTACGAGGGACACAGTCGAATGTTTTCTCAAGGTTCACAAAACACATGTGGACTGGTTGGGCAAACTCCCATGAACCCTCGAGTACCCTGTAGAGGGTATAGAGCTGGTCCAGTGTTCCACGGCCAAGACGAAAACTACACTGCTCCTCCTGAAGCCGGGGTTCGACTATCGGCCGGACTCTCCTCTCCAATACCCTGGCATAGGCCTTACCAGGGAGGCTGAGGAAGTGATCCCCCTATAGTTGGAACACACCCTCCGATCACCCTTCTTATGTAGGGGGACCACCACCCCAGTCTGCCAATCCAAAGGCACTGTCTCCGTCCGCCACGCAATGTTGAAGAGGCGTGTCAACCATGACAGCCCCACAACATCCAAAGACTTGAGGTACCCAGGGCGGATCTCATCCAACCCCGAAGCCCTGCCACCGCACAGCTTTTTAACCACCTCGTTGACTTCAGCCCGGGGTTATGAAAGAGTCCAACCCCAAGTCCTCAGCCTCTGTTTCCACCAGGGAATGCGTGATGGCAGGATTGAGGAGATCCTCGAAGTACTCCTTCCACCGCCCGATAATGTCCCCAGTCGAGGTCAGCAGTTCCCCACCCCCACTGTAAACAGTGTTGGCGAAGCACTGCTTCCCCCTCCTGAGGCGCCGGATGGTTTGCCAGAATCGCGTCAGGGCCAACTGGTAGTCCTTCTCCATGGCCTCACCGATCTCCTCCCGGGTCCGAGTTTTTGCCTCTGCCACTGCCCAGGCCGCGGCATGGTTGGCCCCATGGTACCCGACAGCCGCCTCAGGAGTCCCACAAGCCAACCACAGCCGATAGGACTCCTTCTTCAGCTTGACAGCGTCCCTTACTGCCGGTGTCCACCACCGGGTTCGGGGATTGCCGCCGCAACAGGCACCACAGACCTTACGGCTGCTGCTACGGGCGGCAGCATCGACAATAGATGCGGAGAACATGGTCCACTCGGACTCTATGTCTCCAACATCCCTCGGAATTTGGTCAAAGCTCTCCTGGAGGTGAGAGTTGAATACATCCCTGGCCAAGGGGTCTGCCAGACGTTCCCAGCAGACCCTCACTATGCGCTTGGGCCTGCCAAGTCTGTCCGGCTTTCTCCTCCCACAGCGGATCCAACTCACCACCAGGTGGTGATCAGTGGACAGCTCAGCCCCTCTCTTCACCCAAGTGTCCAAAACATGTGGCCAAAGGTCTAATGATACGACAACAAAGTCGATCATTGACCTCCTTTCTAGGGTATCCTGGTGCCAAGTGCACTGATGGACACCCTTATGTTTGAACATGGTGTTCATTATGGACAACGTGACTAGCACAGAAGTCCAATAACAAAACACCGCTCGAATTCAGATCGGGGAGGCCATTCCTCCCGATCACGCCTCTCCAGGTGTCACTGTCGTTTCCCATGTGGGCGTTGAAGTCCCCCAGCAGAACAATGGAGTCCCTGGGAGGGGCACTATCCAGCAACCCGGACAGGGACGCCAAGAATGCCGGGTACTCCGCACTACCACTCGGCCCGTAGGCTGAAATGATAGTCAGAGACCTCTCCCCAACCCGAAGGCGCAGGGATGCGACCCTCTCATCCACTGGGCTAGACGGCTGAGCTGGGGGGCGACAAGCAAACAAACCCCAGCCTGCCGCCTCTCCCCGTGGGCCACTCCAGAATAGAAGAGAGTCCAGCACGACTCGAGGAGATGGGTTCCAGAGGCCACGCTGTGCGTAGAGGCGAGCCCGACTATTTCTAGTGGATATCTCTCGACCTCCCGCACAAGCTCAGGCTCCTTCCCCCCCAGCGAGGTGACATTCCACATCCCTAGAGCCAGCCTAAGCATGCGGGGATCGGGCCGCCGAGGTCTCCACCTTCGTCTGCCATCCAATCCTCTTTGCACCGGTCCCTCACGGTTCCCCCTGCAGGTGGTGGGCCCACTGGGGGATGGCCTCGCGTTTCTCGTTCGGGCTTGGCCCGGCCGGGTCCCGCGAGGAGCAACCCAGCCTCCAGGTGCTCTCCGATGAGCCCCGATCCCAGGCCTGGCTCCAGGGTGGGACCCCGGCTCCGCCGTACTGGGCGACGTCACGTGCCTCGATTTTGTAGTTGTCATGAGGGGTTCTTGAACCGCTCTTTGTCTGACCCGTCACCTAGAGCCTGTTTGCCATGGGAGACCCTACCAGGGGCATTTAAGCCCCAGACAACATAGCCTCTAGGATCATTCGAGCACTCAAACCCCTCTACCACGTTAAGGTATACCTGTACAATGTTATACAGGTTTCTTCAAAGACCCGTTGGAGATGCTGGGCCTTCTCCTGTAATGGTCTGTCTTACAGCAGATCTGAGGAAGCCTCTGACTAAAGACTCTGTTGTTGTATGACAGTCTCATGAAGAGGATGTTCAGGGTTCTCCATAATGTTTGTCATTTTATGAAGAATCCTCCTTTGCACAATGATCTCCAATGGTTCCAGAGGATTCCCAGAACAGAGGCAGCCTTCTTTATTAGCTTGTTGAGGTTTTTTAAGTCCCTGGTTCTGATGCTGGTACCCCAGCAGCTCTGTCCCTTCTTGTAGACAGCTTCACAGTTGCATCTCCACTCCAGTCTGTTGTCCAGGTGAACACTGAGCTATTTATTTTCCTCCACCACCTCCACTTCTTCTCCCATGAAGGAAATAGTGTTGACCCATTCCTGTTTCTCTTCAAATTTACAATCATCTCCTTTGTTTTATTCACGTTCAAGATGAGATGATTGTTTCTACATCATGCCACTAAGTGATCCACCAACTCCCTGTACTTTACTTCTTGTCCATCTCTGATACACCCTACGACAGAATCATCTGAGTTTTTCTGCAGATGACAGGAGTCTGTCTTGTACTGTAAGTCTGAGGTGTACAGAGTGAAGAGGAATGGTGAGAGTACAGTCCCCTGTGGTGTTCCTGTGCTGCTGACTGGTTAGACACAAAACCCTCCAGTCTCACAAACTGTGGTCTGTTTGTCAGGTGGTCTTTGATCCAGGAGATCGTTGAGGCCTCCACCTGAGTCTTGTGGAGTTTCTGACTAAGCAAATCAGGTTGAATTGTGTTAAATGCACTGGAGAAATCAAAGACCACGATGCGCACTGTGCTGCTGGCTTTTGCCAGATGACAGTGGGTTTGTTGAAGCAGGTGTATGATGGCATATTCAATGCCAACACCACAGCTATAAGCAAACTGAAGGGAGTCCTGATAGTTTATTGTTTGCCTACTCGGGTGGGCCAACAGGAGTCTCTCTGGGACTTTCATTTGTTAGGGATATCAGGGCAACAGGTCTATAGTTATTGAGGACTGATGGGTGAGTTTTCTCTGGTACCTTAACAAGACAGGAGATCTTTCCCGACACTGGAACCTTCTTCTGGGCCAGGCTAAGGTTGAAGAGGGGCTGCAGAATCCCACAGAGTTACTCTGCAATGGCCTTCAGGACTCTAGGGCGGACATGATCTGGACCTACAGCCTTATTCCGGTTCAGTCTTTCCAGTTGGATATTTACCAGATTTCTTAAGACACACAGGTGGAAGGGGAAGGCAAAGGAAGCATCAGCATCTTCTGATTTGGTTGAAGACAAACATGTAGCAGCATAACAGTCCATGTTTGAAGTGAAAGATTCAACATTTCAGGTGTGACAGGGAACCTATGGGTCAAAGGAGGGTTTGTTTGGCTGTGGGTGGGAAAGAAGGATGCTGAGATTGTTTCTGAACTGAACCTATTGAAGAATGTGTATGGTTCATTGGCTCTGTCCAGACAAACATCTGTCTGATTGTCCTTCTGCTTGAAGCCTGTGATTGTCTTCATCCTTGACCACACATTTCTGATATTATTTTGCTGGAGCTTGTTATCCATGTTCTTTTTGAACGCCTCCTTGCTGTGTCTTGTCTTGACTTTAAGTTGCTTCTGTATACTCCTCAATAATTCCCTGTCTCTCTGAAGGCTCTTTTTTTGTTAAGCAGGTTTGTTTTTGGGGAGGCATCTCACCATTCTGGTGGGGATGGTGTTCCCACACAGAAGTTTATCTAGTTGGTCACACAGTCAGTCATGTTATTGATGTCCTCTCCATGTGGTTGGCACAGTGCGTCCCAGTCTGTAGACTCAAAACAACCTTGCATGGCTTTTTTCAGCTTCTTGTGACCATCTTCTCATAGTTGTCTTAATTACAGGTTGCCTCTGAACAAGGGGCTTATATTTTTTTAGTAAAGAAAAAAAAGTATATGATCTGATTTGCCTAGAGGAGGTCTTGCTTTAGAGATGAATGAGTTCTTGACATTTGCATAAAACAAATCCAACGTATTGTTTTCTCCGGTAGAGCAGCTGACAAACTGTTGAAATGCCGGAAGTGTAGCAGAGAGTGAAGCATGGCTAAAACCCTCTGGGCTGCAAAAACAACATTTCACAATAACATGTCCTGGATTACACCATCTGTTGTTCACAAGTACTGCTAGTCCACCTCTTTTGTTTTTGCCGCTCCTCTTTAAATCTCTGTCTGCTTGTATGGTCAGAAAGCCAGGGAGAGAGACGCAGGAGTCAGGCAGATGATCCATGCCTCTGTGAAATACATAATACTGCATTCCTGATACGCTGGCTGGGTCATTTTCTGGGCTTGGAGTACATCCAACTTGTTTCCCAATAATCTTACTTTGCCAAACATAATAGATGGAAGAAATGGTCTGAAATTCCTCCTTCTCTCTTGTCTCTTTGCTCCTGCCCTGCATTCACGGTGCCTCCTTTTCAACTCAACAGGGATTTGGGGTTGTAGTTAAAGTATTATTTGAGCTTGTGAGATATTAATCAGCTGCTCCGGGTTGTAAAAAAAACCCACCTTGTTGCTATAGTTATGCATCATTACAAATGTACAAAAGTTAAAATGTATCAGCAAAAATCCTTCCAGCTGCACAGCATCCGATACCGAAGAGCATAATCGACCAAAAACATATATTTTTATCCACCAAAGAAGGATTAGAGTTCTTAAAAAGAATATATCAGAGCTACTCCAATATGCTGTTACCTTGAGTGGCGCAAGTCTAGAAAATCAAATTGTACAATGCAAAAGTTTAATTGTTTACAGTGAGATTGAACTGATATCCTTACAGATTTATTTGTTATTATTCATTTATTTGGCATGTACAAATACACTCAACATTGCTTCATAAAGAAGAACAGGTTTCTAGCAATAGCTGATTTGCAACCACTGTCCCTGCAGATTTTTGCATATAAATTCGACCTATCTTGTGAAATGCCTTAAGAAAAGTTGTGAATTGGTGCCCAAGAATAATTTACTTTATATGTAAATAAAATTAATTGACTTAAAAGTTATGGAGGAATCTATGGCAGATTAGAAGATGGTGAATGTCCTTTTGGTAAATATTCAACTTACTTGTGTTGAAGAGCACATACAGCCTTTAAAACTACTCCTGAAGCATAGCTGAACTTCCAGGGAATCTTCTTAGTTATTCTTTATGTTTAAGATATAATCTCAAATTTAATCTCAAATTTTGGAATGAAAATGTCCATCCAGATGGTTACTTCTCTATTAGTATTGATCGTCAGACATGTAAAATCGATTAGATAACTCTGATTTAGTAAGTTTATAAGGTTAAGTGTTCCAAGAGGTATGCACTTGTTCTACTTATATCAGCCTTAAATGTTGCCTCGTTACCTTTAGGTGGTAAATTATGAATCACCTCTGTCATAAATGCTCATTATAGCCAGCAGATGGCAGTAACACTTCACTAAGCAGCAAGCTGTTTTTCCCCTCTCAGCCAGTTTTCACATCTGCATGTTGTTTTTATGTCTGTCAGTATTCTCATGTGAAGGGCAACCTATCACACTTGTTGTAACTCTCCATCTCTTTGAACTTTGTCTGTCTACATGTATCTTTCTCTTATTCCAATGACCCCTCCCATTTTTAATTCTCTTCTCTTCTCGCTGTAGCCTCTCCTAGGTGTTTTTCTTTCTTGGCTCCTTATTTCATATTCCTTATTCCTCTTCATTAGTATTTCACTAACTCCAGAGGATTCTGTCAGGGTCTCCTTGAACACAGTGCAAAGTACTGCTCAATGAAATAGCTGTGTGGTGGGTTTGGGAAAGGAAAACAACCTATAATAACAATAGAAGATGTGGGTTTTAGTGTAAAAAAACAATCAAACCTCTAAAAGTCACATTCACCCTCACAACGCACATACATTCACACACCGATGGGTAGGCAACTTCTGGTTGAATGCCTTGCCCAAGGGCACATCAACGTGTGGCAGAGCAGGAAGCTGAAATTGAACCCTCAACCTTTGTTTGCAAGATATCCAGAGCAATAAGAAAAAACAGCCTTGAATTCTGTTCTTCTTTTATTCCTACTTGTTTGCCTTTTTTGTTTTGTATTTTCACTATCTTTCCACAGTTGTCCTAGTTGTCTATGTTAATTGTCAGTTTTAATCTGTCAGTTTTTCTCTCCTCCTCTCCCATATTATTTTTTACACTGTGACTACTAATTTTCTTCCCACCATTATTATTATTATTATTATTATTATTATTTTGTGTCCTGAACTCATTGTATTCTTCTTTACACGTCTAAATGATGTTTAAGTGTCAAGTTGTTTTATGTCTCATATTTATTACTGTTAGTTTTGCAAGTTTCAGGTAAGTTCTCTCTCTGTATTCCCTGTCCCCAGTGTTTTGTGCAGAAGTTGGACTGGTTCATCTCATGGTTGCAAGAGGCGCTAGACAGCACTGAAAACTGGACACAGCCCAGGCAGGACTTGGAGAGCCTTAGGGTTTACTTGGACACTCACCTGGTAAGAGGACACATGCTAGCGTGTTGGAATGTATTTTTCCTCTTAAATGGACATTCAATAATAGGACCACATTTTCTTTTACTTTCTTCTTATTTTGAATCCTGAGATTCAATTAATCTCCCCTATCTTCTAAAAACCTTGTCATGTTTAATTTTTGTTGTTCTTAAAATGCAACATATGGTCAAATCTCCTTCTACTCTTGAATACAAATGGTACTCGCCTCTTCACAGGCATATCTGTTTATATATATTATGCACAGATTTATACACATATAATGCATGGGTATAGATGCATTGCTGTGTGTCCTGACAAGTACAAGATTTTTCTTTGGTTGGCAAAAGAGCCCCACTGCCGTATTACAGTTTTTCTCAATTGCTAAAACAATAAACCCTATCGTCTGTACCAACTGCTCAATTGTCTGAACCCACTAATTGAATCAGTCACTCTTTTGGCAAAACCATAGGCACTTTCATCTGTTTAGACACAACTTGCCAGCACATTTTCATCGCGATGCACCTGTGTTGCATGATGGTGAGCACATGTGGCAAAAGTGAAACACAGTTAAAGCACAGGTGTCAACGACTGAACACAACTAAAAGTTGATCACACTTGTGGCCAATGAAAAGGAAACATACATAAACCAGTATAGAGAGCACTGGTTTGTGACTCACTACAATGGATAGAAATCTGAGAGGCGGAGTTCATGTAATAGATGGTCGAGGTGGTCAAGGTGGTCATCGAAGACAAAGAACAGTAATATCTGATGAAATCAGAGCTACTGTGATTGACAATGTTTTAATCCATGGTATGAGCATGAGGGAAGCCGGACAAAGGTGACAACCAAACATCACTAAATTCACTGTGTCCACCTTAATCCGAAGATTTAAAGAAGAGAACAGGTAATCACCTTTTTGACATTATACTATGTAAATGTTGACAGCAGTTACTGTATAACTATACTATATACTGTACCACAGTATACTGTAAGTAAATATATGTTTCAGTACATCACTGTGCCAATGTACTGTAGTATTGTAAGGGAGGGTGTAAGGATTATGATTACTGATTACTTAATATTTATCAAAGATTATAATTAAAAATCATAATTTAGGAAAATAATTTCTTAACCAAAAATCATTACTTATAATTAAAAATCAGAGATGTCCTCTGGTGTTGTGATTATGGGCTCAAAGCTCTTAATAATTACAATTAGCTATTCATCATCAATAATTTATAAGTTATTAACCAGAACCACAAAATGTCACTGTTTATTTAACCGCTTCACCGTAGGTGGGGGAACTTCGACCGTGTTTTTAAGGATAAATCACAGTACCAATCAGCAGGACAAGGAACACCTGTCACCTCTAAACAAATGACTAAACAAAGTGAATAGCAGGCAAAACAAAACAGAAACTCCCAGACCCTGACATCATCCCCCCCTCAACGGCCGCCACCTGGCGGCCCAGAAGAAGTAAAAAGCAGGGAAGACTGATAGTTGGTGATGAGAGATGGGTCACAGATGAAGGACCCAAGAACGGTCCTCCGGACCATAGCCTTTCCAGTCAACAAGATACTGCCAGCCACAACCCCTCCGACTTGAGTCCACAATCCGTCGAACCCTATAGACTGGGTGCCCCAAGTGGTCCCGAAGGGTGGAGGGGGTTTGGCCGGAAGGCAAGAAGAGCTGGTCCTGACGGGCTGAATTTGGGAGACGTGAAATGTGGGGTGGATACGAAGGCTAGAAGGAAGACGAAGGCGGACAGCAGTGGGACTGACCACAAACTCAATTTCAGAAGATCCGATGAAATGGGGCGAAAGCTTCCTGGACCTGGACTTGAGGGGGACGTCTTGAGAGAAAAGCCAGACTGTTTGACCGGGGGGATATTCAGGAGCGGGCCTACTCCTCCTATCAGAAAATCTTCTATTCTGTTCTGCAGTGCGGTAAGGAGCTTGAATGGTCGACTCTCAGATGTTCTTGCAGCGGCGGATGTGATGACGGACTGAGGTGACTGCAATTTCTTTCTCGTCGGACGAAAAATGGGGTGGTTGATAACAGATGGAAACTTCGAAGGATGAGAAGTCGGTGGCAGAGGATTTGTGTGAGTTGTGGGCATATTCAAAGCATGGAATAAATGAACACCAGTCTGTTGGGCTGGTGGATGTGAGGCATCTGAGAGTTGACTCCAATAGCTGGTTCATCCTTTTGATTTGTCCGTTTAATGGGGATGGTAGCCAGAGGTTAAAGATACTTTAGCTCCAAGAGCTAAGCAAAACTGTTTCCATACCTTAGAGACGAACTGGGGTCCTTGTCTGAAAGTATGTCCTGGGGTATGCCATGCAGGTGGAAAACGTGCTTGGTGAGTAATTTAGCTGTTTGGAGGGTGGATGGTAGCTTTCTTAAAGGAACGAGATGCCAGGCTTTAGAGAAACGATTAACTATTGTTAAAATGGTGGTCATACCTTGCGAAGCAGGGAGGCTAGTCACAAAGCCGAGGGCGATATGCGACCAGGGTCGTCTAGGAATGCTTAGGGGCTAGAGAAGACCAGAAGGTGGTTGATTACAGGACTTGTTTCTAGCGCAGATAGTGCAGACTTGAATATATTCCTTAACATCTGCATATGCAAGGATGGCCACCAAAACCTTCTTGAGATTAACGCAATGGTCCTGCTGACCCCGGGATGGGTGGAGAACTTAGAAGCGTGGAACCGGTGAATGAGTTGAATGGCTAAGAGTTCTCTGTTACCCCACATCATAGTTTCATTCAGTGTTGCTGAGTCTGTGGGAAAAAATGCACAAGGTTGTAGTTTTCCATCTGTTTGAGAATTCTGGGAGAGAACTGCCTCCACTCCTGTGTCAGAGGCATCTACCTCCAAAATGACCTGTTTGGAGGGGTCAGGATGAACCTGGATGGGAGCCTGAGAGAACGTTTCCTTTAAGGCTAGGAATGCTGTATTTGCTTCCTGTGTCCAGGTGAATGTGGTCTTGGAGGAGGTAGTACGGCAGTAAAGGGGAGCGGCTGTCTGGCTGTAGTTCCTTATAAACCTTCTATAAAAGTTCGCAAACCCTAGGAAACGTTGCAATTGTTTGCGAGAATCCGGTACCAGCCATTCGAGGACTGCCTGATCTTTGCTGGGCCCGAGCGAACCTGTCCACCCTCTAGAACAAAACCCAAAAACGTAACTGAAGATTGGTGAAACTGACACTTTTCGGCTTTCACAAAGAGTCGGTTTTCTAAAAGTCGTTGAGGGACTTGGCAAACATGGAGCTTATGCCACTCAATGTTCCTTGAATAAATTAAAATGTCATCAAGGTACACAAAAACAAAAACATTCAGAAAATCCCTGAGGATGTCATTGACAAATGTCTGAAAGACTGCCGGCGCATTACAAAGGCCGAACGGCATCACTAAATACTCAAATGTGCAAGGGGTGTCTTGAAAGCCGTTTTCCACTCATCCCCATGGCGGATTCTAACTAGGTGATAGCCGTTTCTGAGATCCAATTTGGTGAAAACGGTTGCACCATGAACTGGTTCGAAGGCTGAGGTGATAAGAGGTTATTTTTAACTGTGATCTGGTTTAAGGCCCTATAATCGATGCAAGGACGGAGAGACCCATCATTCTTACCTACATAGAAAAATCCACCTCTTAGAGGAGAAGAGGAGTGGTGAGTTATACCTGCCGCTAGTGACTCTTTGATATATTTTTCCATAGCTCGTTGTTTGGGTTACGAGATGTTATAGAGCCTACTAGAAGGTAGAGAGAGCTCTGGAAGTAGGTCTATGGCGCAATCGTATGGTCTGTGAGGAGGCAAAGAGAGGGCTTTGGTCTTACTAAAGGTTACTATAGGTCATGATACTCAGAGGGAACTTGCGAGAGATCTGGAAAATCATCCTCCTCATTACCCAAGTCAGGAGGGCTTAGAAAAACCGCTGACTGGAAGCAGGAGGAGAGGCAATTGGTGGACCATGACTCCACCCAACTCTTGGACCAGTGGGGGTTGTGTTTCTGTAACCATGGAAAACCTGACACTAGCGAGTTCAGAGAGAATGGGAATTAAAAAAATGAGATCTCCCGGTGGTTACCAGAAAGCACAAGTTCTAAAGGTTTAGTACGATGGGTTATTTCCCGAAGCTTTTGCCCGTCTAAAGCTAAAACTAAATAGGGTGAGGAAAGAGGCTCCACCTCAATCTGAGCACATTTAACTAATCCCTGATCGATGAGATTCTGTTTGCTACCTGAATCGATCAGGGCAGACAAGTTCTGGGTATACTGGTTAAAAATTGAGGTAGGGAGGCTAAATCTGGGGGTTCCGAGAGGAATATTATGGTCCGTCAGCCCCCCTTCTATAGCTGGCGGACCCTGTCTTTTGGTCCCACGGGACAGGCGGGACAAGCAGCTATGAACTGATCTGAGGAGCCACAGGAAAAACATAGGTTAGCCTGCCTGCGTTTCTGCCTTTCTTCAGGTGAGAGGCGAGTACGCCCCACCTGCATGGATTCGGGTTCGGGAATGTGTGTCTTAGGTGGATGTCTGACGGCTTGGGAAACGTTACCAGGAAATTGGTGTCTAACATCATCATGCTCAATTCCTTCTTTCCCTCATTCTATTATCCACCCTTGTGACTAAGGCGAATAGTTCATTAAGAGTCCCCAGTTCATCTGAAAGAGCTAATACATCCTTTAAAGGCTCATTTAGAGACTGGAAAATGGCTGTCTTTAAATCCCAGCCGGAGGCAGCCGCTAAAGTGTCTAATTCAATCGAAAACTCAGATACAGGTCTGTTTCCTTGCCTTAACGACCATAAATGGCGAGCTGTGCTCGTTTGACCTGCCTCACAATGTTTGTCTAAATTATTGCTTAAAGTCTTTAAACATGCAACTGAACTGACTGCAGTTCGTGAATAGGGCTTCAGCCCATTTTAAAGCCTTGCCTGACAGTAACCCTAGAATAAAATATATTTTAATGTCATCATGATGGAAAGATTGTGGGGAGCGGTTGAACACAAGTGTACACTGAAGAAGGAAACACCCACAATTACCCACCTCTCTGGAAAATTTCTCCGGATTAGGGGAAATGATGTCACGGGAGTGAGAAAGTTGCTGTGAGAGGGTTCTCCTGAGAGGATCTGCTGGGTCTAGTTGGCCTGTGTGTTCTGTCATGATTCTAGGTACGGATCTGACCCACATGTAGAATACACTCAGGAACTTATAGATTTTAAGAGATTTATTTTTTCAAAGGGGAGATAGTGACGAGGGAACCAGGACCTGAGATCACCAACTGTACAGAGAAGGGGAGAACAGGTTAAGTCCAGAGTGATGATATGAGTATTTTACAAAGTAGTATACGATGCTTACAGGAGGAGATAACTGAACCGCCAGGGGGGAAAGAGAGATGTGGAGTCTGGAAGCTCAGGACTGTAGAAGGCTTTGGAGGTGGGTAATCCAAGGTAATGAGGAGCCTGGGGAGTCCTGTCCCGCTCTGCCTGAGAGCTTGTTGGAGGGTGGACAGAGTTCGCTTATGATTTGGTCCGGCTGATTGTGGAGTCAGGAAGCTGCCAGCTTGAAGTTTGTCCGGAGGAGATAACTGGAGACTTGTATCTTGATTCTGAAGGCTTCTTAACCAACAATCAGGAAAAACATTTAATCCAGAAGTCAGGAAGCAAACTGGAAACGAAGCCAGGACTTGAAGTGCTGGCAGCCTCCTGCTTAAATGCTACCAGTACCAATCAGCAGGACAAGGAACAGCTGTCACCTCTGCACCATGAGCTCATACGCCACCTATGGACTAAACAAAGTAAATAGCAGGCAAAACAAAGCAGAAACTCCCAGACCCAGATTTATTTATGATTAAACAGAGAAAATCAGATTTGTTTTTAGCTCTCGCCAAAATGTTCTTCTAACTGAACATTGCAAAATACCATGAATTATTTTTCCTTTTGAAATACTATGAGAAGCCTCAGATTGTATTCATCAAGATCTTGACCTTAACTGCTGTGAATTTGGACTGAATAAATTAAAGCATATTTGTTCTATTTGTTCCACAAATGTTTTAGTGGACAATGTGCCAGGCGAAGCTGGCAGCTTGGAACAATTTAGCAAATGTGCTGAAATTGTGCCAAATGTGTATTTTCACCTCATGAATGAGAATCCTGTCAAATAAAAGTGTCGATTTCCATTGTAGGACTCCTTCTGCATATGACATAGCCTTTAGGTCATGACATTTACCCAGTGTATCATCAAAATGTGCCATTGTGCACAGCATAAAATCAATATAATGAAAAGAAAATTGCAGAAGAACTAAATTGTATCCAACCTTTTGTCGAAGGAATCTTATTGAAAAAAATAATAATCCATGACAAACTGAGTAAACCAATATGCAAAAAAGAATAGTCAATGAAAAGCTATGTATACAACTGCGCAAAATAGACTTTTCAATAAAAAACAAGGACATTGCACATTCCCAATTCTTATAGATATGCAGAAGAACTATATATCGAGATACATATATACATATATATATATATGATAATGAGCTGAACCCCCCCCACACACACACACACCGCCCTTCCACACACATGTACATACATGTTTTTATATAATGGGGTTGTGGAAACCTAAGTCAATTTCCTTGTTTGTGCACACAAAGATGGCCAATAAAAACAAGATAGTGACTGTGATTCTGAATCAAACTCAAAACAAACAAGCTTGGAATCAGTCCCACACAAACAGCCATGCAGCCTCTTTTTTGTGGAGAAGAGGTGAGTGATTGTTCTACACCACAGTAGTTAAAGCTGTGTTGACGGCATTCACAGCTCAGTGCTACTCCAGTTCTTGTCACATGCTTTGACGCAGCAAAACCCTAATCCTATTGAGCTACTTGTAATTTAAAAAAGACCAGTCATATCCAATTTGGAGCATATAAGATCATGCATGTGTCATTTACAGCCAACAGTATGCAAGTGGCGAGATATCAATATTCACCATGCCCACATGTTTTAATGCAGAAAAAAGCTTCTGATGACTTTAGATGTCCAATGCCTTGAAAGTATATTGAGTCATTTTGAAGTCTGTAAGTCAAAAGCTGTAGGAGGAGTTCGCTCTGGAACGTGTGTAAACAAGAGAAAATGGCAGCTTTTATCCAAAATGGCCGACTTCCTGTGGGGTTTAGACGAAGGCTCCAAGATACTTTTTGTAGGTTCTACAAAGAAACAAATGTGTAGCGAAGTTCATAATCCTCAGTCAAAGCATGGCTTTGGGCTTTCTAGGGGATGCTGTGGTGGAATTAGGCCACACCCACCAAATATTTCTCTGGATATATTTTGGGGGCTGGACTAAGATTAATCATATTGAATTTGGTGTGAATCAGATTATATATGTGGAAACTAGAGCCAAACGTATGGCAAGTAAGACAAGAGGATCAGAGATGGATTCAACTGACTTTCTGTTGCCTTTGGGCATGGATTTGAGGATATCATTTGACCACATAGGATCCTTGGTCACCTAAAAGGGATCATACCAAGTTTGATATATCTCAGCCTTTCTATGTGAAAATTACAGTGTCTCAAAATTTTGGCAAAATGGGGAAGTGTGAGGCCTGGCCCCGCCCCTTCAGCATACTCAAAAGCGGATGATTTTGATAACTTTTAATCCCCTATGCCTTAAGTGCATACTGACCAAATTTAAAGCCAATGGTTTGTTATAGTTTGACATGTATTAAAAGTCAAAAATGGCCAAAAATGACCCTTTGACCTAAAATGGCCAACTTTCTTTTGGACTTTTTTTTCATGATTTGGAGGAATCTACCTATGTACCAAATTTTAACTCTCTATGACTTACCAGTTTCTCTATCTCAGTTTATGTGACGCTCTAAAGCCGTTTGGCCACAGCCATTTTCAATTTCATTAAAATTCTAAAATTTCAATAAAGGTTTCACTAGGTTAAGCTTAACAATTTTCAGTTAAGTTTGGTTTAGTTTTTGAATATGTTAATGCCTCCAAAAAGTCCCTTAATTTCAGAGAAAGAATAATAAAAGATCAAATTACAATAGGCCTTCGCAGTTATTTTGCCGTTCGGACCTAATTAGTAAAACATTGTTGAAATAGCAGACATGATAAATATGAAAATAAAAACACAGTAACTTATTCATGAGCTGTGCATCACTTCCAAAGCAAATCTTCATCATCCTCATCCTAATCAATGCAGCTGTCCAAAGAATATTACATTTCAATGTCACTTATCCAACAAATGTTATCCAAATCTTCAAAACTGGTCTTTTTCCTCTTCTGTGCCATTGTAAATGACTGAATTTCTTTAACTACAACTGGAAGCTAACAGAGCAGAGTGCAAGCTAGCTGCAGAGGACTGTGGTTTAGTGCATATCTCGCCACACTTGAAAATTACAGCACCAGAGAAGGTGCTAAAAACATGTAATACCTTGTGGGAAAGGGGAGGTTCTCTAGTTTGTAATGATACCAGACTTGGGGGGTTGTCTCAAAAAATAAGATATTTTCGGTAGCCTTTTTTTTTTTTTTACAGAATCAGCCATGTCTGAAGGACAATTAAATGTCATCATGTGTGTTTGAACTGCCATAAACCTAAAGTATTTGTGCAATCCTCATTTTGGGAATTGTTTTATGAACATTAAAGCCTTCTCTTGTGAGCATTGATCTAGTTTTAGAGATGCCCACCGGCTTTCACTAACAGGTGTATTATTTCATTAGATGGTGAAAGGTCTGGTTTCCAAGAACAACTGCTCCATTTTTTAAATGAGATTGTTGTAAAATAAAGTAAAATAAAATACAGTAAAAGGACATCATTTTTGTATTTATAGGCCATGCTGCATTGCTATTATACCAAGCTTGTATATTCATGTGCTCTTGACTGCTCTTGCTTGGGATGATTTATATATGTATTTATTTTGTTTGTTTATTTATTTATATTTTAGTGACAACAGCAGAATAAAAGCTCATTGGGAAAAATAAATAGCTCTTTAACCTCAATAAACAGAGTGGGGGAAAAAAATCTTGGTTTATTTTTCTAATGCCTTTTTTTCATATCAAGCCCAGAAAGGCAAGTGAAAAAATATATATTTTTGTCGCCTTAATTTTAAAGGTGTGTTTTTTTTAAAATACCTCTTCTTTTTAAATTCATTACGGTGGCCAAGCAGCACCACGGGGAGTGCTGCCTGATCTCGGGAGAACGTACTGTCATTCTACCTTCACTCGTTTGATTACAGGTAGCTGAATCTAAAAATTACTTCTTCTTTTGGTACCTTTAGCTGTTTTGTGTGATAATCGAATGTTTCTGAATGCCGTTGTGCTGCAACGCTTATTTTGAAGGACACTGTATGTCTCTACTGTCAGGAAGTAGAATATTTATTAGCTTGACAGCTTGAGCCTGAAACTCTCAACATAGTCTAAGTACACTATGATTATGGAAAACAATACTTAAATCTAGTGTCTATAAAAAAATCAATCAGAGCACCAAAGATTCCTCAAGAATTGCAGTCTGCTCTGTCCCTTCTTGTAGATGGCTTCACATTTGTATCTCCACTGTGTTGTCCAGGTGAACACTGGGGTATTTATACTCCTCCACCACCTCCACTTCTTTTCCCATGTTAGAAACAGCATTCGACCTATTCCTGTTTATCTTAAAATCTACAATCATCTCCTGTGTTTTATTCACATTCAAGATGAAATGATTGTTTCTACACCATGCCACAAAGTGGTCCACCAGTTCCCTGTAATTAGCTGTTTTACTTAGCATGGAGATCTTTCCTGGACATGGAGTTCAGTAGAGCTTCACAGGTTGTCACTGGACTCCTCTTCCACTTCTCTACAGGTCCTTCTCAAAATATTAGCATATTGTGATAAAGTTAATTATTTTCCATAATGTCATGATGAATATTTAACATTCATATATTTTAGATTCATTGCACACTAACTGAAATATTTCAGGTCTTTTATTGTCTTAATACAGATGATTGTGGCATACAGCTCATGAAAACCCAAAATTCCTATTTCACAAAATTAGCATATTTCATCCGACCAATAAAATAAAAGTGTTTTTAATACAAAAAACGTCAATCTTCAAATAATCATGTACAGTTATGCACTCAATACTTGGTCGGAAATCCTTTGGCAGAAATGACTGCTTCAAAGCAGCGTGGTATGGAGGCAATCAGCCTGTGGCACTGCTGAGGTCTTATGGAGGCCCAGGATGCTTCGATAGCGGCCTTTAGCTCATCCAGAGTGTTGGGTCTTGAGTCTCTCAACGTTCTCTTCACAATATCCCACAGATTCTCTATGGGGTTCAGGTCGGGAGAGTTGGCAAGCCAATTGAGCACAGTGATACCATGGTCAATAAACCATTTACCAGTGGTTTTGGCACTGTGAGCAGGTGCCAGGTCGTGCTGAAAAATGAAATCTTCATCTCCATAAAGCTTTTCAGCAGATGGAAGCATGAAGTGCTCCAAAATCTCCTGATAGCTAGCTGCATTGACCCTGCCCTTGATAAAACACAGTGGACCAACACCAGCAGCTGACACGGCACCCCAGACCATCACTGACTGTGGGTACTTGACACTGGACTTCTGGCATTTTGGCATTGCCTTCTCCCCAGTCTTCCTCCAGACTCTGGCACCTTGATTTCCGAATGACATGCAGAATTTGCTTTCATCCGAAAAAGGTACTTTGGACCACTGAGCAACAGTTCAGTGTCCTGCTGACATAATGGGAGCCCCACCCCCTTGGGAACAGAAAGTGTAATGTTTCACTTAATTTGCTCTATATTTGATCCCCTTCACCTAATCAACCTGAAACTGTCCCCAGTGACAGATAACATGATGGGTTAAGTTGGTCTCGCGGCGATGCCAGGCTGTGTTTGCTACACTGGCCGAACGGCGCTAAGCTGTGAGGGCTGCCCAAGGATGCTTGCAGCTTTAATTTATTTTGATTTTATTTTACATTTATTTTTGCCTTTAAAATTAAAGATCAGGGTTTTCAGTTAATGATAAGGTATGGTCAGAAACATAGATGCTTAAATAAATACGGAGTTGCCTCTTTCTCCTCTTTTACCTCTTTGGAGATTGATTTTTTTATTTCTTTTCTTTTTTGTATTATCTGCATTTTGCCTTGTATGATAATTTCCTCTATAATTTTATTGCTCTTTACCATTTATCATTGTATTTTCAGAATTTCTGCTAGCTGTACTATTGTTTTATTTTGCTTTTTCCTCCTACTTTATTATGTTTCTAATTGCAGTTGTGCAACAATATGTTTATTTAGCTATTAACAGCATTAATGTCATGGTGTGTGTTTTTGGTTTGGTATTTGTTTATGTTTAGTCAGGTGTTTTCTGTTACTAGTGTGACTTATTTCTTCAGTCCTTGTTTCTGGTACCTTATTTGTTAGTTGTTCTAGGTTCTGTTCTATTAGTTTTATTCTCAGATCTGTGTTCTGGTTTCCTTTGGTTTGTTTAAAGTTTGTCTTGTCTGGCTCCTCATGTTTTGTCCCTCCCTAATAAGGGTCACCTGCCCCTCTGTCTTCCCGCACACCTGAACCACACCTGTGTCTGTTTTCCCTGATTACCTGCCCTATTGTTTCAGGTCCACCTTCGTCTGTATTTAAGTTCGTCTTTCCATGCGGTGTCATTAGTCGTATTTAGTCTGTCTTATTTAACTTCGTTGAAGTTTGTTCTGTGATCCAGAAACCAGGATTTTTTTTATGAACTTTGTTACCTGGATCTCCTTCTAAGCCTGCACCAGCACTTATAAGTTGGCTCACCTCATTAAAAGTGTGATCATCTCTCCAGCTGTCTCTGCTCGTCCTGCACCTCTGGTCCACCACCAAATTGAAATATGACAATTACTAATTCTAATTAATAATAACAATTATTAACAAAATTATTTATAAAGTTAGAATAATACATTTTCAGTCCGACTAACAAACCAGAGCATCATTAATGGGCAACAGTGATTGGTTTGACTTTTATCAACTATTAATAATTATAACTAATAATTAATTATTTAGAGACTTACTAAGAAAGTTAGAACATAATATAAGATTTTTGTCTGACTCAAATCAGTGGGCCACCTAAACAGGAATCATGAGCTAAACAACTTTCGGTCTGTCAGGGATTGTCCTGGTGTGGTGAAAGGGGTAATTTGAGCTCTTGCCTTCAGTAACAGCAAGCCATGCGCACATATTTAGAATAAACACAACTAACGGCTTTTAAAAATACAATAATCGATTAACAAAAACAATCCAGCATCAAGTTAAAATATTTCAGCCAACAAACTTTTCAACTAGGTTAACATTCTGTAAAATAAAAGAATAGGCATAACTTAAAAACTTTGAAAAAGGGGAAATAGTAATACCATCACAGTTCAGTCTGGATATTTATGTTTAAGAACCAAGGTTTGTGTTAAGGAATATGTAACATGGTCAAATTAGTTTTAAACTAATTAAAACAACAATTTGTATGTGTTCAAACAACCAGTAGGGTAGAAGGGTAAATAAAACATTATTTGAATAAATTACTTTTTGGAGAACTGATTCTTAATGTTGTTTCAAGCAGCCACCATTATTTTAATAAACTTGTTTTTTAAATACTATTTGCTGAATTAGAAATCAATAACATTTCAAACAGTTATTGCTAAACAGCCACCACTGTGGATCATTTTTGAATTGAGTGATGGACTACTGACATGGCAGCAGGGACATTTTCAGGCCTCTCACAAGATAGCAAACAAATGGACTGTCAGTGTGGTGATGCCACATTCAGATCAAATGTTCAGCTAGCCAAAATTAAATAGCTTGTTTAACAACCCTTTAAGACTGTATGCATCAGGTGTGCTGAGCTCTGGTTTCGATGGCGTCTTCTTCAGGCTTAGGGGAAAACCACTTCAATTCAGCACCGTGTCTTCTTTAGGAATCTCTGGTGCAGAATCCTTCCTGGAGAAGCTCAGAAGGAAAGATTAAGGACACTAGTCTTATTTTGGTTGGTTCATAATTGACAGATGCATGAACATTAGATCGTACTCAACTTTGGATTTAAGTTTGTAGTCTTTTATTTGGCCAGCGATATGAAGACATTCACACACATTGCAACCAGTAACGGCTGTGGGTGAAGAGAAGGAATAGGGCTGTGTTTTAGACAATTGTGCTATGTTGTCATAGGGTTCGAGCTGTGCAGTCTGGGATTCATAGTTTGTACCAGGGTCTTTGTTTATGTAGTTTAGATGTAGTTCTCCATCCATGGCTGGGTCCAACACAGTAAAGGAGAAACTCAGGTAATTTTGACAAGACTTTCCATGGATTATGATGTTTGTAGATGACATTGTGGTCTGTGGTGAGAACAGGGAAACACAGAGCGAGATAGAAACAGACGATTGACTGTGGCAAACGCTGAAAGGGAAAAGCTGAAAGAAAACAAAATATATGCAAAGGCTGTATACAATCTTAGACATATGTGTACTAATCTACTAGTAATGTTCACAGCATGCACCCAAACAAAACGGGTAGACAGTGACCACCCCAGTGCAGAAATTGAAAGAAAACATCAAAATATTAAAAAGAATTGGCAGTAATTGACATTTTACTTGCAATAAAGATGTGATAAAAGACAATTGTGACACAAAAAACAAGTATTTCGTTGGTAAATTTTGCAAGTCCAAAGTTGCCCAGAAATGACGTGAAAAGGGTTAAATCTCTGGTCATTCATTGTGTGAGTGTCAATGATAAACTGTTTTAATATAAGCCAAGTTGAATTAAAAAAAGGGTTAATGCGGTGAAACGGAGCATTGCTGGTGATTGCAGCAGTACAGCAATGATGTGCTCCAAGAACCATATGCAGATCGCACAATAAAAGCCAGTTATAAATGCGGAAGCAAGTCCAGAGCAACTAATTCTGTTGAAATTAAGGCAGTTAAAACTGCTTCACTTTTTGTATTATGCATCCAGATGTTTTCAAATGTTTTGTTCTAGAAAGGGTGAGTACAGTGAGTGCAGCAATGCTATATTTATTGCTTACTTTGGCGCATTTAATCTTAAATTGTTCAGTTTAGAATACCTTAGTTAATGTATATAGCCGAATAACTGAACTATTGCTAATTGAACAATTGCTAATATATACAGTATTTATAAATATATGTGTATAATTTTTAATATAGCAAGAATGTTGTGCTTGTTCTGTTTCCTGTTGGTGATGTATGATTTATGCATATTAATGTGCTCCGGCATCCGGCAAATAAACTCTGGTTGAATTGGATGGTCGTCCACACGTCACAGCACCTATGCTCTGCCATCTTTTTTTTTTTTTTTTTTTCTTTACCGTGTCCTGCCCGGCAGAGTATCGCTCAGAATTGTTGTCTGAGTGCCAAGTAATTGCCCAACAGATTTACTTTCACAAGCAGAGCATCACAGCTAATGCTTTAAAGCTCTGCTTGAAATTTATAAAAGAACCTTTATTATAAACTTCTTTGGGAATATTTCAATTGTTACGGACACGGAGACTAAAATGAAAAGGAAAAAAGAAGCTCAAAAAAGAGAGAGATGGGGGAAAAAGGGGAGAAAAGGAGGAAAGAGTGGAGGAGAGAAAGAAGGATGAAGAGAATACAAGATTACAACCTGCCTGCTTATACACCTGCAGCTGTTTTTTTTTTAAACAAAATTGTACATGGTAATTCTGAATGTAAAATGTAATTAGTGAGAGATGCAGTCCAATATAGAACATCTGTGTGTCTGTCAACCCCTGAAGCTTAACACCTGTGAGCATGGGTGCTTTTGTATACAAGGTTTCTCCACAAAAATATGCAATAGCGAGTGTGAGGACCCACAGGCCTGCCCCATGGTCCCTGGATGGACACTGAGGAGATCCGAGCCACAGACATCTAAAGGCCCCCCAAAGCACAGGAACCCCAGGAGAACCACCGCCGGGACTACAGCAACCCCCCCAGAGAAGAGCAGTGGAGAGTCCCAGGGGAACCACCCAGCAGCGACAGTGCAGAAGCCCCAGGGAGCCGCAGCGACGAGCCAACAGGCCCCGCCGGCAGCCGTCCACGCCCGAGCAGATCCAGCCATGGACCCAGAGGCCCAAGACCCCGGGACACACCACACCCCAAGCAGAGGCCCGACAGAGCCCAGGGGACCAGGCCCCGGCAAGCAGCCACCGGGAGTGAGCCAGCACACACCAAAGCACCTGGCCCCGGACACCGAGGACCACAAGTACACCAGCGGGCAGAGACTCCAACCACCGGCAGGCGGTGTGGCGGGGAGGAAGCTGATCCAGGAGAGGGAGCAGTCCAAGACCCAACCTGTCGCAAGAAAAAAAAAACAAAAAAAAAACAGGCACACACAGTCACAATCACACACTCCCACTCTCATGCATACACATAAAATCACTCACACCCAACGTAAGGATAAACAACAGTGGACGTCATACACTCACTCACACTCCCCATGCATACTCTATACTCCCAGGTCCAGGCGCCGGTACCCACTAGGGGCAACCAGCCCCCGGACCCAGGAGATGGTCCCCTTCCCTCCTGGGGAAGAGGCAGGCAGACAGCGCCGGTACTGCCCAGACCCGGGTGACCCCGGCCCAGCTCCCGCCCCCCCACCCCGAACCCAGTCCCCAACAACCCCCATTAGAGGCCTCAAAGCTACCGGAACATTCCCCAGAAGCTATCTCACTGTTCACAACACTTTCTTTTTTAAGGAATGACTCTCAAACTGTTCTATACTTTTAACACTTTTATTCTAAATCATGCAGAGGAATGGTTACAGAGATCAGCGCTGAGGCTCCCGTCCTGGATCCGCTTGGTGATCAAAGTGACGGAGCAGCCTTGAAAGAAGTGTTTACCAGTAGACTATGTGTCACCATTCTGGTGTCTATCTCATAGAGTGTTTAATAGCAGGTGTCCAACCCTCAATCTAAGTGTGGCCACAGCCTTCTGCTCAACCCGTTTACAGACTGTTCCACAGACAAACCCAGTGTACCCAGAGGCGACTGTGGCTCAGTAGGAAGAGTAGTCGTCTTGCAATCAGAAGGTTGTGTGTTTGATTCCAGCTTCCTTCTGCCATATGTTGATGTGCCCCTGGGCAAGGCACTTAACCTCAAGTTGCCTACCGATCTGCGTATCAGTGTATGAATGTGTGAGTGCGATTGGGTGAATGTGGCTCTAGTGTAAAGCACTTTGAGCGGTCTGTATGACTGGAAAAGCGCTATATAAGTTCAGTCCATTTACTAAACTTTATATAAAACTAGGTCATTTGTCCTTATAATGTGCATCAGTGTCCGATGGTGTTTGTCAGTTATGCTGCTGTGTGCGCATCCATGTATATGTAAATATACATATACATGGATGCGCACCATGTATATGTATATTTACACATTGAATAAATGTGGTATTTTAGCTATCATGCTGACTCTAGCTAGCTGCATTCCACCTGTGAGAGACCCACTGTTTATGTTTGCAGACGTTTTGCAACCTTGGCAAGCAAAACGAGGTATGTCATGTTATAGATTTTTATAGATATTTATATAGATTTACCTCTGCCTACCTCCCACCTTGTTGGATGGAGTAAGGGGGAGTCAGGTTTAGCCTAAACCAGCTCAGTTATGGTTGAGGTGAAACACATAGCACCTCGACACATAGCCCTTTCTAAAATGGCCAAACTCTAATACTCAGTAGTTTATTCTAACCTCCCCAACAGTCCCTGCACTATTCCAAACCTTTTGTGAAGTACCTTGAGACGACATGTGTTGTGAATTGACACTATATAAATAAAACTGAATTGAAGTGAAGTGAATATTGTTCTTAATTTTACTTGTGAGGAACTTTGCACGTTGTCCGATATAAAAGTGTTTGGTTTTATGACTTTGAATGCAACCGTGGGACACATTATCTGGTTTATTTGTTTTTATTTTCCATTTTATGAAAATGTAAAGCTATGTTCTGAAGGCACGATTGTGATGCAGTTTTAAGCTCACCACTAGGGCCACTAGGCCAGTTTGTGAGTTTTGTTAAGAGCAGATGTATACAATAGTATTTACTGTTCAGTAATCCTAGAAATCACAATTACAGTTAATGCATTCAGTTATGTGTAGAGTCTTGTTTAACCAACACTGTATAAGCCTCCATTTATGTTTATTCTGTAGTTTTAACAGTGCTGCAAAGTGTTCTGGAGATGCAAGAATTATCCTGGATTGTCTGAAAAGGAGATCTGCAGCTGTCAGAGACTGTATTTTTTTATGATATGGGTTTCTCCATGTAGGTTGTGAAACCTTAAGGGCTCTTTTCTAGTCAGTCTGAAATATAAATTTGTAAAAACAAAACAAAATACTGATAATCTATGATATGTTTATTTGTAATTCTGATAAATAGTACAACATCACAGCATTGTTTGAAGCCACCCTGAGATTTTTAATGGCCCCATGTGATGAACCCCCCCACCAGCAACCTTATTTCGGATACCTGGATATTTAAATTAAGAAAAATGAAAGGATGTCACAAAAAAGCAAAAAGTGAAGAAATTGGCCAAGGGGGAAAACTTTTTTAAAGCTATGTCTCTTGTATATTTCTGTCTTGGGTTCATGTCTAAGTTTTTTTGCTGGTTTGTTTACATAATGTTGACTGTCTTGTAGATGCCAGCAGCATTACTGTTTGTGGCGGTTAGCTTCAATTAGAATTCTTGGGTCCTAATTGGCATGTCTGGTAAATAAAGCAAAAGAGGATGAAAAAGCATTGCTAATAGGACTTTGAACTGCTTTGCTCTTGATATCATGTTAGCACACTGATTTGATGTCTGAGTGTGTTTTTGTGTTGATAGTCACACTTGCACTTTGTAGTTATTGGCGGGATGAATAATTGCATGTATTTTGTTGATTAGACCAGAGCAAAGCCAGGATTGTGCCTCTTCCTTCTTTTTCTTCAAATCTGTTTTCATCTTCCTTTACCTTACATTGTATTACATTGCTGCACATTATCTATCTATATCTATCTATCTATCTATCTATCTATCTATCTATCTATCTATCTATCTATCTATCTATCTATCTATCTATCTATCTATCTATCTATCTATCTATCTATCTATCTATCTATCTATCTATCTATCTATCTATCTATCTATCTATCTATCTATCTATCTATCTATCTATCTATCTATCTATCTATCTATCTATCTATCTATCTATCTATCTATCTATCTATCTATCTATCTATCTATCTATCTATCTATCTATCTATCTATCTATCTATCTATCTATCTATCTATCTATCTATCTATCTATCTATCTATCTATCTATCTATCTATCTATCTATCTATCTATCTATCTATCTATCTATCTATCTATCTATCCATCTATCTATCTATCTATATATCTATATATCTATCTATCTATCTATATGGCCCTCACACACTTAAAGAAAGGATGTGGCTTGATATCTACTGAAGCACCAACAGTGGCTCTAAGAGTTTTAAAATATTGCTTTATAGATTAGTCTTGTTCACTTGGAAAGTTTACTCTAAACCGTGCAGAATTTATTATTGTTATTCAGAAAAACACCTGATTCATAAGTTCTACTTTTGTTTTGCAATGTACATTACAGAAGTATTGCTTTTAGACATTTTTCTGTTTGTGTTTCTTAGATGCATACTTTTCTCAAAGATCTTTTGTATTTGTATTGCTTGGTCATGCACATCACCCAAACACTGCAACTCACTCGCACAGCTCCCAGACAACAGTGGGTGAAGTGAGGGTTCTCTTTCCGTTGAATATTTGGTCCAGCTGGCATATGTAACTGTGTGTTTGTGTGTATGGCAACTTTGTATATCTATACTTGTGTTTTAGCAGGTGTGGAGCAAATAAGCACAGGTCTTTACAGAACCCCAGGGAGATCAGCGAGGCAAGAGGAGGCTAGAATGCCCATTCACACACACAGCCCTACACACACACGCATACACACAAACACACACACTCACACACACAGGCTGCTCTTTGTGAAGCGCTCAGAGATTGCGGCCAATGAAAGGCCTATTGATTGGGTGTGATGGGCGAACCAGGCCTTTGAATCCCATTGGAGACAACATACAATTGGTAGTCACATGAGGAAGAGAGTGAGATAAAGGGGTGTGTGACCATGCGAGAGAGGTCTTATATATACAGTGTACTGGATAAATAAAAATGCAGGTTGTTTGCAAAATTATAACTTTTGTGACTCATATACTTTGTCTTGGAAAAGTAATAATAGTTCTCAAACATTTTCACATTATAGACCACAAGCTGCAGTGGATTTTATTGGGATTTTATGTGATTGAACAATACAAAGTAGTGCATAAATATAAGGTAAATACAATGGTCATTCATGTTTGTTTTACAAATAAAAATCTGAAAATCATAGGCTGGTCAACCTCTTTTGCTTTGATACCCATTAATAAACTTTATTGCAACTAATTGCTTTTAGAACGGACCTAATGAATAGCAAGTTTTGACCAGCATAAATCCTACTGTTCTGCAAAGGTCATACAGGTTTGTTACATAACATTTGTAAAGAAACAGAATCATAAAGACCAAGGAGCAGTCATATTCAGGAATAAAATTGTGGAGAAATTAAAAACAGGGATATATTATACAACAATATCCCTAGTTTCAAACATGTCATGAACATTGGTTATTATATCATGTGAAAATTAAGAGTATATCACCTCTGCAAATACACAAAGAAATAGCTATCCACCTAAACTAAAAGACTGGGTAAGGAGATATTTAAGTAGAGAAACAGCCAAGAGGCCTATAGTTTCTCCAGAAGAGATGTACAACTCAGGTGGGAGAATCTGTTGATGGGAAACTATCATACACTCCACAAATCTGGCTTTATGGGAAAACGGAAGAAGAAAGAAAGGCTCAAGTGCTGCCTCAATTTTGTGACAAGCCGATGTATGGGACATAGTATTCATGGACAAAGATGCTTTAGTCAGACGTAACATAATAGCAACAACTACTCTCCAATTTCTAAGCAACAAAATCAGCTAACCTAACATGCCATATCAAAAACGGCAGGCACCCTACAACAGCAGCAGAATCTGCAACTAAGCTAAAGAGCCTCAACAACTACATCCATAGCAGCAACCAAATTACAAGGTTTTACAAGCATCAGCTAATCTTCCAAGCTTCAACAACAGCAGTAGCATACAAATAAATTAGACCTAAACAACAACTGCATCAGATAGGTTATAGGTTATTGTTACCTTCTGTTTACATTTGGGAGCTGGATTTTCAAGCTACAAGTCAGAAAGCCACTAAAGTTCTACATTTCACGCTTAGTTCAAGTCCAATATAGTCTCTGCACACAAAATGTAGTGAAAGTGGCAGAAATAAATTGTTATTAACATGCTTTGTATCTTAAATCATTTACATATTTCCATACATCTATTTGAGGGAAAGTTTAATGTGTTTCTGAATGACTAAAATGCAGATAAAAGAATTATTTGGCTTGTGTTGCTGTTCTTAGAAGCAAGTTGGAGAACCAGTGTGATTTATTTATTGTTGTGTTAGGCTACTATCACAATCAATAAATTGCATTGGTTTTAAAACTTACTGTCAAGGTTTGTGTAGCGGAGGACCCCGGAATGCCGACGAGCAGGCAGCATGACGGTAAATGAAATGATTTAATTAACAAAAACTTACTACAGAGGGTTACGGCAAAAACAGACATGGGCAGGCTGGCAAAGCAGGCTTGGCATGATCAAAAAGGACAGACATGAACAGAGATGGTGATCCAAAATGTTTCCGCGAGTAATGAACAGAACAGATGTGTATATATGGAGCAAGAACCAGGTGAAACGAGGAGACTGAATGATAGGTGCAGGTGAACCGAATGAAGTTGATTGAAGACAGGAGAGAACAAAATGTGGCTCTGTTAACGGCTGCTCATTCCCTAGTTTTACAACTTACCCTTGGTATGTGGGTTAGGTTAATTTTAGTGACTCGGCCTGAGCCCCAAGGGCACTGTTTGAACAAGTTTGGCTTAAGGCAACCTATAAAAACCTCCTGAAAGCTCTTAGAACCAGACAACAAGACTTTTTACCACCAAGGAAAAAACAAAAATAAGATGACTCAAATAATTGACTGTCCAAAATTTATCTAGAATTCTCATATGCTTTCTTAAATTAGTAAAGCTTTCTGCAGGGGTCAGTAACAGCTTAAATTCAGCAACACATAATAATTTCAATAATAGAAATGAATCAATCAACTTAACCTGTCTTTCCGTGATGCTGAAACTAGTGAGTTTGGAGAGGCTGTAAAGACGTAGGCTCATCCATGCACCTGATGGGGATGTTTCTTCGGGAAACAACGAGTGGATTTTCTTGAAAGAAAGACGACTTAAATCTTCAGTTTTCTTCCTCTAAGTGGACAGCCCCTGATGCTCCAGGTTTTGATGGTCAAACATGAACATTGCTGTCATATGTCTCAGAAAATAGTAACTTCCAGAGGCTGAAGAGTTGAAGGAAACTCTAGAGACATAACTGAGGTTGATACAGGACTTCCAGAAGCCTGAAACTAAGAGCAATCAGTTGTTCACCGACCAAGTTTACTTCTGTTGTCTGGGTAAAAAGGCAAAACGCAATCAGATTCTCAATTGTGAACCACAGACCTTTCAGGGCACATGGGTTTTTCCTCTTTTTAATGCAGTTGATCAGCTGGGCTGTGTCTCTGGTCCTCTGTTTTATCTGTAGCGTCTTTCTCCGTCCAATCTTGTTTGCTGGTCTTCTGCAAGGAGACAACCAACTAGTTCCTCAATTCTTGCCCATTTTATAGAGCATTTTCACCAAAACTCTTTGTACGTATTGACCAGTGGTTGTTTCCATGGCTGTCCTATTGGTCACCCGTGACATAAGGTGATCTTTTCTTTTGAATTCCTAGAGACGTGTGCTTCACATTAGACATGCCATCATCATCTCAGTCCTGAGCTGTCTGCTGACCTCTCCTCTGACCTGTGCCCTTGCCTCAGTCATCAACCTTGTACTGTAAGCTACAGCTCTCACTTCCCCAATTCCTCAACATCTGCTCTATTCCTGACTCACTCAACATTACACTTCCTCTTAAACAGAGGCTTTAATCCTTACATCGGTGCTGCTCAAACGTTTAGATTTAGTCTTTACTTCATTTACAGTTCAAAACCATTACTTCAATTTCATCCTTTCTTATTCATACATCTCAACCGATTATCATTATATATCTTTCATATATAGTTGATTAATAATCTTTAACCTTAATGCTTTTTAATCATCAGTTCACAATCATACCTTGATCATATTACTATTTATATGTGTTTTAACTTGATAATCAAAGATTACTCATTACATTTAATACTAAAATCATCATACATCGTGTCTTTGGTTACACTTGTAGTTTATACTTCTGCAAAAGATAAGACAGTTAATATATGACTCCATACAGACTTCCAGTTTTTTAGTCCCGGAATGTGAAAATATACTTATTTTACGTTAAATGATTTAACTGTGAGTATTTAATAATTGTTGCATGGATAACATGGAAAGATCTCACCTTATTTTGACAGAACCATTCCACTCCTATTTTTCACTTCTAAAAAGAAAGGTTCACAGTGATCATGTACAAGGTTTTTGGGACGATTTTGTATACTTTACATTTTTTGTATCAGTATCAATAATGGTGTCCTGACTTGGGAAAAAGCCAAAACAATGATAGGAAAACTTTAAATTAATCTATTTTTATATTAAATTAAAGTTTATTTAGTCTAACAGTTTCTAATACTGTAGAATAAATAATGCATATGGGTTAAGAAAATGAGGGCAGAGGGATATAAGGGGATAAAGTGAGTAAAACAAAGACAAAGAGAATTTGAAGAGTAATAAGGGAAACAAATAAAATTGAGATGAAGACAAGAAGTAAGAGCGAGGGAGGTTATATGACACGTAGAAAGAAAACAAAAAAATGATGGAGAGAGAGGACAGGAAATGAGAACATTTCGTTGCTTAATATAAAAGCTCTGTGGAGGAAAACATAAAGAAAATTATAGCAGAATGAAGAGGAAGAACTGGCTCCTCAGGGAATACCATTATTCTGCCATAGCTCTCGCCTCCATGTGAATGGAGACAATATAATCGCCAATATTACAAAGACTCTTTGATTAAATCATGTCTCATCCACTCAAGTCTGTCTGGTGTGTTTATCCGCCTCTGATCAGCCCAGCACAATAAGCAATCTCAATGTGAAACTTAAAATGTAACTCTATGCGTTACATTAACGCTCAGCTTGGACTCCTGCTTTACTTGCACTGCCATACTTGCACACTGATCATCTGCACTGTTGTATTGCTCTTGCATCTTATACTGCTCTATACTTACTCTCACTCACTTAAAACTGTGCACATATATTTATATTATATTGTAGATATGTTTATACTGTTTAATTTGTATTGTATTGCACTGACTACGCCAAAACAAATTCCTTGTATGTCCAAAAACGTACTTGGCAATAAAGCTTTTCTGATTCTGATTCTGAAAAGTTGGTTTCGGTGCTTTGCACCTCATACCACCTTGCTTATATACCATTGCTAAAAGTTAGATACATGAGTAAGCTTCTGATATAGTCCTACTCTGTGCCACAGGCTCATATGCTAATGCTAACTGGTGATCTGATCACTCAGGCTTTAAAGCTGGTGAATAACCATTCGTCCGTCCGTCCGACCGCCCCATCCATCCATCCATCCATCCAACTGCTCGCCCGCCCGCCCGCTGTAAAGGGCAGAGACCTTGATGACTTGATCCCCGGTTGCTTAAATTGGCTCTAGGGATGTAATATCACCTCGCTGGGAGGAAGGAGCCTGACCTTATGTGGAAAGTTGAGAGATATTTGCTAAACACATTCAAGCTCACCTCCAAACCCACAGCTCCTTAAGAGAGGTTGGACTCTCTTCTACGCTGGAGGAGTTCACAAGGAGAAGCGGCAGGATGGGGTGGGTTTGCTTATTGCCCCCAGCTTTCCTGTCAAGGTGCTGGACAGTGCCCCTCTGAGGGACTCCGTCATTCTGCTGGGGGACTTCAACGCCCACGTGGGAAACGATAGCGGCATCTGGACAGGTGTGATTAGGAGGCCTCCTCGATCGGAAGCCTGGTGGTGTTTCAATATTGGCCAGTCACGGAATGTCTATAAGAAACAACATCTTCAAGCATAATGGTGTTCGTCAGTGCACGTGGCACAGGACACTCTACGCCAGAGGTCAATGACCGACATTGTGGTCATATCTTAGGACCTTTGGCCACATATCTTAGAACGTCAGGTGAAAAGAGGAGCTGAGCTGTCCACCGATCACCACCTGATTATGGGTTGGATCCACCGGAAGAGGAGGAAGCCGAACAGACCTGGCAGGCCCAAGTATATAGTGAGGGTCTGCTGGGAACATCTGGCACAGCCAGTCATTCAAATCTGTTGTAAAATGGGAGTTTTTGCTCTCTTTCCTCCCTGTGCACCACCGGGCCCGTTTCTCTCCAGTTCCTAGACCCAACCAGTAAAACCAGCAAAGTATTTAACTTGTGAAATAATGAGAAATGGTTAAGTATAAAATCAAGATTTAATGCCAAAATGATCAGCGAACAGAGTATACGATTGAACAGATACAGAGCGACATTCACCTTCGGTACTGGGCCCCCCTCAGCCAATCTTAGGGATGAACCGAGAGGAGCAAAGAATGGAGCGTGAGTCCTGCTTTTGTCTATGCCTGTTCTTAACCCTCCTAAAGGGGGTCATCCTCTTTTATCAGTTTATGTTTGAGTATGTGTTGCGTCTTATGTGATATCAACAGTTATGTTGTGTAAGCTGTAGCAGTAAGCGGTGCAGCAGATAAGCAACAAGGGTAGATATATTTAATTAGGGCAGCAAAGAGATGATTACAAAATCCCCCTGTTTAGGTGGGAAAAACCCACCTCACATCAATCAATGTATCTAGTGCATATGGACCTAAGCTATAATATGGCAGGCAGTTTCTTCGTGCCATCGCGTAACTCCCCCCAAACAGAGTGCCAACTCTCCGATAACTGCCTGCACCCCTCAGTGTGTGCAGCCCTCTGTTTCCCATAGAACAGACCTATGCTCATGTGTGTCTAAAATTTGAGTAATTAAAAACATCGCAAAAAGATAATAGTGCCCTGTTGAAAAATTAAAAACAATGAAAATAATAAAAACCTAGAAGGACAGCAGAAATAAGCAAGCACAATGTGTATCAGTATATTGTAGACCCTAAATTGTAGACCCTGTTCAATTATTTATTGCAGTCGTCTGGTCCGGTCGCCCTCCAGGCCGCAGGAAAGGGTTGGTCATCCTCCTGGTGTCTCAGCGTCCTGGTGTAGTCTCCTTGCCCTCTGTTCCCAGTTGGCCTTGGGCAAGGGCTGGTGTTGCATCCTCGGTTTATTGCTGTGATTTGATTTTGCTCCCGTTTTCAGGCTGACTCTGAACAATAGGTTTCATCCTCCTCCTCACAGCACAGTATCATAATTTCTCCAATTATTAATTACCTGGTGAAAGTGTCAAGCACTTCTCTTCATCCTTTCACGCTGTTATCAGTACCCATAAAATCAATAACAATTTCCTTTAGGGCTTGTTGGAACAGGAAATGCTCCAATACCTGTTTTCATGAGAATCTTATATGATAGTCATCTTCTCACCTTTAACCAAAAATCACATTTATATTGTAACCCAGTTAGTTGCTAATTTACTGTCCATTAACTAGTAGCCAATGTTAGATATGTTCAAACCATTATTTTCCATAATAATTTTTGGAATCATCCCCAGAACGAAGTATTCGCATCATTTACCATGAAGGTGTCTAGTGTTTTGGACAACCTACTTTTCAAGCGCATTGATAATTTGATTATATCTACCTAAATTAGACCTTTAGGGTACTTCCCTGTAACATCTACCCCCAATACTAGATAAACGTTATTTGCATATTCTGTACAACCTTAATCATACCATTATTTAGTTATTCCTTCTTGTTAAACATTTGATCACTATAACCATTTTTCCCCAATATATCCGTTTCCAATTTTTTCATCCTATGTTTATTATTATTATTTCTTTTTGTTTTCTCTGAAGTCTAAAGGTTAGTCAGACAAATATTTGAGACAAACATTGAAACAGAAATTTAGACACACACTTAAGACACACAACACATGCTGGCTTCAGCCTCCCCTCTTAAAGAAGACTGGGCGGCCAAATCTTTTACCATCAAATTATTCAACCAGAACCCTATGGCATAATGACAGGTTCTATTTGGTTCTGTTCCCATCCCAAAGAGAATTTAGATCAAATTTCACCTAAAGAAAATTCATAAGAAATTTAAGTTTTCACCCTCTGAAACTAAAACCCAGAGAATTGTTTCAACTTGCGAGCATCTGAACACATATAGGGAACACCAACATTAGAGAAAAAACAAATAAAAACAAAACTTGGTGCACTCTAAAACGTTCATTAGTTGTCCGAACACAACTATGAATCAAATCCCAAAACAAAAAATGAGCTCACATAAACTAAAACATACCATTCAATTCATGAACCTTTCACTCATGTGTAATCAGGTAATGTGATTGGAGAAACCAGCAAAGCACAATGGAACAAAACCAACTAATATACAGGGGGAGACAAAGGCAGGTAATCAAGGAAACTGAGAACAGGTGTGACAAGGAGGCAGAAGGACCAGAAGAAAACAAATACAAAGACTGAACATGGGCAAGGTAACAAATAAACAGAAACACAGACCTAAGCCAAACTAAAGACCAAGATGAAATAATCAAAGAAGCATAAGAAATCTAGAATAACCAAGAACTAAAGGGAAGAGAAAAACTGGAGGAATCCAGATACAAAAGTGAACAAGCCTAAAACCACACTGACTAAATAAACTAGAACCAAGCAAGGAACGTGAGGACAAACAAAGATGTAAACAAAAACTAAAGCTGACCTAACATAAATAAACACAGAGAATCCAAGGAAGATACAGAACTATGAAAATCACAATAATCATGAAACTATTCTAAGTAAAGCAACACTAAAGGGCAAGAGGAAACCAACAAACACTAGGAGGCGGTAGAGGAAAACAAACTATCACCAAAATAATTGAAGGAAAAAACAAACACAAAACCAACACTAAGTCCAAAATGTCCACACCCTGACAATCATGTTGTCACCAGGACTTCTTCAAACTTCGCCCTTGGACAACATTCCCTCAACAGGTTCAAAGGTTGGGTTTTGGGCAGATTAACAGTTAGGATTAAATGATCTAAACGTTTTTATGCTATGAAGTTTGTTTTGTGGAGCTCGGCTATCTTGGTGCTAGCATGCTACCTGTAGCACCCAGGCCGGTTCGTGTTCTTTGTATGTTTTGAAGCTAAGATCAACTTTATTTAAAGGGTGGTTTTAACCAGAACATTGCTCATAACGCGCCGTCAGCGCTTATGCATTTTAACCCTGGTATTTTAAAGGTATGTGTTGATTCTGGCGCTAAGCTATCTCTAGCTTAGCACTTTAGCTAGCTTCTTTGTTAGCCCAACGGCCAGCCGGTAAGAACACATGTGCTAGCATTAAGGCTAGTCAACAGAAAGGTTGTTAGTTTTCAAGCTAGTGAATAATAGTCCCTGAACATCATTTACTAGATTTGATAACTAAGTAAACACCATTAAGCCCCATTTCTCCAGAAAGATTTGGCTCTTTTCCAAAATACTCAATAATATTTCTTCAAATATTATTTTAATAAATAAAGGCAGTTAATTAGACACCGTTGAGAATTAGTTATCCAGGAGGTTGGTTTTATTCAGCAGATCATTATTTAAAACATTATTTTATTAAAATAATATTTAATCTGATCTTGCATTGTGAAGGGTTGTCTAAATGTTGCTGATTATTTTCTAAGTTAGTTCCAAAACTAACTTAACTTCACTTCCAGATTCTTCAAGATAATCCTTGGTTCTCAAGCATAAACATTGCATGTTAATGTTGCATCACTCTTTTTGGTCATGATTTCTAATCATCTTTAATCAACTTGTTTATATTGTACATAGTCCATTAGTCTTCATTATTCTTTAATTCTGCTTGGTAGTTTAGTTGGATTGTTTTAGCATAGTAAAGAGTTTGTTGATTGAAATATGTTTGACTTTGAGTTGACTTATTTTTGTTAATAAATTCTTGTATTTTAAGAAATTGTGTGAATTCATTCCATATGTGTGCAGAGTTTATGCTGTTCAATAATGCCAGAGCTCGTCTCACACCTTTATTCTGTCCTAATACCATCGCCTTAATGGGGCTGGTATTCACAGGACAATCCTTAACAGACCGGAATATTATTTGGTAAAATATTAATATTAAATATTAAATAATATTCTCAGATTCATATTTACAACACTTCCGTGTTATGGCCTACTGACTGCCCAGACTCACTCTGAACCCAGTGGTATCTTACAATGTTGAGCCTGAAAAACCAGTAGAAAAATATCTTTGTCGGCTTGCTGTCTAAAGTTTACGCAGTTCTTATTATTTTGATTTGATGGCAGGTTACGTTGACGGTTGTGATTGGTTTTTGCTCAGAATGTCATCTGCAGCAGTGAATTGTGGGTAATATACTTCGCGAAGTCCGCTTCGATCCGGGCTTCGCCAAAGAGCGGATGTGAACAAATGAAAGTCAGACATTGCTTTTCAAACATGCTTAAACCAAATTAAATGAAAAAATAAACTTATGAAACAGGCCTGGACAAAAATGATGGTACCCTTAGCTTAATATTTTGTTGCACAACCTTTTGACGCAATCACTGCAATCAAATGATTCCAATAAGACTTCTGCACCTCAACAAGTATTTTGGCCCACTCCTCACGAGCAAACTGCTCCAGTTGTCTCAGGTTTGAAGGGTACCTTTTCCATATGACATGTTTCAGCTCCTTCTAAAGATGCTTAATAGGATTTAGGTCAGGGCTCATAGAAGGTCACTTCAGAATAGTCCAATGTTTTCCTCTTAGCCATTCTTGAGTGTTTTTAACACGCAGTGGGTCATTATCCTGTTGCAAGACCCATGACCTGTGACTGAGACCAAACTTTCTGACACTGGGCAGCACATTTCTCTCTAGAATCCTTTGATAGTCTTGAGATTTCATTATACCCTGCACAGATTCAAGACACCCTGTGCCAGATGCAGCAAAGCAGCCCCAGAACATAACAGAGCCTCCTCCATGTTTCACAGTAGGGACAGTGTTCTTTTCTTCATATGATTAATTTCTCCATCTGCGAACATAGAACTGATGTGCCTTGTGTCGGAGTTATTCCCTAAACTCCTGCGTGCTCGTTTGTTTTGGTAAATCTAAGACATCCTATACTGTTACTAATAAAAACAAAGTAATAAAAGAGAACACGGAGACTGCGCAGCTTTCAGATGCCTGTACAGGGAGAAGCTCGTCCGAATACTTCTGAAACTTCTGAATCCTTCATCCCAGAACAGCAGTTTTTATTCAAAAGCAAGGCGTGTACATTAAAACATACATTTTAATCAAGTTTCAGTTGACTGTCTGATTTCATATCCAGAGCTGTCTGGCACTCTGACATTCAGCTGACTTTTCAGCATTTCCTGTTTTTTCACTTTTGACCTTTATCTACAGACATAAGCAGAAATCTTACACATACAGAAATATCTTCTGTTGTAAGGCATAATTCTTACAGACACATACACAAATATCTTGTTGTAAGGCAGAATTCTTACAGACACATACACAGAGAAGCCTGTTAGCAGGCCTCTAAGTTACAGAATACATTTTATTTCACACATTATTAAACATACTTGAGCATAGCAATACAGATCCTATAAGCATAGCATCAATATTTTCCAACAATTTCCCCCTTTTGAAGTCTTTAATAAGACTTCACCCTAAAATGCCCCACAGGTTATTTTTTTTAAAAATCAATGTAACAATAAAAAAGGAAATAATGCATGAACCTACCAAAATCCAACCCATATGGGGTAGGGTTTTTGCCTTTTGGCTCGTACTTTCATCAAAGTACTTAATAAAAGTCATGGAATATACAATGAGTGAACAAACCTGTAAATAGAAAAATAAAAAGTTTTTATTTTTTTTATTTTTTAGTTCAGTTCTGTTCTGGGTGGGAGAGCAGCTACAACTACCCTGTGAGAGGGAAGCTCAATCACTTCCGCCTCTTCTGCTGTATGCTGTCCTGGTCTTCAACTCACAGGTGTAGACTGACCTGGAGCCTGGGATTCATACCAGGGGATTATTCTGCCCCTATGTGGGTATGAATACTTTTGCGGTAAGAGAATCTAATGTTTGCAATCAAATAGAAGCCCCCTCCGTTATGGGTGGGAGCTTGTCGCAGAGTGTGGTAAGATCCCCCAAGGAAAAAGGCTTATATTTGCGCTGACCCCCGGACCCAGGTTGATGGAACAGGGGCATCTGCTTTTTATAGAACCCAGGCTACCCTCTTGATGCCACCTGACGGAGGACGCGTGGTTGCATGGTTTGAGTTTCTGGTTGGGGGGCACTGCGCTCACGTGTGTCTTCTCGTGGTTCATGCAGGGTTGAGATGGCTTCATCATTTTCCTGGGCCTCACATTCTACACTAGGAGTGGGTGAAGCCCAAGGAATAGATGTCCGTGGTGGAAATAATCTATGAGGAAGTGTGGCATCAGGCCGCCAGTCACCATACACAGCAACAGTCACTGAGCCTACTTGCTTAGATGGGGCAGGTGTTGCCATGGTCATGCTTTGGGGTGAATAATCTGTGCAGGTTGAATGGGGTGAGAGATGGTGCTGAGATGAAGTTAGAGTTGGGATGGGAATTGTTACACCATCCAAGATTTCTCGCATTTTTCTAAGCTTAAACCCATCTGGGCTTACTTGAGTATAAGCCAACAGAGAGTGCTTCAGAACAAGCTGGATCAGGTACAGACAGAGAGTCTTGTGATTCAGATAAGAAATAAATTAAGTCCTTTTGTTCGTTTTTGTGGAGCTGTAGGGGCGGTACAGTAGGTGAGAGCAGCCTGTGGGCTGGACAACCCATGAACAGTTACATGCCCTTTTTTGACGTCAAGTACAGAGTACAGCCCTGTGGGAGGAGATGTAAGCCCTGTGGGAGGAGATGTAGGAGGAGGAGGAGGCTGAGCAGACGGTGGGGGAGGTGCATAGGGTGGTGGCTTGTCTGTTACTTCCTTATTTCTGTCAGTGTGTGGTTCTGTGTGTGTGGTGTCAGGTTTATCAAACATTGCATATTTACCGTCTGAGACCAAAATGTCTCATCTTTCGCTGCCTTATCTTTTACATCCTTCCACTTGCCTTTAAACCATCCACTATCTTTGCATTTTTCCTCCGTCAACTCTTTGTCTTTTTTAGCCTTCTTCATATTCAGCCAAAACCATCTTCCCACGCTTTTTCTGCTCTTTTCATCAGTTCCATCTTTTTCAACTTCCTCCTGTATTTTCTGATCCATTTTTTTAATCAACTTTTCAGCCTGTTTTCTGTCCTGAGTGTGCTGCACCAGTTGTCTCACAACATACACTTGTTCCTTAAATGTTTTCCACACCGGTGCCTCAGTACCCCATCCTGAGTCCTCTGTCTCCCGGTCAAACTCCCCGTCCATCTTACTGGACCGTAAAACTGCCTCACCAGACTATAAACACCCCACAAAGTCTTTATACCTTAATACTTGCTTGTCACGTGAACATTCACACCCTTCCTTTCACTTTATTCATGCGCTGGTCAACTGAGGCCGTCCAGAAAATATGGCACGCTATGTCCCTAGTATCTGGACTATTTTGAGAGTGACATACACATGTCTCAAGACACCTCAATTTTCCCCAAACCAAGCAGCTTATCAGCACCCTGTCATTGTTGACACCAGTTAGGTTTCCATACAGGAATGCTGCAATCATTCACCTGCAATGAGAGTCTGGCGAACCGCTGCGCCTCTCCCCACTCACACCGTATTTTCACACACAGTCCCCTAACAAGTCTGTCTCACAGATTATCCTTCCGAGGACAGCTCATCGATTTTATGTGTTTGTGTGTTTATGCATTTTGATCTATTATTGGAGTGTACTAAATACGCTCTCGTTTCTGTTTATTCTATCTGAATTATCCTATTCAGCTCATAGTTCCTCTTAATCTGTTCTATTCTCACTATTATATATATAACTCACATTCACACTAACTGTTACTGATCTCACAGGCTCATCCAGCGTGCTCATGGCTTCACGGGACTTTTGACTATGTGTTTTAAGGTTTACCACTTCTGTAATCTGGTTTTATTGAGACAGAACTCAAATAAAACACAGCATTCAAACTTTTGTGTTATTGCCCGGTCTTAGCTTTCTGACTCCAGAATACAATGAACAACCTTCCTAGGGACTCTAACCCTATTTTTAAAGGACTCAAACCTTAAGAAAACTGTTTACACTTCAGAGGTCCCCTCCCTCCGGGACTTCAACCCAGCAAAATCATGAATTCACGTCAGAAAACATGTGGAGTTGCCAAACTCAGGAAACACACGGGCCTTGAACCCTTATTCAGAGGAACTCTAACCCTCAAACTCAGGAAACACACAGGCCTCGAACCCTTATTCAGGGGGACTGTAACCCTCAAACTCAGGAAACACACTTCTCACTTTACTTTACTTGACCTCTTTTATATTATCTTAACACACTGGTCTACACATTTTAAATTTAGCAGAACATTTCACTTACTCAGACATCTGACACCAAGAATTTAGGCCTATCGACAATGCCAAAAATGCAGAGTTCGTTTAAACAGGTTTCTGCTTACCTTGTGAGAAGTGCGGGGGTACCCTGGTGTCAGAGTCTTTTGGTGAAGTTCTGATTTAGCCGAAAGTCCTCGCTTTTCCCAAATCACGTCGGGATCTCCAAAAATGTCGGAGTTATTCCCTAAACTCCAGCGTGCTCGTTTGTTTTGGTAAAGCTAAGACATCCTATACTGTCACTAATAAAAACAAAGTAATAAAAGAGAACACGGAGACTGCGCAGCTTTCAGATGCCTGTACAGGGAGAAGCTCGTCCGAATACTTCTGAAACTTCTGAATCCTTCTTCCCAGAACAGCAGTTTTTATTCAAAAGCAAGGCGTGTACATTAAAACATACATTTTAATCGAGTTTCAGTTGACTGTCTGATTTCATATCCGGAGTTGTCTGGCACTCTGACATTCAGCGGACTTTTCAGCACTTCCTGTTTTTCCACTTTTGACCTTTATCTACAGACATGAGCAGAAATCTTACACATAAATAAATATCTTCTTGTTGTAAGGCATAATTCTTACAGACACATACACAGAGAAGCCTGTTAGCAGGCCTCTAAGTTACACAATACATTTTATTTCACACATTATTAAACATACTTGAGCATAGCAATACAGATCCTATAAGCATAGCATCAATATTTTCCAACACTTCCCAAAAAGTTCAATTTTTGTCTCATCTGTCCATAGGACATTCTCACACAATCTTTGTGGCTTGTCAACATGTAGTTTGGCAAATTCCAGTCTGGCTTTTTTATGATTCGTTTTCAACAATGGTGTTCTCCTTGGTCGTCTCCCATTAAGTCCACTTTGCCTCAAACAACGTTGGATGGTGAAATCTGACACTGATGTTCCTTGAGCTTGAAGTTCACCTTTAATCTCTTTAGACGTTTTCTGGGCTCTTTTGTTACCGTTCGTATTATCCGCCTCTTTGTTTTGTCATCAATTTTCCTCCAGCGGCCACGTTCAGGGAGGTTGGCTACAGTCCCATGGATCTTACATTTCTGAATAATATGTGCAACTGTTGTCACAGGAACATGAAGCTGCTTGGAAATGGTCGTATAAGCTTTACCTTTAACATGCTTGTCTATAATTTTCTTTCTAATCTCCTGAGAAACTCTTTCCTTCGCTTCCTCTGGTGCTTGTTGAGTTTGGTACACACCATGTCACCAAACAGCACAATGACTTCCTGTAGCCATATATATAGGCCCACTGACTGATTACAAGAAGGTAGGTTTGGTCACATTATTTTCAGGGGTACCATCATTTTTGTCTAGGCCTGTTTCATGAGTTTATTTTTTTAAATAATTTTGTGAAAGAATGTTTGAAAAGCAATGTCTGACTTTCATTTGTTCATTTTCATAGAATTTCTATTCATTATTACCTTCGTCAGATTCAAGTTATTTCTGTGACCATTGTGGGTTTTTCTTTCATTAACCGAGGGGTACCAATTTTGTCCACTTGTGTATACAGGTCTAGGGTCAGGAAAAGGGCAGCTACAATCTCTGCAGACCCCACACACCCTGCACACAAACTGTTTAGGCTTTTATCTTTAGGTCCGTGCTACAGAGCGCTGTTTGCTAAAACCAGTTGCCACAGAAGCTCTCCCCTCAGACTATTCCTCTGATGAGTACTTGGCAGTCAGAGTTCCAGAACAACACCATGCATACTTGCATATGCACTGATCTCATGTTATATTCCATTGTAAAGTCAATTGTGTATATATGTAAATTAAAAAAATATATTATTTATTATTAAGAGCAAAATGGCAATAAAGCTAATTTTGATTCTCATTCTGAGTCTGAGCTAGTTGTATACATAGTATTACATAGATATCTTATGTACATCTCACCCTGGGTCTCATTGCTTTCTAAAAGCCATTTGTTGGTTTGGTTGGAAAGCATTTACATGGATCAATTTTTCCTTTGATTTTACTGAGGAGAAGATATTTCACAATCTACACATGCTACTGTGGAGAAAAAAAAAATTATGTTTATATCATAAGAGAGTTATGCATTGAAAAATTGTATTTGCTAATGACGGAGCCTACCGCAAGATCCTTTTATTAAGTATTTCACAGTATTTCATTTTGAGCCCTGACGCATATTTGCATATAGAGAAACTCAGCTCATAGGACCTTTTGATTAGGTCAGACAGAAACTCAGCTCATAGGACAAAGGCACTTTCTAAATTTCCATCACAGCGTCATTACAAGAAACTATAATCATCTTAGTTTAGCAATTATATTCTAGGCAGGGAACATTCTCTTTCTAGGAGAAACAATAAAGATCATATGAGGAACGAAATGCAATGGGATTCACACATCTTACGGGAGGTAAAGGTTCCAGAAACCTACGAAAGACCTCACCGCCTTGCCTGGAAGTTAGAATCAAAAGGTAATTTCCCTCACCGCACACACACACACCACGGTGAGAGACACCTAGGTACATATAGGGAAGACTACACATTGCACATAAATTTTCTACCAACATGATGAACTGGAGATGTCTGCAGCAGAGAGAAGTCATCACATCCCCCTGTGAGATCTACCAGAGAAGAATTTGTCACCTGATAAGGAAATTGCTATTGTTGGCAGAGGGGGGAAGGCAGAAACCGTTTCAAAACTGGTTCTACCCCTACGCTAGTTTCTTTGTATTGTATAAAACTGCAGTCCTCCTTTGACTAAACATCCTTTTTGGCTCAGACAACTTGACTGCATGGAATGGAGTGAAAATCATCTTTTGTATGCAAGTTGGGAAAACATTACTTTTATTTTTATGTGAATTTCACCAAATCCTTCACATTTTGTATCATTTGATGTTTATTCCATGTCCATAGGCAAGTTCTAGCCTATTTTCATTTAAGTTACCATGTGCTGCACATTTATGGGTGTCTGTCACTTTAAGAAGCCGAGCAGCGCCTCTCCCTCAGTCTGGCATTGCCATCTGAGAGGAGGTATGTATCCTGATGTTCTAGTTAATTAGTGCATTATTTTTTTAAAGTAAAATTTTCATAAACATAATAATTTATGATAAGGGAACATCACTGCTAAAATACAAGGGTTAGCATGCACTTACATGATCTATGTGTAAATTGTTCTTAGGGAAGATATATTGGAACTTGCAAGTATATGAACAAGCTCAGCAGCACCAGATTATTAAGGTTAACGGGAGTGCATCAAGTCATAGTAGGACTTCTATCGGCCAGGCACAAACCCGTTACACATACATGAATTAGCATACTTTTTTCTGATCCAATAGTTTGATTGTGTATACATATTATTCTTCTGTGATTCTTTTGCTAACTACCAGTCTTGCTTCAAGAATAAAAGATCCATCAGTAGAGGCAAGAGGTTTTCACCACACACTAGTACAATCTCTTATTAATTAAATATAAATACTTGTATCTGTCTGTTTAAAACCACTTACTGAGCATGATCTGAGTGACCATGTATTACCATAAAAAACTAAAACATTTTCATTTGACACCATGTATAGCTAATATTTAATCTGTAGCAATTATAAACAAACAAATCAAAAACGTATTTCCATAAAATTACATTTGTGGTCTTATAAAAAGAAAATTGTTTTTCATAAAACAGCATGTTTTATGAAAAACAATTTCTCTATCCCTCCAGTGGGCCCACCACCTGCAGGGGGAACCGTGAGGGACCGGTGCAAAGAGGATTGGGTGGCGGACAAAGGTGGAGACCTCAACGGCCTGATCCCCGGATGCTTAGGCTGGCTCTAGGGACGTGGAATGTCACCTCGCTGGGGGGGAAGGAGTCTGAGCTTGTGCGGGAGGTCGAGGGATATCGACTAGAAATAGTCGGGCTCGCCTCCACGCACAGCGTGGGCTCTGGAACCCATCTCCTTGAGAGGGGTTGGACTCTCTTCTACTCTGGAGTGGCCCACGGGGAGAGGCGGCGGGCTGGTGTGGGTTTGCTTGTTGCCCCCCAGCTCAGCCGTCTCGTGTTGGGGTTTACCCCAGTGGATGAGAGGGTTGTATCCCTGCGCCTTCGGGTTGGGGAGAGGTCTCTGACTATCATTTCAGCCTACGGGCCGAGTGGTAGTGCAGAGTACCCTGCCTTCTTGGCGTCCCTGTCGGGGGTGCTGGATAGTGCCCCTCCCGGGGACTCCATTATTCTGCTGGGGGACTTCAACGCCCACGTGGGGAACGACAGTGACACCTGGAGAGGCGTGATCGGGAGGAATGGCCTCCCCGATCTGAATCCGAGTGGTGTTTTGTTATTGGACTTCTGTGCTAGTCACGGATTGTCCATAACGAACACCATGTTCAAACATAAGGGTGTCTATCAGTGCACTTGGCACCAGGACACCCTAGGCAGGAGGTCGATGATCGACTTTGTTGTCGTATCATCAGACCTTCGGCCGCATGTTTTGGACACTCGGGTGAAGAGAGGGGCTGAGCTGTCCACTGATCATCACCTGGTGGTGAGTTGGATCCACTGGAGGAGGAGAAAGCCGGACAGACTCGGCAGGCCCAAGCGCATAGTGAGGGTCTGCTGGGAACGCCTGGCGGAGCCCTCGGCCAGGGATGTATTCAACTCCCACCTCCGGGAGAGCTTAGACCAGATCCCGGGGGATGTTGGAGACATAGAGTCAGAGTGGACCATGTTCTCTGCATCTATTGTCGATGCTGCTGCCCATAGCTGCGGCCGTAAGGTCTGCGGTGCCTGTCGTGGCGGCAATCCCAGAACCCGGTGGTGGACACCGGCAGTAAGGGATGCTGTTAAGCTGAAGAAGGAGTCCTATCGGCTGTGGTTGGCTTGTGGGACTCCTGAGGCGGCTGACGGGTACCGTGAGGCCAAGCGTGCTGCGGCCCGGGCTGTGGCAGAGGCAAAAACTCGGGCCTGGGAAGAGTTCGGTGAGGCCATGGAGAAGGACTACCGGTTGGCCTCGAAGCGATTCTGGCAAACCGTCCGACGCCTCAGGAGGGGGAAGCAGTGCTCTGCCAACACTGTTTATAGTGGGGGCGGGAGACTGCTGACCTCGACTGAGGACATTATCGGGCGGTGGAAGGAGTACTTCGAGGATCTCCTCAATCCTGCCATCACGCATTCCGTGGTGGAAACAGAGGCTGGGGACTCGGGGTTGGACTCTTTCATCTCCCAGGCTGAAGTCACCGAGGTGGTTAAAAAGCTCCGCGGTGGCAAGGCTTCGGGGGTGGATGAGATCCGCCCTGAGTACCTCAAGTCTCTGGATGTTGTAGGGCTGTCATGGTTGACACGCCTCTTCAACATTGCGTGGCGGTTGGGGACAGTGCCTCTGGACTGGCAGACTGGGGTGGTGGTCCCCCTTTATAAGAAGGGGGACCGGAGGGTGTGTTCCAACTACAGGGGTATCACACTCCTCAGCCTCCCTGGTAAGGCCTACGCCAGGGTATTGGAGAGGAGAGTCCGACCGATAGTCGAACCTCGGCTTCAGGAGGAACAGTGTGGTTTTCGTCCCAGTCGTGGAACACTGGACCAGCTCTATACCCTCTACAGGTTGCTCGAGGGTTCATGGGAGTTTGCCCAACCGGTTCACATGTGTTTTGTGGACCTGGAGAAGGCATTCGACTGTGTCCCTCGTGATGCCCTGTGGGGGGTGCTCCAGGAGTATGGAATCGGGGGCCATTTATTAGGGGCCATCCGGTCCCTGTACGAGCGGAGCAGGAGTTTGGTCCGCATTGCTGGCACGAAGTCGGACCTGTTCCCAGTGCATGTTGGACTCCGGCAGGGCTGCCCTTTGTCGCCGGTCCTGTTCATAACTTTTATGGACAGGATTTCTAGACGCAGCCAAGGGCCGGAGGGGGTCTGGTTTGGGGACCAGTGGATTTCGTCTCTTCTTTTTGCGGATGACGTGGTCCTGCTGGCCCCCTCTAGCCAAGACCTACAGCATGCGCTGTGGCGGTTCGCAGCCGAGTGTGAAGCGGCTGGGATGAGGATCAGCTCCTCCAAGTCCGAGGCCATGGTACTCGACCGGAAAAGGGTGGCTTGTCCTCTTCAGGTTGGAGGGGAGTTCCTGCCTCAAGTGGAGGAGTTTAAGTATCTCGGGGTCTTGTTCACGAGTGAGGGAAGAATGGAGCGGGAGATCGACAGACGGATCGGTGCAGCTGCCACAGTAATGGGGGCGCTGTGCCGGTCCATTGTGGTGAAGAGAGAGCTGAGCCGAAAAGCAAAGCTCTCAATTTACTGGTCGGTCTACGTTCCTACCCTCACCTATGGCCATGAACTTTGGGTCATGACCGAAAGAACGAGATCACGGATACAAGCGGCTGAAATGAGCTTCCTCCGTAGGGTGGCCGGGCACTCCCTTAGAGATAGGGTGAGGAGCTCGGCCATCCGGGAGGGGCTCGGAGTAGAGCCGCTGCTCCTCCACATCGAGAGGAGCCAGTTGAGGTGGCTCGGGCATCTATACCGGATGCCTCCTGGACGCCTTCCTCGGGAGGTGTTCCAGGCACATCCCACCAGGAGGAGGCCCAGGGGACGGCCCAGGACACGCTGGAGGGACTATGTCTCTCGGCTGCCCTGGGAACGCCTTGGGCTCCCCCTGGAGGAACTGGAGGAGGTGTCTGGAGAGAGGGACGTCTGGGCGTCTCTGCTGAGTCTGCTGCCCCCGCGACCCGGTCCTGGATAAGCGGAAGACGACGAACGAACGAATTTCTCTATCTAAACTGAGAACATGGCATAACTCTCTCTGCTTGCCAAAGGTACTAACCACTGTAACAGTAATATATTCAGTCTTTCTCTCCCGCAGTGCTGCTGGCTGAAATCATATGAAAGCTAAAAATAGTATATTATTGCTTAGCATAAATATACATGAAAACATTTACTACCAAGTCAAATGTGAGCATATTAAACCTTGAAACATACAAATGATAAAATAAGATAGACTTTATAGTTCTCGCAATGTAGAAAATAACTTGTTACAGCAGCTCTTATTAACACACAAGTAGGGTGCAGATATTTAGGAAAAATGTGCAATCAAAGAAGAACAAGATAAATGTGTAAAAATAAATAGTAATAATAAAATAAAATACCTTATGTACAGTAAATAGTGGAGGTGATTGTGCTAAAGTGACAATGATTGCAGGTATTTACAAATACAGAGATTATTGCATGAGTTATTATACAGTAAAATTGAACAGTCTGACAGCGGTGGGGATGATGAAGCTGCGGTAGCACTCCTTCCTGCACTGAGGGTGTCTCTTTCGGCCACTGAGGTGAGCCTGGCTAATATCCTCCTCTCACCCACCACCTCCACAGAGTCAAGTGGGCAGCCCAGGACAGAGCTGGCCCTCCTAACCAGCATGTTCTGTCTCTTCCTTTACCGCTCTGTGCTGCCTGGGGCCCAGCAGACGACAGTGCAGCAGATAGCAGAGGCTACCACACCACGGAGTCATAAAAAGTCCTGAGCAAATGCCTGCACACTCCAAAGGACCTCAGTCTCCTCAGAAGACGGAGGTGACTCTGGCCCTTCTTTGACAGGGTGTTGATGTTATGGAAACAGACTCTTTTATTGCTGAGGTGAACACAGAGGTACTTTAAACTATCCACTATCTCAATGTCCTCACCCTGGATGTTCACTGGTAAGTGAGGTGGTGTCTTTCTCCTAAAGTCGATCAGCATCTCCTTCGTCTTACTGGTGTACAAGCATAGGTGGTTGCGTTCACACCATTCCACAAAGTCCATGATGACCAACCGGTACTCTAGCTCATTTCTCTCAGACACACAGCCCACAATGGAGTTGTCAGAGAACTTCTGAAGATGACAGCTGTCCTTTTTTGTAGGTGAAGCCTGCAGTGTAAAGGGTAAAAAGAAATGGTAACAGGACAGTACCCTGCAGGGCCCCAGTGCTGCAAAATACCACCTCTGACTCACAGCTGCACAGCCTCACATACAATTATACATATTCAAATTATGTCAGAACAGAATAGTGGTTAATCTGAACATAATAGTGCCAGAATGCGGCTACTTTGTAGTGCTAACAGTCATTCACCATCTTGGAAAACTGCAACCAAACTGAGCACGCCACATAACACTTTTTTTGGCTATGCGCAATGTGGGAAATATCGGTAAAATGGTATTTCTGCCTAGAGCTGGCTGCATCACAAACTTTATAACCAAGACACCTAAACCCATCAAGTTAAAAGCTTTAGTGACACAGATGGGAATAACTGTAGGATAAACTGAATTATTTTATCTGAGTCTGTAGTTCTTTACATGTATTTCTCACATAACTATTAATTTTTGTGGAAAATACTAAGAGTGCACAATTCTAGAAAATCAGACTTTAACAATATCATTGTTAAATATGCAATGAAGTTATTGATTCCAACTGAGTCACATTTTGCCTACTGTTTTATTTTTTTATTTTTTTTACTATGTTCCTATTGCATTCTGTGAGATTTGGCATCTTGATGCTGCAATAACAACTAGGATTTGATTCATTGTACAGCTCTACTTTTAATAGTGTGACACAGAATGTATTTTTAAATTTAAGTCTATACTTGGATTAGATTGTTTAAAAGCATTAAAATTATAAGGATGATTCTACTGACCTTAACAAGCAGAGGTAACCCATGCTCTGAACATACACTGGATTAAATTATATCTGTATTGTTGAAGGTTGAGGTAAATATAAATATATTTGGGAATCTCTATCAAGTTCACATATCTTCTATACAGTTAGACCCCAGCCTATTTTGTTTTAAATGTTCAGTACATAACTTGCCTGGATATAAAATTTTTGGGTTCATTCTCTTAACAATTTCAGGGAATTCCTGAAAGGAAAAACTAAATGTATTTGATACATTTAGGTTTTTTTTACGATAACTCCTAAAACATCTACTTTATTCAAATATTTATTTGTTTATTCACCTAATCTGATGAACTGAGGTGTAATGGGGCAATTTTTTTAACTTTTGCTTTGTTTTAATGTACTCTTAGTTGGACTACAGTATTAACACGTAAGTGAAGGTTTGTGTGCTACCTACAGAGTTTTGAGAGCAACGTGTGTGTGTGTGTGTGTGTATGTGTGTGTGTGAGAGCCTGCGTGCATCCTGGGGCGCGGCCAGGGATTTTGGGCCCATGAAAATAAATCTTACTGGGCCCCCCCATAGTGGCATAGTTGCCTACTAGTGTACAGGGAACAGTAGTCAGGTTTTCAAGAGGCACCTTAAAGGGGAGCAGAACTCAGATAAGAGCAGTTTCAAAGAATCAGGAAACAATTAATAGCATGGAGGGCTAGAAGTACCACTAAGGTTGACACTCAGGCGTCGACTGACCTGCAGCCTCCTCCTTTTAAGCTCCCTGATGAGCCTGATCACTCACAGGTGTGAAACAAAGCAGCTGCACAGTCCACTCTCCAATTGAACCTGCTTGGAAAAAATAAATAAATAAAAAAAATTAGACTGCACAGCCTGAAACCTTACACTAATATGGGGAAGAAAGTGAGCTAGCTTTTAAACTATGGACAAATAGGTTCCAGAACCTTCTATTACATGAACCACTAACAGATCTACCCTGTCTGTGAAAGAACTGGGTGACATTTTGCATCTTTCTCTTGTCTGAGCTTTTTCTCTTTGCCTTTTTGCTTCCAGACTTATGCAGCATCTTGTCGTTTCTGCCTCCAGTAAAGAGACACATTAAGTGAGAAAGCCGTTCTAAAACTTTTGAACGGTAGTGTGTGTGTGTGTGTGTGTGTGTGTGTGTAAGTATTTTGTTTTTCTCTATCTATTGTGGGGCCCCTGTCAGTTAGGGGCACTTGGAATCGTCCTAACCTTCCCTTCCCCCCCTATACGGCGCCCCTGTGTGCATCTAAATATCAGTGTGCAGCATTTTTCACCACAGCACAGCATGTTGTCAGAGTGGTTAAGTCCTGCAGCTTGAGGACCTCGAGAGACACAAAGGCACATACAAACCAACAAATTCACACAACAATAAGATGAGAAAGAGCTCTAATGTTGTTTAGAGACATGACTGTAGGGTTTTACCAACATTGCCTCAAGCTACTTTGTGCCTGTCCATCTATCTATCCATTCAAGCATTTATCATCAGTTCATACAGTATCATGTCTATTCTACTGTTTTATTCAATTCAATTCAAAAATACTTTATTATTCCCAAAGGGAAATTAAATGTTGTTGTAGCTCATTATGACGGTTTCTTCAAAGAACCGTTGTAGATGCTGATGGCTGTGGGCAGGAAGGATCTCCTGTAGTGTCTGTCTTACAGCAGATCTAAAGAAGCCTCTGACTGAAGACACTCTGTTGTTGTAGGACAGTCTCATGAAGAGGATGCTCAGGGTTCTCCATAATGTTCTTCATTTTATGAAGAATCCATCTTTCCACAATGATCTCCAGAGGTTCCAGAGGAGTCCCCAGAACAGAGCCAGCCTTTTTTATCAGCTTGTTGAGCTTTTTTACGTCCCTGGTTCTGATGCTGCTTCCCCAGCAGATGATGGCAGAAAAGATCACACTTTCCACAACAGACTTATAGAAGATCTGCAGCATCTTGCTGCAAACACCAAAGGACCTAAGCTTCCTCAAGAAGGACAGTCTGCTCTGTCCCTTCTTGTAGATGGCTTCACAGTTGCATCTCTACTCTAGTCTGTTGTCCAGGTGAACACCGAGGTATTTATGCTCCTCCACCACCTCCACTTCTTCTACCATGATAGAAATAGTTTTTGACTTATTCCTGTTTCTCTTAAAATCTACAATCATCTCCTTTGTTTTATTCACGTTCAAAATGAGATGATTGTTTCCACACCATGCCACAAAGCGGTCCACCACCTTCCTGTGCTCAGCTTCTTGTCCATCTCTGATCTACCCCACGACTGCAGAATCATCCGAGTATTTCTGCAGATGACAGGAGTCTGTCTTGTACTGGAAGTCTGAGGTGTACAGAGTGAAAAGGAATGGTGAGAGTACAGTCCCCTGTGGTGCTCCTGTGCTGCTGACTACCTGGTTAGACTCACAACCCTTCAGTCTCACAAACTGTGGTCTGTTTGTCAGGTAGTCTTTGATCCAGGAGATTGTTGAGGCCTCCACCTGAGTCTTCTGGAGTTTCTGACAAAGCAAATCAGGTTGGATTGTATTAAATGCACTGGAGAAATCAAAGAACATGATCCTCACAGTGCTACTGGCTTTGTCCAGATGACTGTGGGTTTGTTGAAGCAGGAACAAGACAGGAGGTCTTCCACAACACCGGAACCTTCTTCTGGGCCAGGCTAAGGTTGAAGAGGTGCTGCAGAATCCCACAGAGCTGCTCTGTACAGGCCTTCAGGACTCTAGGGCTGACATGATTTGGACCTGCAGCCTTATTCCGATTCAGTCTCTCCAGTTGCATCTTCACTTGACTTCTTGAGACACACAGGTGAAAGGGGGAAGCAAAGGAAGCATCAGCATCGTCTGATATGGTTGAAGGCAAACATGTAGAAGTAGAAGGGTCTAGGGCTGAGGTGAAAGATAAAAAATGTGAGGTGTTACTGGACAGCTGTGGGTCCTTTGGGTCAAAGGAAGGTGGAATGTCGGTTTGGCTGTGAGCAGGAGAGGAGGATGTGAAGCTTGTTCCTGAACTGAAGAATATGTTCAGTTCATTGGCTCTGTCCAGACCTCCATCGGTTTGATCATCCTTCTGCTTGAAGCCTGTGATCTTCTTCATCCCTGTCCACACATCTCTGATATTGTTTTGCTGGAGC